>NC_041381.1:452679697-452725480 GCF_002162155.2 Triticum dicoccoides | reverse complement strand
ATACGTCAGTGCCGCGGTTTGTCGACGGGACGCACGGCGATCCTCTCGCTCCCACAGTATGCTCTCATAGACTACCGTCCTCTAGCCGCGCCGCCACCTCTCGCTACGTTCTTGTGGAGGCGCACGGCGGTCAGCACCGCCACCGCTGGTGACGTTCGTGTGGAGACGCACGGTGGTCAGCTTCTCCCACGGTACGCGCATTCTAGACTGAGGCCCCGTTCATGTCGGTGTAGCACTGAATGTTAGCTGATAGACGCTGTTAATCTCACTGTTTGCCGAACTAGTTTACTGTCAATATGCTCTGCTTAAGAAGCTTCCTTGCCCTGTTCTGCACTCAAGCTTCCTTGCCGAAGTAGTTTGCTGAGATGGCATGCCAAGGCCGATTTGTTGCTAAAATATCCTGCCATATATTTATTGTGACGTAGATTGCCATGGTCTAGTAGCCAATCTGTTAGGTGAAATAGCTCTACACTGTTTTATACTCGATCTTTGTTGCTGCGATGGCCTTCGATAGTTTGATGGCTGTGTGCTCGGCCTCATTAACTGCTGAAGCAGCCTGCCATAATTTAGCACTCAATTCTGTTTGCTGAATTAACATTACATATATTTCGTTACTTAGATCTGCTTGTCCAAATACCTTGCCATAGCTTTAGACATCGACCTAGGTATTTTTTTCTAGACTTCATAAAAATGCATATATGTTTTTCCTGTAATATCTAGTAGAAGAACTAATTTGTATGTCTAACAGATGGACAGGACTTGGATAACTTCTGCTCGAAGATTCTCCGCTGCATATGTCTAGGGGGTTGAAAACTTCATGAACTTTATCAGAGCTGAGTATGATGGTACCAAATCAGATGTGCTCTGCCCGTGTAGTAGTTGTATGAATTCAGTTACAAGACCCCAGTTAACTGTGCAAAATTATCTACACTTGTATGGGATGTCGGTCACATATACTAGGTGGGTTCATCATGGTGAAGTTGTGAACGTCAATGTTATTGACTACGTGGAAGCAGCAGATCACCATCTTGATCTGCCTGATGCTCAGGTGGAAGAGGAGGAGGAGGTGGTGGTGGCGGAGCCAGTGAGTTTGACCAACATTGAAACAATGCTACGAAATGCTCATGCATTCCATGAACTTTCACCTGCAGAAGAAAAACGGTGGGCCCGCATGTTGGAACAATGCAACGTTGCTGTCACCCCAGGAAATAAGCTGTCAGTATTCTTAGCAATGGTCACCTTTCTTCAGGTGAAGACATCTGAGCATATGACCAACAAATCATTCGATGCGATGTTGGCTGCTTTTGGCAAATCTTTCCCAGATGCGTCTGAGCTGCCACACACCTACAGTAAAATGAAGAATTTCCTTCGTGCAGTTGGAATTGGATATGATATGATCCATGTTTGTAAGAATAATTGTGTTCTGTTCCGTAAGGATTATGCCAACTTAAGTGAATGCCCAAAATGCAAATCATCAAGATGGAAAGATGGTGATGTTGTGAAGAGGGTTCCTCATAATGTTCTGAGACATTTTCCAATTACACCAAGATTGCAGAGGTTGGTTCATGATGCTGAAACAAGAGAGGATGTACTGTGGCATTCTAGGAACCAGGAGTACAGAGATCATAATTTAATGAGCCATCCATCTCATGGTAGTGAGTGGAAAAGCTTCAATGATAGACACAAAGAGTTTGCTGCTGACCCGAGAAACATTAGACTTGGCTTAGCTTCAGATGGATTTAACTCATTTGGCCACCAGAGCGCCACATATAGCATGTGGCCAGTGCTTGTTATCCCTTACAACATGCCTCCAAATGTCTACACCAAAGAATAAAACTACATGATGGCCTTGCTCATCCCAGGTCCAAAAAGTCCTGGAAAGGATTTTGATTTGTTCATGGAGCCTCTTGTGGAGGAACTTCAACAGCTATGGAAGGGTGTTCTCACTCGAGACCTATATAGCAGCCCACCAGCTGATTTCTTTCCGCGTGCTGTTGTAATTTGGTGCATCCATGATTATCCGGCTTTGGGCACTATGTCAGGGTGAACAACACATGGTTACAATGCATGTGTTCGCTGTGACAGGAATCCACTGTCATACGCAATACTTAGCAAGATCTGTTACATTGGACACCGCCATTTCCTTGCCAAGGACAAGCCGCATCCTAGAAAATACTGAAGACATGTGTTCAATGCAAAGCATGAAAACCGTGATGCGCCAAAGAGGCTCACCGCCGATGAGTTGCAAGTGGAATTAGAGAAGGTCAGGCATATTACAGCAGGAAACCATCCTGGTAATGGTAGCGGGAAAAGGAAGCGTGGCACGGTAGAAGGGAGATTACTTTTTACCCGCAGGTCCACTTTGTGGGACTTGGAGTATTGGAAAGATTTGGATCTGCAGCATAATCTTGATGTGATGCACATCGAGAAAAATATATGTGACATCATTATCGGCACACTTCTTAACATTGTAGGCAAGACGAAAGAAACCTTAAAATCTAGGATTGATTTGACACACCTGGGTATCAGAAAGGATTTGCAGGTGCAAGATGAAGGTAAACCACGGGATATGGCACCAGCTGTGTACGTCTTGGACAAGGTAAAAAGAAAAGAATTCTGCGAGGTCCTGTCACGTGTGAGATTCCCACATGGATTTGCTTCCAACCCTGAAAGGGGAGTCAGTGCAGATGGAAACAAGGTACAAGGGTTGAAAACTCATGACTGCCACATCCTACTTCAAAGGGTTTTACCTGTTATCCTTAGAGGATTGGGCCGCCCTGACTTATACAGAGCAGTTACAGAGTTGGGACAATTCTTTAGGGAACTCTGCGGTAGAAATATCAGGATAGATGCTTTGGAGCGTCTTAGAGACAAGATACCAACTATCCTATGCGACCTTGAGAAGATATATCCTCCAGCCTTCTTTGATGTGATGGTGCATTTGGCTGTTCATCTACCTGATGAGGCATTACTTAGAGGTCCAGTACAGTATGGATGGATGTACCCTATTGAAAGGCGGCTAGGCACTTTCAAGGGCTATGTTAGGAACAGAGCTAGACCCGAGGGTTCCATTGCAGAGGCCTACATTACTATAGAAGCATTGGCATTCTGCTCAAAATACATTGAAACAGCTGATCAACTTAGCAAAGAGGTGGGTGAAGACAATCCCGGGCTCAATGTTTTCGATTATTCTGTTCGAGTTACAGGGAAGAGTTGACAAGAGGACAAACCTAAAGATTTGGACAAAATAGTTTGGTATGTGTTGAATAACTGTCCTGAGATACCACCTTATATCAAGTAAGTGCAGTACTGCAGCTTATACATCGTAATCTACTAAACTTGCAACACATTCTTATATATTTAGATGTTTGACACGATCACTATGTTGTGCAACATCTACAAAGAGGAGTTACTGCCGCAAAATCCAAGAAACATTGACAAGCTGGTTATGGCAGGATTTGCGAAATGGTTCAAGAACCATGTAAGCTTTTGAAGTGCACTGTCAGTTTTTTTTAATATATTGAGTACATAAGATGATCAGCTTGTCTATTTTCTAACCATAGGTTAGGAAGATGCGGGAGGATGGGCAGGTAGTTGATGATGCCCTTTACTCACTAGCAATGGGTCCTGATACTCGGGTAAGACATTATGAATCTTGCGTTGTTGGAGATGTGCGCTACAACACCCTTGCACGAGACGAAGGCAGGAAGACACAAAACAGTGCCATCAAGAGCACGGATACGTATGACAAAGGGACAACTGAAATGTATGCTAACATAACAGACATTGTTCAGTTGCAGTATATCTCCAGTTTCGAGGATCATCGGTGTGTGGTTCTGTTGTGCTGTCGTTGGTATAACCTGTTTTCCAGGATCGCAAAACCCAGAGCTGATGATTATTTCAAATCCATCAATGTTAATGCGGCGTAACAGACCAACGAGCCTTTTATTTTGGCAAATCAAGCAACATAGATATTTTTCTTGGAAGACACATTTGCACGTAGCGATGACTGGAGAGTATTGCAAAGGTTTGAGCAGAGGAATTCGTTTAATGAAGTTGCACAACAAGATGATGCTTACACTGCTCTGATGTACAAGATAACACAGATGTTCTTAATATCTTTCAGAACCATCACGTCAATGACGCCGGCGAAAATATTGCCTGTCGTGCTGTGGACATACAAGAGTTGATCAAGAAGAAGCCAACGTTCGAGGATGTTGAGGATGAAGAAGAAGATGGCACCATGGGGAATTACGATTCAGACTGATACACATGGCGAAGATGTTGACGCTGCTGCTGCGGATGATGATTACATTGCTTTTGTCGTATTTGCCTGTCAGAAGACGTTTTTTATCTACTATGTGAAATTGTGTTTGTTATGACAACTGAAACCTGATGAACATGTTGTTTAGTATTTTGCTGGGAGAACATCACTTGTTATGTATGCTGATTTGTGTTTGGTGATTGTATGACAACTAAAACATGATGACATTGTTGTTTAGTTGTACTCATATTTGGCTGTGAAACTTGAATTTGATGACATAGTTTGCTGTTGGACTGCAATTTGCTCGACATCTTCGAATGAGAACAAAGCTGACCCGACAAGGCCTCTGCTATTTATTTATTTATATGAGCAAAAGGGGATACCCCCTAATTTCCTGTTAATAGAAATCATTAGATGTTCACAACACTACGCCCAGCCTGCTACACAGGTTTCATTCATTACTAGTTTCAGCAAAGTGCTCATGTCGTAGCCACTGAATACATCACGAGTGCTACATACACTACAAATAAAGAGACAATCATCCTACAGAGCACATTGATTTTGCCCATTATCTTCACAAGCTCTTTCATCTCCTCATTGTTGTCAAGGCCGTTCAGCAGCTGTTGCTTGGCCATGATCAGAGGAACTGCATCTTTAACCTTCTGCTCTGCATCTTCCTCTTCTGTCGTTCCTTCAGTTACTTGTCCAACACCCCAACCTGCTGATATTGGGATTCCTCGGCTAACCAAATAATCAGCATAGTTGCATTCCCCACATCAGCAACTTCCCAGAAATACAAATGACATGAATCTTCCCTTTTCTGCACGAATCAAATTGGAAGACCATCAACCAAACTATTAAAAAAATCAGCAACTGAAAGCGGCAGAACAACACTTAAACATATTATTACCCCATGATTCAGGCATTTGTAGAAGACTCGGCCAGGGTTGCGGATTGTGGTTGAGACACGACGGATGACTCTGCGTGATTTGCAGCAGTGGCACCACACCAACGACAGTGGGTTGCGATGAGCAATCGGCTGTGGTGCGCGTGCCGGCGAGGGTGTGATGAAACCCATAGGCGATGGTACGGGTGGTGACTTGGCGCATATCTGGTTGCTGCGTGCTGAAGAGCAGGTGGACGAGCAGCTAGCGGACATGGTTGCTATGGCCAGAGCTTCTGATGCTAGGCAGAGTAAGTAGAGAAGAGGAGAAGTGAACGTTGGATATGTCAGTTTCATTACTTGCAGAGTAGCATAGCACCATATATAGTCATAGTCTAGGTTTGGATTCGAACCGGCTACAGGAGCACATCTTTATTTTTTCTAAAACTTGGCAACGTCTCTTTACTGGTACACTAGCTTGTTCTGTACGCCTTCCCATGTCTTTGATTTTCTTTCCCTTTTTTTGCGAGGAAGGAAGGATGACAAAATTGAGAGTTCCTCGGACTCGACCCCAAGACCTCTCGGTTCAAAACCAAGGGTGCTAGTCACTTATGTGGCGAACGTTCCCTGTGAGGAGGATGGCAGACGAACGCATTTTCCTCGCAGTTTTCTTCCTATATATAAAAAAGTATGCTACTTGGTGTCCGCTTAGTGAAAAAACGATTGTGCCAACCTTGACCATTCGATTGACATTCAACGTCTGTCGTGTTTCTTCAGTCTCTTCTTCCTCGAGCCGCCAAAGCCAAACCAGCGCCGGCGGGACCGCCTGCTCCCGCCTCCCACGGCTGGCTGTGATCTTCCCCGGCTCTTGTTCGTTCCCATTCGAGCCCTCACCATCGTCCTGCGCCTTGGTTCGTTCACCGCAGCGCCGCCCTCCGGTGTTGTCAACATGGTCAACAACCGAGAGGAATAAGGAGATGACTGTACATGGTGAGGATGACAGTAGGGACCCAGCAGCGCGCGCAGTAATTTTGTTTTTTCGGGACGGAGAAGGGTATCAACTGGGTTGTGCGGGACCCGTGGCCCGTCTAGCCCAGGCTTTTATTTCATATGTTTAGCACATGACCAGCTCAGTTTTTTTTTCCTTTCTGAAAAATGGCTAGCCAGCTATTTTGTTTTTTGCAGAATAACCAACATAGTCCTACTTGCTTTACTATGCCCTGCTGGGCCGGAAATCTTTCAAGACGAGGAGGGATGCATTTTGCCCAGAAAATGGGCTATAAGTAATAAGAAATGGGCTATAAGTAATAAGAAATGGGCTATAAGTAATAATAAATGGGCTGTAAAATGAAAAAAATACAGCAAACAGGCAATTAGTTCCCAATTATTGTTTTCTTTTGGATTTTGATATTTTTAATTTCATTGTGTTTGTGCGGGTAAAATTTCATTGAATTTAAATTAAGGTATATTTAGATTTAAAATTAATTTGAATCTGGCTAGAAATTTCGGGCTGTATGCTGTTTCGGACAGATTTGGAGGCTGACTTGTGCGTCTACTAGGTTGACGTGTACTTTGGCTTTGTCAACTTAGTCCACAAACGATTCTAGCAGCATTGACCGTTGGATGTTAATCCAACGGCGGTGTTGCTTCTTCAATATCTGATATTCTTGCTCCAGCCGCCCAAACCAGCTCCGGTGGGACTGCCTGCTCCCGCCTCTCGTGGTCGGATGTGCTGCCGCACAGGCCGCACCGCCCCACCCTATTTCATTGCTGGCCAGGCCAATCCTATACTCACCCACACCTCCTGTTATTTTCCGGTGACGGCAGCCGGACCAGTAAACCCTCATACTCCCCACCGCGTGGGCAACCATTGCCGAGTCTTCCTCGGCTCCGTGTCGTTCCCTTCCTAGGCCTCGCCGTCGTCCACCGCCATGGTGCTCTCGGCGCGGCCTGGTCAACATGGTCAATGAACGACATCAATTGGCCGTGGACTGTACGCGCAAAATAATGATCCCTCCACCTGATAGCTGGGACCCACCGGAAGGGCCTCTGTATTTCGCGAAAAAAACGTTCCCCCCGCAGACATGTCAGAACCACCAGCTATATCTTCGCATGCAAGGAAGTGCCTCCTTATTACGCACAAAAAAATGAATACCCACCCTGCTAGATGGGACCCACCATAGTGGGAGGATGACTTGTGAGCCAACTAAGTTGACGGGGATGGAGGGCTTTGTCAACTTAGTCAATATGAACGATTCTAGCTCCAGTGATCGTATGATGTCCATCCAATAGCCATAGTGCTTCTTCAACCTCTGGTCTTCTTGCACCAGCCGCCCAAAGCAGCGCCGGTCGTGTCGGGTGCTCCTCCCTCTCGTGGCCAGCTGTGATGCCGCGGAGGCCTCACCGCCCCCTACTACTCCCACCGTTGGCCCAGGGTATCCCTCTACTCACCCACACCCCCTGTTATTCTGCGGCGATGGCAGCCTCATGCCGCAGCCGAACCAGTGAACCCTCGTACTCCTCTCCGCGTGGGCTACCACTGCTACGTCTTCCCCGGCTCCGCGTCGTCCCCTTCCTAGGCCTCTCCGTCGTCCAAACCACCGCCCTGGTGCTCTCGGTGCAGCATGATCAACATGGTCAACCTGGTCAACGACCGACTTCCATCGGAAGAGTACTGTACATGGAGAGGCTGACAGCTGGGTCTAGGCGGCCGCAAGGAAGTGCCTCCTTATTACGCGCAAAATAATTATTCCTCCACCTAACAGCAGGTACCCACCGGACGGGCCACCTTATTTCGTGAAAAAAAACCTTTTCCACCTGACTACTGGGACCCACCGGACGGGCCAGTGTATTTCGCGAAAAAAACATTCCCCGTGCTGTCAGCTCGGACCCACCGGAAGTGCCTCCTTATTACGCACAAAAAATGAATACTCCCCTTGCTAGCTGGGACCCACCATGGTGGGAGGCTGACTTGTGGGCCTACTAAGTTGACTGGGACGGGGGCCTTTGTCAACTTTAGTCAATATGAACGATTCTAGATCCAGGGACCGTACGATGTCCATCCAACTGCCATAGTGCTTCTTCAACCTCTCATCTTCTTGCTCTAGCCGCCCAAAGCAGCGCCAGTCGTGCCGCATGCTCCTGCCTCCTGTGGCCGGCTGTGCTGCCGCGGAGGCCTCACCGCCCCCTACTATTCCCACCGCTGGCCAAGCCTTGCGGCAATGACAGCCTCACACCGTAGCTGAACCAGTGAACCCTCGTACTCCTCTCCGCGCGGGCTTCCACTGCCGCGTCTTCCTCGGCTCCCCGTCGTCCCCTTCCTAGGCCTCGCTGTTGTCCATCGCCCTGGTGCTCTCGGCGCGGCGTGGTCAACATGATCAAGGAACGACTTCCATCGGACGTGGACTGTACGTGGAGAGGCTGACAGCTGGGTCCACGGCCGCAGCAAGGAAGTGCCTCCTTATTACATGGAAAATAATGATTCCTCCACCTGACAGCTGGGACCCACCGGACGGGCCACTGTATTTCGCGAAAGAAACATTTCCCCCTGACTGCTGGGACCCACCAGCTACATCTTTGCACACAAGGAAGTGCGTCTGGGCAAAAAAACAAAACAATTCGCCCCCCCGATTGCTGGGACCCACCAGCGACACCTTCGCATACAAGGAAGTGCGTCCGGGCAAAAAAAAGATTCACCCCCCTGACTGCTCGGACCCACCAGCTACATCTTCGCATGCAAGGAAGTGCGTCCGTGCAAAAAAACAATTCGCCCACCCACCAGCTACATCTTCGCAGGCAAGGAAGTGCCTGACAGTCGGGACCCACCTGGTCTAAGCGTACGTAGCGTTGTCATTCTCGTAGCGAAAGTGTACATACATACTGGTCGATGTAGAGGCACACACGTGTCGTAGTAGAGGCGCGCACGTGTCGATGTAGAGGCGCGCACGTAGCATGTACACATAAGTACAGCGGCGAGGGTGCAAGAAAGAAAATACGGCCACGTACGTACATACGGGCAGGGTCTCAAATGCCTACTCGCGCATACGTACATGGCTGGGTCGGAACGGAGAAACAACATCGTCGTCGTGTTCATGGGGAGCCAACCGGCTGGGTCGGAACGGAATGCGTGGTCATGTTCATCGGGAGGGCTTGGACGAAACATGCGATGGAAACGAGGCCTGGCGTACCGCACAACGGAGGAAACATACCTCCTATGTTTGGAACAGGGTCCTGTTGATCGAGAGGGGTGTGGCGTACCACAAAATGGAGGAAACGGACCTCCTACGGCGAAACGGGGGTCCTTTTGATCGGGAGGGGTGTGGTGTACCGCAAACCGGATGAAACGGACCTCCTACGGTCGAAATAGGGGTCTTGTTGATCGGGAGGGGTGTGGCGTACCACAAAACGGAGGAAACGGACGTCCTACGGTCGAAACGGGGGTCCTGTTCATCAGGAGGGGTGTGGCGTACCGCAAAACGGGACTCCACATGATACTGTTCATCTCCACCGTGGACCTCCTCCAGCCTCCACGGGCTACCGTCGACCTCCTCCAACCTCCACGGGCTCCTGTTCATCCAGCCTCCACCGCGCGCTACTCCACCGGCTACTTTTCAACCACCCCTCCACCGTCTACTGTTCATCCATCCCTCCACCGTCTACTGTTCATCCAGCCCTCCATACCACAGGGTCCTGTTCAACCACCCCTCCACGGCCACCCCTCCATCTCTACTGTTCATCCAGCCCTCCACACCACGGGGTCCTGTTCATCCAGAGGCAACACCACCACTCACTGTTCATCCAACCCCCCACCCCCCCGCAACACTCATTGTTCATCCAATCGATCGGCTCCAGTTAGCAGCAGTAGCGAAGGAATCGCTCCATCGGGTTCAGTTAACAGCCATCGATCGATCGCTCGGGTTCTGTAACGCGTAGCCTGTAGTGCAATTGCTCAGGTTCAGTTAGAGCCCAACGCCTCGCTCGGGTTTAGTTAGAGCCAACGCCTCGCACGTGTACAAGAGAAACGAGCATCGCTCGGCCCCCGACCTCCCACCATAACCGGCAACTCCCCGAAATTTTCCTCCCCCTCGCTTCTACCATGGTTTTTTTCCGTCCTGGACGGCCCGAAGAATGTCATGCAGCTGCGTCTCCGGCCCGCCCAGGATGAAAAGCCCATTTTCTGTCATGATTTTTTTGTCATAGAAGTAGGAGCCCACCACATCTATGATGATACCGGCTTTTGTCACAATTATCGTCATAGAAGTGTCATATGTATGACAGGAAAAAAATTCGTTCGACCCAAAATGTCACGGATGTGTCTTTCTTTTTGTAGTGATTGCTCCCCTTAATGATGTTGAATCTTGTGAAATCAATGTTTCTTTGTTGAATCTTGTTATGAAAGATCAATTCTCCGGCCTTCCTAGTGAAGATGTCGTTACCCATCTAAACAACTTTGTTGATTTGTGTGATATGCAAAAGAAGAAAGATACGGATAATGATATTGTTAAATTGAAGTTATTTCCGTTTTCACTTAGAGATCATGCTAAAATTTGGTTTTCGTCTTTGCCTAAAAATAGTATTGATTCATGGAATAAGTGCAAAGATGCTTTTTTATCTCTAAGTATTTTCCTCCTGCTAAAATCATCTCTCTTAGGAACGATATTATGAATTTTAAACAACTTGATCATGAGCATGTTGCCCAATCTTGGGAAAGAATGAAATTGATGATTCGCAGTTGCCCTAGTCATGGTTTGAATTTATGGATGATCATACAAAACTTTTATGCCGGATTGAATTTTGCTTCTAGAAATCTTTTAGGTTTGGCCGCGGGAGGCACTTTTATGGAAATCACTTTAGGAGAAGCTACTAAACTCCTTGATAACATTATCGCTAATTATTCTCAATGGCACACCGAAATATCTACTAGTAAAAAAGTGCATGCTATAGCAGAAATTAATGTTTTGAGTGGAAAGATGGATGAACTTATGAAATTGTTTGCTACTAAGAGTGCTCCTATTGATCCTAATGATATGCCTTTGTCTACTTTGATTGAGAATAATAATGAATCTATGGATGTGAATTTTGTTGGTAGGAATAATTTTTGTAACAATGCTTATAGAGGAAACTTTAATCCTAGATCGTTCCCTAGTAATTCCTCAAATAATTATGGAAATTCCTACAATAATTCTTATGGAAATTTTAATAAGATTCCCTCTGATTTTGAGAATAGTGTTAAAGAATTTATGATCTCTCAAAAGAATTTTAATGCTTTGCTTGAAGAAAAATTGCTTAAAGTTTATGATTTGGCTAGGAACGTTGATAGGCTTTCGCTTGATGTTGATTCTTTGAAACTTAGATCTACTCCTCCTAAGCATGATATCAATGAGTCTCTCAAAGCTATGAGAATTTCCATTAATGAGTGCAAAGAAAGAACCGCTAGGTTGCGTGCTAAGAAAGAATGCTTTGTAAAAGCGTGTTCTTCTAGTTTCCATGAAAATAATGATGAAGATCTAAAAGTTATTGATGTGTAGCCTATTAAATCTTTGTTTTGCAATATGAATCTTAATAATGATGGTACTGGAGATGAGTCAACTTTAGTTAAAAGACGTCCCAATGATTCAGAGTTTTTAGATCTTGATGCTAAATTTGGTAAAAGTGGGATTGGAGAAGTCAAGACTTTAAATAGCATTGAACCCACTATTATGGATTTCAAGGAATTTAATTATGATAATTTTTCTTTAATAGATTGTATTTCCTTTTTGCAATCCGTGTTGAATTCTCCTCATGCTTATAGTCAAAATAAAGCTTTTACCAAACATATTGTCGATGCCTTGATGCAATCTTATGATGAAAAACTTAATTTGGAAGTTTCTATACCTAGAAAACTTTATGATGAGTGGGTACCTACTATAAAGATTAAAATTAAAGATCATGAGTGTTATGCTTTGTGTGATTTGGGTGCTAGTGTTTCCACGATTCCGAAAACTTTATGTGATATTCTAGGTTTCCATGTTGATGATTGCTCTTTAAATTTGCACCTTGCGGATCCCACCATTAATAAACCTATGGGAAGGATCAATGATGTTCTTATTGTTGCAAATAGGAATTATGTGCCCGTATATTTTATCGTTCTTTACATAGATTGCAATCTTTCTTGTCCTATTATTCTTGGTAGACCTTTCCTTAGAACGATTGGTGCAATTATTGATATGAAGGAAGGGAATATTAGATTCCAATTTCCATTAAGGAAAGGCATGGAATACTTTCCAAGAAATAAAGTTAAATTACCTTATGAATCTATCATGCGAGCAACTTATGAATTGAGTGCCAAAGATGGCACTACTTAGATCTATCCTCGCTTTTATGCCTAGCTTGGGGCGTTAAACGATAGCGCTAGTTGGGAGGCAACCCAATTTTATTTTTGTTTCTTGCTTTTTGCTTCTGTTTAGTAATAAATATTTCATCTACATTCTGTTTAGATATGTTTTCATGTTCTAATTAGTGTTTGTGCCAAGTAGAACCTATAGGATAACCTACGGCGAAAGTTAATTTGATTCTGCTGAAAAACAGAAACTTTTGCGCGCACAAAAATAATTTTATTAATTCACAAAAACGTGATTTTGTGTTGATTCTTTTTTATGTAGATCAATATACAAATTTCCCAGTACTTCCTATTTTGGTAGGATTTCTAGAGCTCCATAAGTATTCGAAAGTTACAGATTGCTACAGACTTTTCTGTTTTTGACAGATTCTGTTTTTCGTGTGTTGTTTGCTTATTTTGATGCACCTATGGCTAGTATCGGTGGGTATGAACCATAGAGAAGTTGGAATACAGTAGGTTTAACACCAAAATAAATAAATAATGAGTTCATTACAGTACCTTATGTGGTGGTTTTTCTTTCTTGCACTAACGGAGTTTATGAGATTTCCTGTTGAGTTTTGTGTTGTGAAGTTTTCAAGTTTTGGGTAAAGATTTGATGGACTATGGAATAAGGAGTGGCAAGAGCCTAAGATTGGGGATGCCCATGGCACCCCAAGATATTCAAGGATAACCAAAAGCCTAAGTTTGGGGATGCCCCGGAAGGCATCCCCTCTTTCGTCTTCGTCTATCGGTAACTTTACTTGGAGCTATATTTTTATTCGCCACATGATATGTGTTTTGCTTGGAGTGTCTTGTATGATATTAGTCTTTGATTTTTAGTTTACCACAATCATCCTTACTGTACACACCTTTTGGGAGAAGCCCACTTGATTGGAATTTATTAGAATACTCTATGTGCTTCACTTATATCTTTTGAGCTAGATAGTTTTGCTCTAGTGCTTCACTTATATCTTTTAGAGCACGACGGTGGCTTGATTTTGTAGAAATTGTTAATCTCCCATGCTTCACTTATATTATTTTGAGAGTCTTTTAGAACAGCATGGCATTTGCTGTGGTTATAAAATTGGTCCTAGAATGATGGGCATCCAAGTTGGGTATAATAAAAACTATCATAGGAAGTGAATTGGATGCTATGATCAATTTGATGCTTGATAATTGTTTTGAGATATGGAGGTGGTGATATTAGAGTCATGATAGTTGGGTAATTGTGAATTTAAAGAATGCTTGTGTTGAAGTTGGCAAGTCCCATAGCATGCACGTATGGTAACCGTTGTGTAACAAATTTGAAATATGAGGTGTTCTTAGATTGTCATCCTTATGAGTGGCAGTCGGGGACGAGCGATGGTCTTTTCCTACCAATCTATCCCCCTAGGAGCATGAGCGTAGTGCTTGGTTTTTGATGACTTGTAGATTTTTGCAATAAGTATATGAGTTATTTATGACTAATGTTGAGTCCATGGATTAAACGCACTCTTACCCTTCCATCATTGCTAGCCTCTTCGGTACCGTGCATTGCCCTTTCTCACCTTGAGAGTTGGTGCAAACTTCGCCGGTGCATCCAAACCCCGTGATACGACACGCCCTATCGCACATAAAACTCCTTATATCTTCCTCACAACAGCCACCATACCTACCTATTATGGCATTTCCATAGCCATTCCGAGACATATTGCCATGCAACTTTCCACCGTTCCATTCATCATCATGACATGCATCATCATTGTCATACTACCTTGCATGATCATGTAGTTGACATCGTATTTGTGGCAAAACCACCATGCATAATTTTATACATGTCACTCTTGATTCATTGCCCATCCCGGTACACCGCCGGAGGCATTCATATAGAGTCATATCTTGTTCTAGTTTTGAGTTGTAATTCATGAGTTGTAAATAAATAGAAGTGTGATGATCATCATTATTAGAGCATTATCCCCCCAAAAAAGGCCAAAAAGAAAAAATAGAAAGGCCAAAGAAAAAAAGAAAAAAAGAAAGGCCAGAAAAAAGAAAAAGGCCTAAAAAAAGAAGAAAAAGAAAATAAAAAAGGGGGCAATGTTACTATCCCTTTCCACACTTGTGCTTCAAAGTAGCACCATGTTCTTCATATAGAAAGTCTCTTATGTTGTCACTTTCATATACTAGTGGGAATTTTTCATTAGATAACTTGGCTTGTATATTCGTACGATGGGCTTCCTCAAAATGCCCTATGTCTTCGTGAACAAGCAAGTTGGATGCACACCCACTAGTGTCTTTTGTTGAGTCATACATTTATAGCTCTAGTGCATCCGTTGCATGGCAATCCCTACTCCTCATGTTGACATCAATTGATGGGCATCTCCATAGCCCATTGATTAGCCTCGTTAACATGAGACTTTCTTCCTTTTTGTCTTCTCTACACAACCTCCATCATCATATTCTATTCCACCCATAGTGCTATATTCATGGCTCATGCTCATGTATTGCGTGAAAGTTGAAAAAAGTTTGAGATTACTAAAGTATGAAACAATTGCTTGGCTTGTCATCGAGGGTGTGCAAGATGAGAGCATTCTTGTGTGACGAAATTGGAGCATGACCAAACTATATGATTTTGTAGGGATGAACTTTCTGTAGCCATGTTATTTTGAGAAGAATGATTGCTTTGATTAGTATGCTTGAAGTATTACTATTTCTTATGTCAATATGAACTTTTATTTTGAATCATCTGGATCTGAACATGCATGCCACAATAAAGAAAATTACATTGAGAATTATGCTAGGTAGCATTCCACATCAAAAATTCTGTTTTTATCATTTACCTACTCGTGGACGAGCATGAATTAAGCTTGCGGATGCTTGATACGTCTCCATCGTATCTATAATTTTTGATTGTTCCATGCTATTATATTACCCGTTTTGGATGTTTATGGGATTTACTTTACACTTTTATATCATTTTTGGGACTAACCTACTAACCGGAGGCCCAGCACGAATTGCTGTTTTTTTGCCTATTTCAGTGTTTCGAAGAAAAGGAATATCAAATGGAGTCCAAACGGAATGAAACCTTCGGGAGCGATCTTTTTGGAACAAACGCAATCCAGGGGACATGGAGTGGAAGTCAAGCACCAGATGAGGCGGCCACGAGGGTGCCCGGCGAGCCCCTAGGGGTGGGCGCGCCCCCACCCTCGTGGGCCCCTCGAGCATCCACCGACCTACTTCTTCCTCCTATATATACCCACGTACCCCGAAAACATCCAGGAGCACCACGAAAAACTATTTCCACCGCCGCAACCTTCTGTATCCGCGAGATCCCATCTTGGAGCCTTCGTCGGCACTCCGCCGGAGGGGGAATCGACCATGGAGGGCCTCTACATCATCTCCAAGGCCTCTCCGATGAGTTGTGAGTAGTTTACCACAAACCTTCGGGTCTATAGTTATTAGCTAGATGGCTTCTTCTCTCTCTTTGATTCTCAATACAAAGTTCTCCTTGATCTTCTTGGAGATCTATTCAATGTAATTCTTTTTGCGGTGTGTTTGTCGAGATCCGATGAATTGTGGGTTTATGATCAAGTTTATCTATGATAAATATTTGAATCTCCTCTGAATTCTTTTATGTGTGATTAAGTTATCTTTGCAAGTCTCTTTGAATTATCAGTTTGGTTTGGCCTACGAGATTGATCTTTCTTGCAATGGGAGAAGTGCTTAGCCTTGGGTTCATTCTTGAGGTGTCCTTTCCCAGTGACAACAGGGGCAGCAAGGCACGTATTGTATTGTTGCCATCAAGGATAAAAAGATGGGGTTTATATCATATTGCACGAGTTTATCCCTCTACATCATGTCATCTTTCTTAATGTGTTACTCTGTTCTTCATGAACTTAATACTCTAGATGCATGCAGGAGTCGATCGATGTGTGGAGTAATAGTAGTAGATGCAGGTAGGAGTCGGTCTAATTGTCACGGACGTGATGCCTATATACATGATCATGCCTAGATAGTCTCATAACTATGCGCTTTTCTATCAATTGCTCGACAGTAATTTGTTCACCCACCGTAATACTTATGCTATCTTGAGAGAAGCCACTAGTGAAACCTATGGCCCCCGGGTCTATCTTTTATCATATAAGTTTAGCATCTACTTTTATTTGTATCTTTTACTTTCCAATCTATATCATAAAAATACCAAAAATATTTATCTTATCATATTATCTCTATCAGATCTCACTTTGACAAGTGGTCGTGAAGGGATCGACAACCCCTTCATTGCGTTGGTTGCGAGGTTCTTGTTTGTTTGTGTAGGTGCGTGGGACTTTTGAGGAGCGTCCTACTGGATTGATACCTTGGTTCTCAAAAACGGAGGGAAATACTTACACTACTTTGTTGCATCACCCTTTCCTCTTCAAGGAAAACCAATGCAAGCTCAAGATGTAACAGACGTATCAAGTCCCCCAAGCATAGACCTCGCTTGTCCTCAAGCAGCAGCTGATACGTCTCCAACGTATCTACTTTTCCAAACACTTTTGCCCTTGTTTTGGACTATAACTTGCATGATTTGAATGAAACTAACCTGGACTGACGCTGTTTTCAGCAGAACTGCCATGATGCTGTTTTTTGTGTAGAAAACAAAAGTTCTCGGAAGGACCTGAAAATCCACGGAGGCAAGTTTCAAAAATATAAAAAATACTGCCGAAAGAATCAAGACCAGGGGGCCCACACCCTGTCCACGAGGGTGGGGGGCGCGCCCACCCCCTGGGCGCGCCCCCTGTCTCGTGGGCCCCCTAAGGCTCCACCGACCTCAACTCCAACTCCATATATTCCTTTTCGTGGAGAAAAAAAATCAAAGAGAAAGTTCCATCACGTTTTACGATACGGAGCCACCGCCAAGCCCTAATCTCTCTCGGGAGGGCTGATCTGGAGTCCGTTCGGGGCTCCAGAGATGGGGATCCATCGCCGTCGTCATCATCAACCATCCTCCATCACCAATTTCATGATGCTCACCGCCATGCGTGAGTAATTACATCGTAGGCTTGCTGGTCGGTGATGGGTTGGATGAGATTTACCATGTAATCAAGTTAGTTTTGTTAGGGTTTGATCCCTAGTATCCACTATGTTCTGAGATTGATGTTGCTATGACTTTGCAATGCTTAATGCTTGTCACTAGGGCCCGAGTGCCATGATTTCATATCTGAACCTATTATGTTTTCATGAATATATGTGTGTTCTTGATCCTATCTTGCAAGTCTATAGTCACCTATTATGTGTTATGATCCGACAACCCCGAAGTGACAATAATCGGGATACTTCTCGATGATGACCGTAGTTTGAGGAGTTCATGTATTCACTATGTGTTAATGCTTTGGTCCGGTTCTCTATTAAAAGGAGGACTTAATATCCCTTAGTTTCTGCTAGGACCCCGCTGCCACGGGAGGGTAGGACAAAAGATGTCATGCAAGTTCTTTTCCATAAGCATGTATGACTATATTCGAAATACATGCCTACATTACATTGATGAATTGGAGCTAGTTCTGTGTCACCCTATGTTATATCTATTACATGAGGAATCGCATCCGACATAATTATCCATCATTGATCCAATGCCTACGAGCTTTTCACATCTTGTGTTTCGCTTATTTACTTTTCCGTTTCTACTGTTACAACTACTACAAAACTATTATATTTACTTTTGCCACTGTTACCATTACTATCATACCACTTTGCTAATAAATACTTTGCTGCAGATACTAAGTTATCCAGGTGTGGTTTAATTGACAACTCAACTTCTAATACTCAATAATATTCTTTGGCTCCCCTTGTGTCGAATCAATAAATTTGGGTTGAACACTTTACCCTTGAAAATTGTTGCGATCCCCTACACTTGTGGGTTATCAAGACTAATTTCTGGCGTCGTTGCCAGGGAGCATAGCTCTATTCTTTGAGTCACTTGGGATTTATATCTGTTGATCACTATGAGGAACTTGAAAGACAAAAGGACCAAGATTTTTCCCTCAACTACGAGGGGAGGTAAGGAACTGCCATCTAGCTCTGCACTAGATTCTCCTTCTGTTATTAGTAAGCTTGTGACACCTAAACCTGCTACTGCTATGAATTCTAATATGTCGCATGTTATTGATGATGCCACTTCTGCTATGCATGATACTTATGATGAAACTACTTCTATGCGTGATACCACTTTGCCATTAGGTGAATTTCTTGATGAACAACATGCTAGGGTTAGAGAGAATGAAGATGCTATTATTGATGATAGTGATGATGAAAGTTCTCCCCCTAAATATGAATTACCTATTGTTCCTAAGGGTTATGTTATGGAAGAGGAAGCTGCTAGAGCTATCTTTGCTTGTAAAGATAGATATGATCTTAAAAAGTTATTAGCTAAATGGAAGCGGCAGTCTCTTAATGCTAGAATGAAACCTCACCCTGCTTTTGTTACTTCACCTATCTGTGTTACTGATAAGGATTATGAATTCTCTGTTGATCCTGAGATTATTACTTTGGTTGAGTCTGATCCTTTTTATGGCCTTGAATCTGAAATTGTTGTGGCACATCTTACCAATTTAAATGATATAGCCACCCTGTTTACTAATGATGAGAAGTCCCGCTATTATTATATCCTTAAGATATTTCCGTTCTCATTAAAGGGTGATGCTAAGACTTGGTTTAATTCTCTTGATCTTGGTTGTGTGCGTAGTCCCCAGGATATGATTTATTACTTCTCTGCTAAATATTTCCCTGCTCATAAGAAAGAAGCTGCCTTGCGGGAAATATATAATTTTGTGTAAATCAAAGAAGAGAGTCTCCCACAAGCTTGGGGAGGCTTCTCAAATTACTTAATGCTTTGCCTGATCATCCTCTTAAGAAAAATGAAATACTTGATGTCGGGGATATACCCCGCGGTATGAACCGGCCAGAAATATAACCCGGCCCGGCTTGGCGGTTTACTTGAGACCTGGCTGACACTTGGCGATTCACTGGTGACCCGCCCTGACCAGACGGTTTACAAGCAACCTGCCTATGACTCACTAGTAACCGGACGGGCGGGACAGATGGATGACAAGGCCTGGTGGCCCAATGGGCGGTTCATGGAAGGCCGGTTCATGTTATGGTGGGCCGGTTTAAGAGAAAGGCATAAGGAATATTCTCCTACAAAGGAAGCAAGACTAGGACTCCACTTGTAATAGAGTAATCCTAATCCAACTAGGACTAGTCATGTAAACCGCCCTTCAACATATATAAGGAGGGGCAGGCCTCCCCAAAAAGGGACAAGCAAGAAGAAACAATCTCTAGGGCTAGACACAAAGAGCCGGTTTACCGGCAACTCTCTCGTGATGATAATGAGACCTAGCCACAAACAACATGTAGGGCTATTACTGGAAGATGTTTCCCGGGGCCCGAAGCTGTCTAAATCCTTGTCTTGTGTGTTGCGTCTCTCGATTCCGCTTAACCCCTCTCAAGCTACCACATAGATGCGTTGGCCTCACGACTAAGTCCTCACACTAGGACATCTGATGTGACAATTCCACGACAGTTGGCGCCCACCATGGGGCTCGCGCACGGTGGTGTTGAGTTCTTGAGGGGATTTCTCACAGGGATCAAGAAGCTCACGATTTGTCAGATGAAAAAAGAGCCAGCAATATTCATTATTAAAGTGATTGGAGTCATGATTAGCTTCGGAGCGGCAGATATAAAATTTAAGTTCAGAAGAAATTAGGGTTACAAGTTGTGCGCCGCTGCAGGCGTCTCTGATAATCTGTCAATCTGAGGACACATCAAAATTTTCTGCTACAGTGCACCGACGCAATACATCGAGACGGGCAGGAGTTGTTCGTACGTGCGCAGATCATCCAAAACTGCAGCCATGTATTTTCCAACCAAGACAGCTGCGTTGCAGAATTGATGCTACTCCCTGTGTCAAGTCTCGAGGAGACATTAACAGGCTACATGGCTATTTGCATCAAACCTAGTATTTATTACTAGTATTACTAGTACTAGTTCCCATACGAAGCCTCAAGTTTGCTCAAGCAAAAGGTGCTAGTTTTGGCACAATTCCCTATAGATGATGGATTAATTAAGTGTTATGTATCCTCACGTAAGGAACAAAAGCAACTGGCTGGCCGAATCTAGAGCAAATCTGATTCGAAATCAGATAGCTACATATGATAGAAAATCCAGGCTATCCCTTGGACGTACTAGGAAGAGAAAAATAATAATACATAAAGGGGTCACGAGCCCACGACCTGGCGAACACGGACCATGATGGAAAAACCGCCGGCCTCTTCCGAGTCGCCAACTCCAAAAACTAGCCATCGGCCAACGACGTTGCTGTAGGACATTGAAGTAAGTCTAGAGTGGGGGGGGTGATTAGACTACTTGACCAATTAAAAACTTATCCTTTTCCCAATTTTAGAGTTTGGCAGATTTTAGCTATCTTAGGACAAGTCAAGCAATCATCACACAATTCAAGCAAGCATGCAAAGAGTATATAGGCAGCGAAAATTAAAGCATGCAACTTGCAAGAAAGTAAAGGGAAGGGTTTGGAGGATTCAAACGCAATTGGAGACACGGATGTTTTTGGCGTGGTTCCGATAGGTGGTGCTATCGTACATCCACATTGATGGAGACTTCAACCCACGAAGGGTAACGGCTGCACGAGTCCATGGAGGGCTCCACCCATGAAGGGTCCACGAAGTAGCAACCTTGTCTATCCAACCATGGACGTCGCCCATGAAGGACTTGCCTCACTAGCGGTAGATCTTCACGAAGTAGGCGATCTCCTTGCCCTTACAAACTCCTTGGTTCAACTCCGCAATCTTGTCGGAGGCTCCCAAGTGACACCTAGCCAATCTAGGAGACACCACTCTCCAAGAAGTAACAAATGGTGCGTTGATGATGAACTCCTTGCTCTTGTGCTTCAAATGATAGTCTCCCCAACACTCAACTCTCTCTCATAGGATTTGGATCTGGTGGAAAGATGATTTGAGTGGAAAGCAACTTGGGGAAGGCTAGAGATCAAGATTCATATGGTAGGAATGGAATATCTTGGCCTCAACACATGAGTAGGTGGTTCTCTCTCAGAAATGGTAAGTTGGAAGTGTAGGTTTAGTCTGATGGCTCTCTCCACGAATGAAGAGGAGGTGGAGGGGTATATATAGCCTCCACACAAAATCTAACCGTTACACAAAATTTACCAAACTCGGTGGGACCGAATTGTTAAACTCGGCCGGACCAATTTAGTAAACCTAGTGACCGTTAGTGATTTTCGGTGGGACTGACATGCATCTCGGTGAGACCGATTCGGTTAGGGTTAGGGCATAACGTAATCTCGATGAGACCGATTACACAAACTCGGTGAGACCGATTTGGTAATAAGCTTTCTAGAGAGTTGGTCAGGTAAACTTGGTGGGACCGATTTGCTCTTTTCGGTGAGACCGAATTGTTACAAAAAGGAAACATAGATTTTACGTTGCAATCTCGGTGGGACCGATCGCTCACTTCGGTTAGACCGAAACATTACGAAGGGAAACAGAGAGATTGCAACCCCATCTCAGTGAGACCGAGATCCCTATCGGTAAGACCGATTTGCTTAGGGTTTGTGGCAGTGGCTATGACTTTTGGAATCGGTGGCGCCGGATAGAAAGAATCGGTGTGACCGATTTTCGCTTTGGGTTTAGGTCATTTGTGGATGTGGGAAAGTAGTTGAGGGTTTTGGAGCATATCACTAAGCACATGAAGCAAGATGCTCATTAAGCAACACCTCATCCCTTCTTGATAGTATTGGCTTTTCCTATAGACTCAATGTGATCTTGGATCACTAAAATGTAAAATGAAGAGTCTTGAGCTTTTGAGCTTGAGCCAATCCTTTGTCCTTAGTATTTTGAGGGATCCACTTTCATCATCCATGCCATGCCATTCATTGAGCTTTCCTGAAATAATAGTCTTGGAATAGCATTAGCTCAATGAGCTATATGTTGTTATGAATTCCAAAACCACCTAGGGATAGTTGCACTTTCAATCTCCCCCTTTTTGGTAATTGATGACAACATATAGATCAAAGCTTCGACAAATGATAATAAAATTTAAATAACATCGTCGCTTTGAGAAGTATGTGATAAGCAAGAGCTCCCCCTAAATTTGTGCATAGTTTTAGATTTGCTTTGGACTGCAAATGCACAATGAATTAGGCTCATGGGTTACTCTTCCATTTCACATACATCTTGGTGGAGCGCTCAAAATAATAAACAATGAATACATGCACTCATCACCAAGCATAGTGAGTGATCACATAAGATAGATAGGATAATATCAAGCATGCATAAGTGTAGCTTATGATCAAACACATGGTCATCAATGTCTCACAAGCATAGTATCTCAACCAAAAGCAAACAAAGATCAAATAAAGCAAGAGAGAACAAAAGCAACACTCTCTCTCTCTCGAAGCCTATGATCTATACATTTTTCTCCCCCTTTGGCAACAAGTTACCAAAAAGTTCATAGAAAATGCATAGTGCTAGATCGACTCTCTGGCTTGATCTTCTGTTGGTGGTGTCCTGATAACTCCTAGGATGAAGGCTTCAGTTGATATAGAGGGTGCTGGAGTTGATGCTGAAGCTGGTTGCACTGGAGCTGAAGGGGCAGTGGCTGGTGCTAAAGATGTTGCTCTAGTGTCTGGCACTGGCACAACAGCTGACCTATGGGCTCTAGGCACTCTGGCAAAGACATTTGTGGTAGTCTTGCCCTTTCTCTCCTGCATGTCTTCCTGCAGCTGCTCCACAACTGACTGAATCTCAATTACCTTGACATCTAGATCATAGAATTTTTGTTCCATGATTCTTTCCAGGCTCTCCTGGTTTTGAGTTAGGGTGGCCAACCCCTTCTGGATCCTCAGGGATGATGCTATCAAGTAACCAAGCTGCTCCTACTTGTTTTTCAAGAAATACTCAGATGCCTCCTCTTGAGTTGGCATCTTGGCAGCCTTCTCCTTCCTTGCCTTCTCCTTCTTCTCTTGAGCTTGAACTAATGATGGATCATCCTCATTCATGAGAACCTCATTATCCTCAAAGTCTGGATAAAGTGGAAAGTGTTCCTTATCCAACTGATATTTTCCTGTGCCCATCTTTGAGTTTATTAATTCTTGAATCTGAGGTGCATATCCACAGCTCCTCTTCTGATCTACTGCAGTCCTCTTGATTGTTTCAATGATCAGGCTCATGACTTTGAACTTTTGTGACACATCAAATAAATGCAACATATTGATGGCATGCCCTGTGATCATGTTATGGTCACCTGACTTGGGCAACAAAGTGTGCCTCAGAATCCAATTTATAGTTGGCAACCCTGACAGCAGAAAGTGGACTGATCCAAAAGTGAAAGTCTCTAGGGCTTTGTCTGGAATCTCCTTGTACATGTGTGCCATGGAATTGTGTCCCATTTTCTTCTTGGCATATACATCCAGATCATCATCATTTTCCTTTGGGGCATTTATCAATTTTGCCCATTCTTCTACAGTGGATTGGTACCTTGTACCTTCAGACATCCAAACAATTCTTCCATCTGGGTAAAAATGTGTTGTGGAGTAGAATTGCATGATAAGTTCATCATTCCAATTTGTGAGGTTTTGCCCAACAAAATCTGCAACTCCACAAGCAACAAAGTTGTCTTGCACTCTAGGATAGTGTTGTTCATTTTTCTTGATGAATTTCCAGTCAACCCACCTCATGTCACAAACTATGGGCTTCTTGTCCAATAAGATTGTCTCATAGAAGTCCTGGTGTTCCTTTGTATGGAACTTGTAATCAACAGCAGTTCTTCTCCTTGTGGTATATGGATCTGCCATTCTCCACAGTCTCAGCCCTGAATCCTTCCTGATTCTCATGTCCTCAGCCACAGGATGGGCATCATTGTGGTCTGGTATCTTTGGCTTGAGCTTCCTTAGAACCTGTCCTTCTTCATCTTCCTCCTCAGCAACCTCAGGCACTGGGGCCTTGTTCTTCTCAGCAGCTGGAATACTCCTAGTATTCCTCTTTGGTGCAGACTTGGCCTTGGGGGCAGCTTTGGGTGCTTCCTTGGGCTTAGATGTTGCAGCCCCTGATCTGATTGCATCACCCATAAGCTTTGGTGCCTTTGGAGCTGGTGCAGAAAGCTCTTCCTCTTCCATCATGGAAGGTTGCCCAACAACTCTGGCTATGGTCTTCTTGAACCTTTCCTTCCTCTTCTTGCTTTCATCAGCTGGCTCTTTGGGATCAGGATTTTCAGGCAGTTGAGTTGATGCTCTGGCCTTGGGCATAGGTTGCCTTCTTACAGGCCTTTTAATATTCATGCCTGGCTTTATATCCTTTGCTGAGCCATATTCCTTCTTGAGCACCACTTTCTTGGAAGTAGCCTCATCTTCCTCAGCCTTGTAATCTTCATCCTCTAAATCTGAAGTTCTTTTCCTCCTTTGCCTAGTTGCAGCCTTAGGCAAATTGCTAGGAGTACTTCTGCTCCCTTCATCTGAAGTTGAGGGACTAGTGCCCTCACTCAAGTCCTTCTGCTCTTCTGGCCTGTTCTGGCTGTCACTTTGATCAGACATACTGCAAAAGCTGACTGCTGACCCTGTGAAGAGTTATAGATGAGATAGAAAAGATAAGCATCACAAAATGCATATGTTTTTGCAAAAGAATGACTCAAAAGTTCAGTCTTAGTTTTCCACAGAAAGCATTTCAGATCCACCGATTTTCAAACTCGGTGATACCGAAGCAGTTTTGGAACCTAAACTGATGATCTCGGTTGGACCAAGTTTCAGTTCGGTGGTACCGACACTGCTAGGGTTTCACTGAATCCTCAAATTGGTTGCACCGATTAGTAATTCTCGGTCAGACCGAGAGTCACTAGTGCAATGGCATAAGCCAAATCGGTGAGACCGAGTTTTTCAACTCGGTGGGTCCGAGATGGTTTCGGCGGAAACCTAACCCTAAAAATTTGAATCACATCTAATCTATGAACTACTTTGGATGGGTAGAAGAGTTTCAATCGTGGCAAGAATCAATATGAAAACAATGTGCCAGGAATCAGACGTGGATAGCACAAAGATTAAGTCCATACCCTAACTTGGCGGTGGACTTGCTACGGCGGCAATGGCGGGGACAAAATTCGTTGACGGCGGCGGAGACCAGCGACAGGAGGCTGCTGGCGACGAGGAGACGATCCGGAGACCACGATGGCAGAGCGAGCTGTTGCGTGGGCGAAGGGTTTCGGAGAAATTTCCAAAATTTTGCCCGTGTCTATATATAGCCCGACCCTGTCGGTGTGACCGAGTGGAACAACTCGGTGGCACCGAGATGCATAACTGTGTTCAGTTACAACAACTCAGTGAGACCGAAAAGTTCAAATCTGTTGCACCGAGATTGAAAACTCAGATCAACTTAATGATCTCGGTAGGACCGAAATGGAGGAATCGGTCAAACCGAGAATCACAAAGAGGTTTTGGAAGTTTAAGTCTATGACGAATCGGGGACTCCGAGTGCTCCTCACACAGAGTGGTTCGAATCTGACTTGATCAAATTTTGTGATGTAGCATGAATAGAGTTTGAGACGAGAAAAGCATAGATAGCTATAGAGGGTTCTTAGGCATTCTTGTCCATCCACTTGGCTAAAGGAAGAAAGAACCAAACAATCAAAACAACAAGTGGATGTCCTTGAATGAGTAAAATATGCACCAACATGCTCACACAATAAAATGGCAAATGAAATATGTGGCAAAGCATGCACAACCAATTCGAGCATCTATCAAACAATTGGCGATGACTAGGTCATCTATATATGAGTATATTGACTTAGGAGTCAAATGAGATCATTTGATCATAGGTCATACTCATCGTTTAAGCTCAAGTGGGGTTACCACTTTTACATAATGCATTAATGTGTTCACACCATTAGAGTTGCTTTGACTCAATTCTTAGAGTTAAGCTCCCCCTAGATGTGAGATCCCCCCTTAGTGGGATGAACTAACCTTGGGTTTTGTCGATGATAACTTCATGTAGGTGTTGAAGATGTAGATGCTCAATGTTGATGTAGATCATTTGGAGCAATCCTTTGGAGTGAGTTGCACTTTCAACTTGCCTACATGGGTTAGTCCCACAAGGAACAAACAAGAATATCCATAGACATAGAGTGATGCACACACAAGATGATGTCCATGAAAACATTAGGTTACCTTGTCCCTTGTCTTACCAACAAGAGGGTTTGTGACTCCTTGAACTAGTGCAAGATGTGAAAGTTGATTGCACTTGTTCTTCCCAAAATGATATGAGTGAAGAATGTTGGCGGAGTCACCCTCAAGAACTCTCTAGTTCTTCTTCTTCAGGATCCACATCATCTTGATGGGAATCCTTGGAGTTGTAGTTGTACTTGATGAAGTAGAACTTGACGTAGTCTTGGGGACCCACTTGAACGAGGCTTTAGGTGCTTCTTCAAATGCATCAATCTCTTCTTGAAGCTTGTCCTTGCCTTTGTTCTTGTGGTCTTGTGGTGGAAGATCATCTTGAGCTTGTGTCCCCTTGAAGGAAGTAGGATCATACTTCTCTTGTTGAGGAACAAACTTTGTCTTGGGGTATTGATCTTCTTCCCACTCAACTCCATTGGCGTTGAACTTTCGTTCAAAACCAACACCTTGATTCTTCCGGTGCCTTCCTTGCTTGCGTACAATTTTCTCGAATTGCCTACTCCCGGCAAGGCTCTTGTAAACACCTTTCTCTATAATTCCCTTCAATAAACTATTTTCTTGCTCAAGTATAACTTGGCTAAGAGAATCATTAGTGGAATCAAGAGAACTACTAGAAGCAACAACATTGGATTTGACATTATTATTGTTACTACTAGAGGAAGTATCTTTCTTGTACTTGTTACTAGACTTGACTTGAGGCATGTAAGTAGATAAGAGTAAACGCTTGGCAATGTAAGAAGAACTTTTCTTGCGGAGATCATCATTGATTGCCTTTAAGAACTCATGCTCTTGCTCAAGAATGAGCTTTTTCAAAGCGTAACTTCTCATGAGCCCTTAAAAGTTCTTGATGATCTTCGAAGATAGTTTCATGAGCCAACTTAAGAGTGTTTAGTTCTTTAGTTAGAAGCTCAATTTTCTCCTTATCATTGTCATTCGTTTGATTAGCATGATTAATTGATGTTTCATCATAGTATTCATCACTAGAGTTGTCAACAAGTAAATCATCATCCACAAGCAAGTCATCTTCATCACTATTGAAATCAACATACTCAGGATGTGTTACCTTTGGACCTTTGGCCATGAAGCATCTTCCAATTCCTTCATTTGGTGAATCAAATATGTCGTAGGAGTTGGTTGACACAAGTGCTAGACCGGCAACACCTTCATCTTGAGTATGTTTCGAGTCAGAGTGATAGCTTCTCTCGGAGTGATTGTCGGAGTCGGAGCCGGAAACCCATTCACCAACATGAGCTTGATGTCTTCGTTTGGTGTAGCTCCTTGATGACTTGTCCTTCCTTTCCGAATCCTTGCTTCTCCGTGAGGGTCTTCGTTTCATAACGATCATCTCTACTCCTCCTCTCTCTTGGTGGTGAATCTTCTCTTTTGCTTCTTCTTTTTGGAGAATCTTCTCTTCTTTTGTAGGGTGCCATACACTCATTGGAGTAGTGTCCAGGCTTCCCACAATTTTAGCAATTGCGCTCTCGACTAGAAGATCTCTTGTCATGATAAGACCTTGACTTGGAGCTTCTTTCTTTGCTTCTACTCTTGTAGAATTTGTTGAAGTTCTTCACCATTAAGCTCAATTCTTCATTGAAGGTTTGTTTCTCACTTGATGATGTGGGGGCTTCACTTGAGGCTTTGTAAGCACCACTTGACTTGTTGTGAAGTTCCTCCTTATCCTTGAGTGACATCTCATGAGCAACAATCCTTCCAATGACTTCCGTTGGCTTGAGATTTTTGTAGTTTGGCATCATTTGGATCAATGTGCACACAGTATCATACTTTCCATCCAATGCTCTTAGGATCTTCTTGATGATGAATCTGTCGGTCATCTCTTCACTCCCTAAGCCGGCAATCTCATTTGTGATAAGTGCAAGCCTAGAGTACATTTCAGCGACACCTTCACCATCCTTCATTTTGAACTTGTCAAGCTGACTTTGGAGCACATCCAACTTGGATTCCTTGATGGATTTGGTACCTTCGTGCATATCAATCAAAGTATCCCAAATTTCCTTTGCATTCTCAAGACGGCTGATTTTATTGAATTCTTCGGGGCACAATCCGTTGAAGATGATATCACAAGCTTGAGCGTTGTATTGCAGCATCTTCAATTCTTCCGCATTCGCTTCACGGTTCGGTTCTCTCCCATCAAAGAACTCACCTTGCAAGCCAATACAAATAATTGCCCAAACGGCGAGGTTATGTCCAAGAATATGCATTTTCATCTTATGCTTCCAACTAGCAAAATTAGTACCATCAAAGTAAGGACCTCTATAGTGATAATTTCCCTCGCTAGATGCCATACTCTCCTAGGTTGTGAAACCAAGGCTATGACCACCAAAAGCTATGGAAATCAAAGCAAATGGAGACCAAAGCTCTGATACCACTTGTAGGACCTTGAAGTAAGTCTAGAGGGGGGGTGATTAGACTACTTGACCAATTAAAAACTTATCCTTTTCCCAATTTTAGAGTTTGGTAGATTTTAGCTATCTTAGGACAAGTCAAGCAATTATCACACAATTCAAGCAAGCATGCAAAGAGTATATAGGCAGCGGAAATTAAAGCATGCAACTTGCAAGAAAGTAAAGGGAAGGGTTTGGAGGATTCAAACGCAATTGGAGACACGGATGTTTTTGGCGTGGTTCCGATAGGTGGTGCTATCGTACATCCACGTTGATGGAGACTTCAACCCACGAAGGGTAACGGCTGCGCGAGTCCACGAAGGGCTCCACCCACGAAGGGTCCACGAAGTAGCAACCTTGTCTATCCCACCATGGTCGTCGCCCATGAAGGACTTGCCTCACTAGCAGTAGATCTTCATGAAGTAGGCGATCTCCTTGCCCTTACAAACTCCTTGGTTCAACTCCACAATCTTGTCGGAGGCTCCCAAGTGACACCTAGCCAATCTAGGAGACACCACTCTCCAAGAAGTAACAAATGGTGCGTTGATGATAAACTCCTTGCTCTTGTGCTTCAAATGATAGTCTCCCCGACACTCAACTCTGTCTCATAGGATTTGGATCTGGTGGAAAGATGATTTGAGTGGAAAGCAACTTGGGGAAGGCTAGAGATCAAGATTCATATGGTAGGAATGGAATATCTTGGCCTCAACACATGAGTAGGTGGTTCTCTCTCAGAAATGGTAAGTTGGAAGTGTAGGTTTAGTCTGATGGCTCTCTCCACGAATGAAGAGGAGGTGGAGGGGTATATATAGCCTCCACACAAAATCTAACCGTTACACACAATTTACCAAACTCGGTGGGACCGAATCATTAAACTCGGTCGGACCGATTTAGTAAACCTAGTGACCGTTAGTGATTTTCGGTGGGACTTACATGCATCTCGGTGAGACCGATTCGGTTAGGGTTAGGGCATAACGTAATCTCGGTGAGACCGATTACACAAACTCGGTGAGACCGATTTGGCAATAAGCTTTCTAGAGAGTTGGTCAGGTAAACTCGGTGGGACCGATTTTCTCTTTTCGGTGAGACCGAAATGTTACAAAAAGGAAACAGAGACTTTACATTGCAATCTCAGTGGGACCGATCACTCACTTCGGTTAGACCGAAACTTTACGAAGGGAAACAGATAGATTGCAACCCCATCTCGGTGAGACCAAGATCCCTATCGGTAAGACCGATTTGCTTAGGGTTTGTGGCAGTGGCTATGACTTTTGGAATCGGTGGCGCCGGATAGAAAGAATCGGTGTGACCGATTTTGGCTCTGGGTTTAGGTCATTTGTGGATGTGGGAAAGTAGTTGAGGGTTTTGGAGCATATCACTAAGCACATGAAGCAAGATGCTCATTAAGCAACACCTCATCCCTTCTTGATAGTATTGGCTTTTCCTATAGACTCAATGTGATCTTGGATCGCTAAAATGTAAAATGAAGAGTCTTGAGCTTTTGAGCTTGAGCCAATCCTTTGTCCTTAGTATTTTGAGGGATCCACTTTCATCATCCATCCCATGCCATTCATTAAGATTTCCTGAAATAATAGTCTTGGAATAGCATTAGCTCAATGAGCTATATGTTGTTATGAATTACCAAAACCACCTAGGGATAGTTGTACTTTCAGTTGCCCGCGACCCCGCGGCTGAGCCGCCCTCATCGGTCCCCGGTCGCTTCAGCTTGCTTGAGCAGTCTTCCGCCCGTGGTGACCCTGGCGCTTTGGCCTCCCTGTACCGTCTAAGCCTCGGACTCGCCGGGTCACGCGCACTTCGTATCGCCTACGGATCCCTCTGTTTCTTCGAGCGGGTCGTGAATCTTCAAGCTATTAACCCGGACGTGACTCACCAACCCGCCGCGCCAGGTCGTCCCGTTTTCAATGCTGGCTCTGCCCTGTTTCTGCCGCACTCACGGCCCCGAGCCGCCGCCGCTGAGTCACCTTCACCACCAACTCGCCGCCATGGTCGCCGGAGCGCGTCCCCGAGCCGTTACTGACGCACTCCAACCTGTTTCCGCCTTGGAGCCACTGCCGTCGGTTCCCCGCTGTGGGTGCCGCCTACGTTGAATCACCTTCGCTGTTTTCAACGCGCGAGCCGCCCAAGAATCGGCCTCCCCGGTTAAGATGTTGACCCACCGCTGCGTCTCACCTCCTCTGATGACCTCCGAGCGCAACAGACAACATGACCCGGCGATTCGAATCCGAAGACAAATTGGTATTTGCTAAAGCGGCCGCCATGCGAATCAAAGACAAACATATATAGCCACGACCCGGAAAGCAGAAATAAGTCGGAAATTGATGTAGATTGTGCATGTGGCGTACTCTGCTAAAAGAAATGATGTATGGAGATGAAGCCAAAAACGAGATTCCTTTCTGAAGCTACATCACATAACCCAAAGCGTTGTGTAAAGCAACGAGGGAGCCACCAAAAGTCAGCACTAGCATAGGCATCCATCCAAAGAAGCATTGAGGGTTAGTACTACAAGCACCGTCATCATTTGGAAAAAATGTACTAGTACATGCACAGTTTCCAAAAACAGACTTTATGTTTCCCTATGGAGCCACGCAAGGAAAAATACATCCATCGATTTCAATATTCAATGGTGGAAGAAGTGAGAATAGTCTAATCGGACGGATGTTTTCTTCACCAGACAATACGTCAGTGCCCGCCCAGGTCTCCCACGTCGGAGTTGCCTCCGTCTCCGTAGAGCCATAATCTTGGTGCTGAACCGCCGCCAGGTCAAACCCCTGCTACAAGTCGCCTTGTCGGCCTCTGACTTTGAATCGCCACCGAGTTGCCGCACCGATGACCCGGCCCGTCTGCCGTTAAGCTCGACCCCCGGCGCCGAGCCGCTGTTGTCCGAGGACCCCGTCTGTCGCCATCGTCAAGCTGCTTCTTGAGCCGCCCTACTGAGACGCTGCTTCGCTGAGCGCCACCACCTCCGAGCTGCCGCTTCCATCGCTGCAACCCTGAACCGGCCATGCCTTCAGGTCCACGGCCTTGGTGACCCGTTGCAGCGGCTCCCGTCTACTCGCAAGCAGCCCTCACGGCTCATGCCTCCGTGACTTCAACTGCGCTCGCACACCCGAGTCGCCCGTTCATCGGTTTGGCTCCGCATCACTGTGCCCCGACAGTTAGGTGTTCATACCGGATTGGTCTCGCCTCGGCTTTTGCTACAGTGCTGCTCAAACCGTCCGGTGTTGACCCGCCGAGCTGTGGTCGCTGCTATTGCCATAGTTTGATGGATGGAGATTTTTGAGTTCAAGAAGATTAAAACGGCGTCAGGTGTGTCACCACTACAAGCTGAAGGCCGATCAGTGCAAGGATCACGTCGCAGGAAACGATTGGAAATTTTTGCAGCATATTATGTGATTGGGGTGCGGTCAAATCACAAACCACTGAGAACATCGTCTTCCTCTACTGCATGTTTCCCAGGCCCGTCAGGAAAAAAAGAAAGGGGTCAAACATGACCCGGAGGGTCCGTCTAAGTCGACCGGTGCAGTGCTTTAAGCCGCCACCTCGGTTGCGGTGAACGGATCATTCATCATCCAAAGTTGTTTGCCATCTGCAAACATCAGGTGCTATCCATCTCAAATTTGTTTTATTAACACATATTATTTCTATCAAAGGATAAATTACTTTGATTTGTATATTTTTATATACAGGACCATTATTTACTACAAATGTGGTTTATACCATGGATATGGAGCACGGATTGATAACGTTCCGCCTGGGGATAATCCGGGACATATCATATGATGAATGGATGCACAAGCTGTTGCCCTTGCGGTCCGGTCCACATCAGCTTGCTAGGATCGCGTCTATTCGTTGTCAATGGGCGTGCACAAATCGCCGTCCCCGAGGCCTGGTCTACATCAACACATCGGGCCGCATCTATTTGCATGAGCTATTTTATTGAATAAAAAGCCAGTCACTGCTTGGGTAGCCCGATTTTCTTCCAACAAATTGAAGGCAAGTTATCATCAGCCGCTGTCTGTGCTGGATGGTTCAATGGACATACGCACAAATCGCTGCCACTAAAGTTCGGTTAACTTAAAACAGCCAGTTGGAAGGAACCATTGGCCTAGTTGCTGACACGGCTCATACGGGATCATTTATAACCTACCGCAGTCACCTCAACCTTCTGTGGATTTACATTGCATTACCAAACCAATGATATATACCTTCTGCTATGGTCAAGTACGAAGAATCTCAAGACAACTCCTTGGGTCATCTTGAGACCCGGGGGCTATGATGATATGACTCAGCAAATCTTGCCAGTTTCAGCAAAGTCAAGAACCCCAGGACATTGGAGGGAAAGATAACCCGGACCTGGAGGCTACTACCTTATTGGCGAAAAATTAAAAGCCGTCAGAAGAATTTTCCGATTCAAAATGAAGATCACGGTTTAAAATCCGGTTCAAGGGAAATCTGTTCCCCCACAAAGCTCTGAAGCTCTCAAATCTGGTTTAAGAATTTCCGGTTCAAAAAGGATTAATCTCTCACAAGTTTGAGTTTAAAAGCCGTCAGAAAATTTCTGATTGGAAATGAAGATTCCGGTTTAAAATCCGGTTCAAGGGAAAGATGTCTCCCACAAAGCTTTCAAACTCTCAAAATCCGGTTTAACATCCGGTTCAAGAAGAAATATCTCTCGCAAAGTTCGAGTCCTCAGAAAAATCACTTGGGGGCTTGGTCGTATTCGATCCATAGCTACACCTCTTGATCGGCGTAAGGCCACCAGGGAAATCATTTGGGGGCTTGGTCATATTCGATTCATAGCTACACCTCTTGATCGGCGTAAGGCCAACAGGAAATCACTTAGGGGCCAAAGAGAGTGTTGCAAAAGCACAACTCAAACATAGGCACCCACTGAGCACAGCTCAAAATGTTACTTGGGGGCTCTTTGTGCAAAGCAATAAAGAGTTTGAAAGGACCCTTGTAATAGGATATCAAGCCACGACTTGGAAGCCTGGTGTATTCACCTAAAACTCCAGGTTAACCTGCCTTCATCAAGTAAGCCACTCCTTTCCAGGTAATCCTGGCATGACCCGCCGAACGTTTGACAAGTCAATCTTATACAGACCCTGAACTTGTCAAAGTTAAAACGACGATTGGTTAGTTGGAGGCCCATCTTGAAAGGCTTATCAAAAATGGTTTAACTCAGCGGCCTGGCAGCCCATGAAAAGCCTCGAATTTGGGCCTGGCAGCCCTTGAAAAGCCTCGACTACACGGTTTTATTTGCCTTTGTCAAGATTTTTCTCTTTTGATAAAATTTTATGTTGAACCGGCGTCTATTGACCCGGCATAGCTATCAGTCATCAAATTAACCCGGTGTTTGTTAACCCGGCTTGGCTTTCAGCTACAAGTTGTCAGACCACATTCAATTATAAACCGGTGTTTATTAACCCGGTCTGGCATTGACTATACGTCGCCAGGATGATCATCCGGTGTTTATCATAACCTGGCATGGCTTCTTATACACCAGCATAGCATGGTGGGAGTTATTAACACTCAAGACTTGGGTTATCACCCTTACTACAAGAAATTTGGTAAACCAACGATGCGATTCAATATCACAGGTATGATATATTTCATATTTTATTATCCTTGCAGCCTTGGTTATAAACCCGAGTTATATGTTGGGCATTATGACCCGTCTGGCGGTATGCGCCAGGACACTTTAAACTTGTTGTATGAAGAAACAGGTTGAATGAAGCATAATTATAAATCACCAGTGTTTATTAACCCGGCCTGGCTTTGGACTATAAGTCGGCAGTATATATTTGGATTGCGCCATTGGAATCATGCGCTTATAAATCATTGGGTATATTATTCAAATCTTTAATAGCCAAAATGGCTGGATTTTTATTATGGTTATCAATAACAAGTATTATGATCAAGGTTGTCAGAATCGAGATTCTGTCATACGATTCTACGACTTTACGATCCAAACAAACCCCTATGATTCTATGATTTTAGTTCTTAGAATCTACGTTTTTACGATTCTGATAGTGAAGATTCTATGATTTGCGATCCTACCATCGAAGCTCCGATTCGATTCAAGATCATGATTCTGACAACCTTGATTATGATTAAGGTTTTCAAAGTCGCTTTAGCGCAATGGCTATCATATTATCAATGGATATGATTTATTCTACATTTGAAGGAATAGTCCCGAGTTGCTGCAGGCTTACGACCCGACACTTGGGGGCTACATTATTTACGTTGAGATTACATCAAATACACAAGTCTCATATCGCTGCAAGCATGCACCGTGACACTTGGGGGCTAATGCAAAGTCATTTTTTGCTCACCTTATTGAAGACCCAACTCATCACATTGTAATGAGCCGGCCCTTGGGGGCTACCAATTGCTCCTATCAACAATTCAAGGTACAAAGCTTTTTATCCATTATATTGAAGGGTCCATTGCTTAGTTGGTAAAGCACAAGGCTCTTAACCGCGTGGACGTGAATTCAAGCCCCATGATGGGGGTTACATCATATGATGTTATTTTTCATTGAAGTATATATCTAGTCCCAGCTTAATATTATCTTACTGAGCCGACCCTTGGGGGCTACACTGGTTGAAGTTTTTATGAGCATAAGGTAATTTCAAGTCCCAGGTTGCTGCAAGCATGACAACCCGGTACTTGGGGGCTACATATATGGAGTATTCAGTTTTTTGCTAGTGACTGAGATGAACAACATGGATTTCTTCAAAGTGGCAGTAATTATATGGAAACAAGTCTCAAATGATCACTTTGTTCTGTTCAAGACTTGGGGGCTACAGGTAATATGGATATAAGGGAGAAGTATCTTCCGATTTTCAGTGGGGGCTACAGGTAATATGACCTGGCATCACCAATCATTATAACCCGGTGTCTGCAACAATCATGAACCGGCGTTGGCAACAATCATGAACCAGCATTGGAAACAATCATGACCCAGAATTATCAGTTCTTATAACCCGACGATTTTGGAAATCATAGATCGGCAAGTTCTACATCTTCAAGCTGGCTAAATATCAGTTGAATATTTGAAGACCAATATTTTTGTCAAGTGAGAGCATTGAAGGCCGAGTCAAATGGATTCTTCATTTACAACATTTTTTCTACAAGCAAATTGATTATGAAGCTCGTCTACTGACCCGGATTTTCTAGAAGGAAGAAATGACAAGGATTTAAGGATGACCAAGCGCCGGATTACAAGAATTTTTAACCCGGAGCACAACATGACAAATTTGTTCTTGCGTTTATGTTGCAGATCAGTTTAACATGGATAAATCCAAGCTAAACCGGGGGCTAATGTCGGGGATATACCCCGCGGTATGAACCGGCCGGAAATATGACCCGACCGGGCTTGGCGGTTTACTTGAGACCTAGCTGACACTTGGCGATTCACTGGCCCTGACCAGACGGTTTACAAGCAACCTGCCTATGACTCACTAGTAACCCGGCGGGCAGGACAGATGGATGACAAGGCCTGGTGGCCCAATGGGCGGTTCATGGAAGGCCGATTTGTGTTATGGTGGGCCGGTTTAAGAGAAAGGAATAAGGAATATTCTCCTACAAAGGAAGCAAGACTAGGGCTCCACTTGTAATAGAGTAATCCTAATCCAAATAGGACTAGTCATGTAAATCGCCCCTTTAACATATATAAGGAGGGGCAGGGCTCCCCAAAAAGGGACAAGCAAGAAGAAACAATCTCTAGGGCTAGACACAAAGAGTCGGTTTACTAGCGACTCTCTCATGATGATAATGAGACCTAGCCACAAACAGCATGTAGGGCTATTACCGGATGATGTTTCCCGGGGCCTGAAGCTGTCTAAATCCCTGTCTTGTGTGTTGCATCTCTCGATTCCGCTCAACCCCTCTCAAGCTACCACATAGATGCGTTGGCCTCACGACTAAGTCCTCACACTAGGACATCTGACGTGACAATTCCAGGACACTTGATATCTTCTATAATGGACTAACCGATGCTTCCAAGGACTACTTGGATAGTTGTGCTGGTTGTGTTTTCAGGGAAAGAATAGTCGACGAACCTAAATTACTATTGAATAATATGTTAACTAATGAAAATAATTGGACTCTCCCTGAGCCAATTCCTGAGGCAATTCCTAAACCAAATGAGCCAACTCCTGAGCCTATTCCTAAACCAACTCCTAAGAAGAGAGGTGTTCTATTTCTCAGTCCTGAAGATATGCAAGAGGAAAAGAAATCAATGAAAGAAAAAGGTATAAAAGCTGAAGATGTAAAGAATTTACCACCTATTGAAGAAATACATGGTCTTAATATACCACCTGTCGAAGAACCACATTGTCTTGATAACCTGACACATGTAGTAAAGGTAAATTCTCTCTATAGAGTTGAGCAATAGAGAGCTCAAATTAATTTTGCAAAAGAATGTGAATAGATCTAGAAAGAATTGGTCCAAAAAACTTGATGATGGATTATGGGCTTATAGAACTGCATATAAAAATCCTATGGGTATGTCTCCGTATAAGATGGTTTATGGAAAAGCATGTCACTTACCTCTTGAACTTGAACATAAAGCATATTGGGCTATTAAAGATCTCAACTATGACTTCAAACTTGCCGGTGAGAAGAGGTTATTTAACATTAGCTCACTTGGTGAATGGAGAACCCAAGCCTATGAGAATGCCAAGCTATTCAAAGAAAAAGTCAAACGCTGGCATGACAAAAGGATACAAAAGCTTGAGTTTAACGTAGGTGATTATGTGTTATTATTGAACTCTTGTTTAAGTTTTTTTGCAGGAAAACTTCTCTCTAAAGGGGAAGGTCCTTACGTTATCGAGGAGGTCTATCGTTCAGGTACCATAAAAATCAATAACTTCGAAGGCACAAGTCCGAGGGTGGTGAATGGTCAAAGAATCAAACATTATATCTCAGGTAATCCTATCAATGTTGAAACTAATATTATTGAGACCGTAACCTCGGAGGAATACATAAGGGACACTTTATAGAACGTTTCAAACTCCGAAAAGGAATAGGTATGTGGTACGGTAAGTAAACTGACTCCAAAACAGTTCTAATGGCAATTTTTCTCTGTTTTAGAATATTTAAGAATTTTGGAAAACAAGAAGTAATCCGGGAAGGACACGAGGCCTCCATGAGGGTGGAGGGCGCACCCCCATGTCTCGTGGCCACCTCGTGTGCCTCCCGGACTCCATTTTCTTGCACGTTACGTATTTTGGTCGGTAAAAATTTATTATATAATCTCCAAAAGGTTTTGACCACTGTATCACACAAATATCCTCTGTTTTCGTTTCAAGCTGTTTTTCTGACAGATCTAGAGCACCATGACATCTCCAAGCGCTCCCAAGGACAAGTTTTTCGAGAGGGTTATCAACCCCCTTATCTCGTGGAGGTGCCGCAACACCCTCAAACCATTGAGATGCGTGAGGGGGTGCTGCACATCCGCGATGTGGAGTGACCAAGGCGTACCGGAAGTGTGGAGACAAAGCTCAAAGCCATGGAGCAACAAGTTTTCAAGTGCCAAGGTATGGTGGAGCGTGGACTCAATGCCAACCAGATGATGATCATGGAGTTCACCAACAACCACAAGCTAGATGCCAAGATCATTGGGGAGACCATCTTTAAGCTTCAAGAGAAAATCGAGCACCTCCAAGCCCAGATCTATGACCTGCAAAACCAAAACTGTGAGTATGAATATAGATTCAAGAGGATGAGTTTGGCTCCAGATTTGAGGATCCCGGAGACTCGATCATCCTTCTATGATGGTGAGCCTATGCCTTGGAAGATGGACGACAAGCCTACATCATCAACAACTCCTACTTCACCACCTCTGAGGACATAATCACATGGGTATGGGCACTCCCCTTGGCAGCTACCAAGCTTGGTGTAGGTGCCCCGGTATCGTATCACCATCACACTCCTATCTTTACCGTTTTATTTAGTTCGATCCTTTTACTAGTATCTTGATCTAGTAGATTGAAGTTTTGGTATCAAGTAGTTTTGAGTTTTGCTTTGTGATCTCTTTATGTAATCGAGTCCGTGAGCTATCTATAATAAAGATTAGTGTTGAGTCAAGGGCTTTCCTATCTTGCTATGATCTTGAGAAAGTAGAAAGAATAAAAAGAATAAAAGAGTCCATATTGATCTTATGGATAGTAATGACTTCACACATAAAAAGTATGAGGCATAAAATTTGACGTAGTTTTGGTCATCCTTGCAATTAATAGGAAGTAATAAGGAAAGAGAGGTTTTCACATACACATATACTATCTTGGACATCTTTTATGATTGTGAGCACTCATTAAGTATGACATGCTAAAAGAGTTGATGTTGGAAAAGGAAGACAACGTAATGGTTTATGTTTTCTCACATCTCAGTTAAAGTATATTGTCATTGATCTTCCCAACATGTTGAGCTTGCCTTTCCCCCTCATGCTAGCCGAAATTCCTTGCACCAAGTAGAGATACTACTTGTGCTTCCAAATATCCTTAAACCCAGTTTTGCCATGAGAGTCCACCATACCTACCTATGGAGAGTAAGATCCTTCAAGTAAGTTGTCATGTTGCAAGCAATAAAAATTGCTCTCTAAATATGTATGACTTATTAGTGCGTAGAAAATAAGCTTTATACGGTCGTCTGATATGGAAGTAATAAAAGCGACGGACTGCATAATAAAGGTTCATATCACAAGTGGCAATATAAAGTGACGTTCTTTTGCATTAAGATTTTGTGCATCCAACCCTATCTTTTACTTTATGTTTTTACTTTATGTTTTTACTTTATGATTGAGTCAAGGTGATCTTCACCTTTCCCTTTTTCATTTTATCCTTTGGCAAGCTCCTCGTGTTTGAAAGATCTTGATATATATATCCAATTAGATGTAAGTTAGCATGAAATATTATTGTTGACATCACCCAAAGGTGAATACGTTGGGAGGCAACACAATAAGCCCCTATCTTTATCAGTGTCCAATTAAAACTCCCCAACCACAAGTATTGCGTGAGTGTTAGCAATTGTAGAAGACTATATGATAGTTGAGTATGTGGACTTGCTGAAAAGCTCTATTTTTGACTCTTTCTGATGTTATGATAAATTGCAATTGCTTCAATGACTGAGATTATAGTTTGTTAGTTCCCAATGAAGTTTTTGAACCATACTTGACATTGTGAATTGATTGTTACTTGAGCATAAGAAATCATATGACAAAATCTATTTATGTTGTTGTTATAAGAAAGATCATGATGCCCTCATGTCCGTATTTTATTTTTATCGACACCTCTATCTCTAAACATGTGGACATATTTTTCGGTTTCGGCTTTCGCTTGAGGACAAGCGAGGTCTAAGCTTGGGGGAGTTGATACGTCCATTTTGCATCATGCTTTTATTTCAATATTTATTGCATTATGGGCTGTTATTACACATTATGTCTCAATACTTATGGCTATTCTATCTTATTTTACAAGGTTTACCATGAAGAGGGGGAATGCCGGCAGCTGGAACTCTGGCTGGAAAAGGAGCAAAAATTGGAAACCTATTCTGCACAGCTCCAAAAATCCTGAAACTCCACGGAAGTTATTTTTGGAATTAATAAGAATTATTGAGCGAAGAAAATACCAGAGGGGGCCCACACCCTGGCCAGGAGGGTGGGGGGCGCGCTCCTTGTATCCTGGGCCCCCTGGTGGCCCTCCAGTGCCCATCTTCTGCTATATGAAGGCTTTTACCCTGGAAAAAAAAAATCATAAGCAAGCTTTCGGGACGAAACTCCACCGCCACGAGGCGGAACCTTGGCGGAACCAATCTAGGGCTCCGGCGGAGCTGTTCTGCCGGGGAAACTTCCCTCCAGGAGGGGGAAATCATCCCCATCGTCATCACCAACGATCCTCTCATCGGGAGGGGGTCAATCTCCATCAACATCTTCACCAGCACCATCTTCTCTCAAAACCCTAGTTCATCTCTTGTATCCAATCTTGTATCAAAACCAGAAATTGGTACCTGTGGGTTGCTAGTAGTGTTGATTACTCCTTGTAGTTGATGCTAATTGGTTTACTTGGTGGAAGATCATATGTTCAGATCCTTAATACATATTAACACTCCTCTGATTATGAACATGAATATGCTTTGTGAGTAGTTACGTTTGTTCCTGAGGACATGGGAGAAGTCTTGCTATTAGTATTCATGTGAATTTGGTATTCATTCGATATTTTGATGAGATGTATGTTGTCTCTCCTCTAGTGGTGTTATGTGAACGTCGACTACATGACACTTCACCATTATTTGGGCCTAGAGGAAGGCATTGAGAAGTAATAAGTAGTTGATGGGTTGCTAGAGTGACAGAAGCTTAAACCCTAGTTTATGCGTTGCTTCGTAAGGGGCTTATTTGGATCCATATGTCTAATGCTATCACGCCCAATATGCGATACTATCCTAAAGAGACTCGAAGGTCCCACCAAGGATAGAACCCCATATTGAAACGCTTTTGCAAGGTGGATATCATTACATCAACATTACATAATAGATGGGGATACATACAAGAGGCATACAATGCCACACGAATACAATATCACAATACATAAGGGCATCATCCGACTATGGATGGAACACAAACAAGAACTCAAACGACATCCACCCTGCTAGCCCAGGCTGCCGACCTGGAACCTATCCCCTGATCGAAGAAGCAGAAGAAGAACTCAACGCAAGCAAGCATCGCTCTCGCGTCATGATCATCGCATAACCTGTACATGCAACTGTTGTTGTAGTAATCTGTGAGCCACGAGGACTCAGCAATCCCATTACCATGGGTATCAAGACTAGCAAAGCTTAAAGGGAAAGGAAGGGGTAAAGTGGTGAGGATGCAGCAGCGACTAAGCATATATGGTGGCTAACATACGCAAATAAGAGCGAGAAGAGAGCAAACGGAACGGTCGCAAAACTAGCAATGATCAAGAAGTGATCCTGAACTCCTACTTACGTCAAACATAACCCAAATCCGTGTTCACTTCCCGGACTCCGCCGAGAAGAGACCATCACGGCTACACACGCGGTTGATGCGTTTTAATTCGGATCTGGTGTCAAGTTATCTACAATCGGACATTAACAAATTCCCATCTGCCTATAACCGCAGGCACGGCTTTCAAAAGATTATACCCTGCAGGGGTGTCCCAACTTAGCCCATGATAAGCTCTCGCGATCAACGAAGGATATACCTTCTCCCAGGAAAACCCGATCAGACTCGGAATCCCGGTTTACAAGACATTTCGACAATGGTAAAACAAGACCAGCAAAGCCTCCCGCTGTGCCGACAAATCCCGATAGGAGCTGCACATATCTCGTTCTCAGGGCACACCAGATGAGCCAGACGTCGGGTTGGCATAGACCCTGGTTGCCCAGGGGGCGCCGGACATCGCTCGGTTTGGACCAACACTTAGACAAGCATTGGCCCGGGGGGGCTAAAATAAAGATGACCCTCGAGAGGGCGACTCGCAAGGGAAAGGTAGGTGGTGGTGATGCAAATGGTAAAACCAATGTTGGGCCTTGCTGGAGGAGTTTTATTGAAAGCGAACTGTCAAGGGGGTCCCATAAATCACCCAACCGCGTAAGGAACGCAAAATCCGGGAACATAACACCGGTATGACGGAAACTAGGGCGGCAAGAGTGGAACAAAACACCAGGCAAAAGGCCGAGTCTTCCACCCTTTACCAAGTATATAGATGCATTAATAATATAAGAGATATTGTGATATCCCAACAAAATCCTGTCCACCGTGGAGCAATCTTCAACTTCACCCGCAACTAACAATGCTATAAGAGGGGCTGAGCAAAGCGGTAACATAGCCAAGCAATGGTTTGCTAGGAAGGGTGTCAAAGGTTAGAGGTTCATGGCAATTTGGGAGGCTTGATGAGCAAAAGATAGGTGACGCAGCATAGCGATAGTACGAAACAACTAGCATAGAAATGATAGTAGTGAGATCCAGGGTAGCGGTCATCTTGCCTGAAATCCTGCTAGGAAGAAGAACGAGTCCATGAAGAAGATGAAGCCACGAAGACGAACCGAGCATAGACGAATGAATCCTCATGATCGCAACGAAACAGGAACTATCGAGAAGAAGCACACAACATAGTAAACACACCACACATGAACAAGACATGATGATCAACCAAGTATGATGCATGACAAAGCTACATGAAGCTAGTCATGGCAAGAGATGATGCAACCAAGAGCAACACATCAAGGCAAGTTTAAATGAGGCCGCGAACAACATATAACAATTCCGGTAAGTCCTCATATGCAAATTTCGAAGTTGGTCCAGATCTGAATAAACCTTATGTTCAAGTTGTTAAACAGAAAGTTAAGATTCACAAAGATGATCTACACGAGATTCTAGTCAAGTTACATATAAAGTTCACTTAGTTCGGGGCTACGGCCTAGAAGATATGAGCAAAACAAGTTAAACATGGCATTGATGCAAAATGCATACAAACATCAAACAAACACCTCAAAACATGTATGCAACATGATAATATGAAACTACATGCAATTCTAAGCAAGTTTCATATAGAGCACACTCAAAACGGAGCAACGGTTCAACACACACACACTATACAAGTTATAGCAACAATCTGTCCAAAACAGCAACTAGGCATCTTGCAAGCATCAAAACAACATGCTACAGGAACTCAACATCAAAACAAAAGGCATGGACATGATGTACAGGTAAAGCATAACAAAACATGAACACTGAGCTATCTCCAGAAATCACTAGAACATGCTCAAACACACATGGCAAGATTGCAAATAATATCAGTTTCAGACTTTGCAGAAATTAACATCAGGTTGCAATGTTTAGAGCTATCAAACAACATGTTACAGGAACTTAACATGTCTAACAAAGGCATGGCATGAAACTACTAAATGCATAGAACAAAAGTCCCTTACTGACCATGAGCCAAAAAGGATCAGAAGATATGATGGCACCCATGTAAACATATCAAGTTATATGACAGATTCATACATGGCAGAAACAACGATAAGTAGGCATGTTGGTGAACTTGTACCACTCACCACAGAGCAATACATGGCATGACAAGGCACCCAACAGCAAGAAGGCATATTTATGAAGCTAAGCATGGCAAGAGCAAGTTCATAGGGTGCATGTATCACTAACAACAATCATGGTAACAACTGAACTTAATGTTAACAGGCTGACAGCAACATTATTTAGCAACTTTGGAGCAAGATTACAACAAGCTACAGCAGGATATAAATGCAACCAAGGACATGAATGGATAGAGCATAACATGTAGAACAAAACACCCTTAGTGAACATCTCAAGATTATGCATAGAATGACTGGTAGCAGCAGGTTTACATAGCATCACGAAATAACAAATTCAGCCTAGCAAAACAGTAACAGCAAGTACCCTACTAAACAAGCTCGATTTACTCACCACAAGTCATTGCATGACAAGATAAGCATAGCATCAGCAAGAAGACATGTTTATGAAACAAACCAAGGCGAGAACAAGTTCATAGCATGCAAGGATCAACTACAACAACCTTGGCAAAATTGAATAACATGTAAACAATCTGCCAGGAAACATTTTGTAGCAAACGTAGAGCACGAAAATGACATGCTAGACTATTCCATAATTGCAACCAGGGGCATGAATGGATATAGGAAAACCATATGTTCAAAACATCCTTACTGAAGTATCTCAAAATATGCATGGATCTCTCTGTAGCATCAAGTTTACATGGCATAAAAATAACAGCAGAACAGGGACTAAAATCAGCAACATCACGAAGCCTAGTTTGCATGCTTGTTCTAATCACCACATTGATCACAAAAATACATGGCATACACCACTGTAAAGATGGCATGACATAGATCAAAATACATGTAGACATCAACCTCATAGGATACACACATCAAACATGGCAAAAAATGTCAAAAGAGCATGTTCTGTTAACAGACAGCACACAACGTTATGAAGCACTCTTGCAATGATGATTCAGGCATTAAGAGAGCTCAAATGAACATGATGCAATGGAATGAAATGAAGTACTCGTTGAGACGAACAATTTGACATATTACACGCACAAAACGGAGCTGCGGATGCAGAGATATGATGCGATGAACATGGCATGATTATGCAAAAATATTCGGGAATTGGGCAAAAAACGAAGTCAACCTTGCAGATCCAGATCGGGCACGGATCCCGAGGATGACCGGGGCTCTCACCGGAGTAGACGCCGGAGAGGAGGGGAACGCCGGAGACGGGCGGAGGAGGCCGACGAGGCCGGGCCGGACCGGATCTGGCCGGACCCGGCCGGAGCTGGCACGAGCAACATGCAGCGGTGGAGGCGACAAGAGGCGCGGGGCGAGGCTCAGCGGTGGCGGGGTCGCGCGGCCATCGGAGGCAGGCGCGGGGCCACGGCGGCGGCGACCGGCCGGACTGGCGCGGCGCACGCGGGCCTCGGCCACGGCGGCGGCGAGCGCGAGAGGCGCTGGCGGCGGGGACGGCGAGGGACCGGGCGGCGGCGGAGCTCCGGCGGCCTTCAAGGCGCGCGGAGGCGCACGACGAGGCGGGGCACTGCGGGCGGCAGCTCGGGCCGAGCGGCGGCGGAGACC
>NC_041381.1:452672175-452679457 GCF_002162155.2 Triticum dicoccoides | reverse complement strand
TCGGGCGGGCTCGCCCTCGGCCCGGGCGGGCCGCGGTGGCTGACACGGTGGAGGAGGAGAGAGAAAGGCGGCGGCACTGACGTGGCGGGCGGTGATCGAGCGAGGGGCGGCGACGGATATGTCCGGCCGTCACGGACGTGTCCGGTGGCGGCGGGGAGGATTAGGCTAGGGTTTCGTCCGTGAATTTGGACGGGGAGGCATATTTATAGTTTCTGGGAGCTAGGAGTGTCCAAATGAGGAGCGGTTTTCGGCCACGCGATCGTGATCAAACGACCGAGAGCATGGAAGGGAGTTAGATGGGTTTTGGGCCCGTTTGGAAGGGCGTTGGGCTGCAAAGAGAAAGGGAGGTTTCGGGCTATGCGGTTAACCGTTGGAGTATCAAACGGACTCCTAATGGCACGAAACTTGACAGGCGGTCTACCAGTGCTATACCAAGGCTGCTTGGCAAACCTCGGTCCATTCCGAGAACATTTAACACACGCGCACGAAAACAAGGCCTGAGAGGGGCGACGGGCGCACGAAAGGTCCGGACTCCGAACGGACAACAAAGAGAACCGGGAGAACCCGAACGGATACAAGTTTTGAAAAACATGCAGATGAAATGCAGATGATGACATGGAAAAATGCAACACGCAAGCAAATGACATGGCAACAACGGCGAATATCTGGCGGACACCTGGCGCATCGAAACCGGGGCGTTACAACACTCCTCCACTAACAAGAGATCTCGTCCCGAGATCTTAGGACCGAGACGGAAGGGAAAAAGGAAGAGGTGAAACAAGAACTCAAGAGAAGAAGCAAAGAATTGAGAGCACTCAAGAAGAAGATAGGAATGACGAGAATGACGAGAATCGAAAGCTCACGGAATCAGATAGACTATGAAACCACTCCGGTTAGAGCGAGATAAGAAACGAATAATACGGAAAGGATTTAGGCAGCACTCCGGCTAAAAATGGAAGGAATAGAACACGAGCTTCACAAGATGGGATGGTACTTGATGAGATGAACAACGCAATGCCTCCGGAAGAATTAAAAGAATGAAATGAAAAGGACAGAGAAGAAAATGACAACTTGTGCCACGAATGAAATAGAAAGCAACCTTAGAAGAAAAGATTGAATGTAGTTGTTGAGAAAATTCAACAACGAAAAGAATAAGCCTGTCGTGGACTTATGGATAACATCTCAAAATTATGAGCTGATCACCGACCTCGAGCGGAAAAGATTAAATAATTGGGAAGAAAGAAGAAATGCAAAACTCCATTCAAAAGAATACGGAGAATTAATTGCACTTCGAGACGCGAGAAGAAAATATACTTGAACTCCGCCAACAAGAATCTTGATGAACACTTGAGAAATGAATTGAATCATGACGAGCCACCATGAAGAACTCTGGTAACAAAAGGATGATGAGATAGAATGAACGAAGAAAGAATAAGATGAGCCTTGCGGTGATTTAGATGGAGGTTTCGATTAAATGGCCGAGGAAGTTTGAACTCCGGAAAAGAAAAGATGAAAACACTAGAACCGAGAATTACTTCATCGTGAACAATCTCCGGAAGAAAATAATTGAATCACCTCGAGGAAATAAGAATAAGATTTATTGTATGCTTATCCTTCATCAAATTAAATTGATGACAAGCAATGGATTTTGCATACTACTTATTCTTCTTGAAAGGATTAAGAAGAGATATAGCGCCACCTGAGAAGGTCTTCATGAACCACCAGTAGGATTGAAAAGAACGAATGAGTTAATATGACAAACAAAGAAAAATAATCTTGAACAAACCATCGTAAGAATTCGAAAATGACTGATGAAAGAGAATGAATCGCCGGGAAGAATTAGAAGGAACAAATATGTTAGAGGGGATTTAGATGCAAAAGAACAAAGAGATAACAAGCTGATTAAAGAACACTTGAACTAAAGCACCGGGATAAATAGAGAACGGTAGCTGAAATGTGAGGATGAAGAATTCTTCTGGAACGATGGACTCCGGTGAAAAGAAATGGAAAAACAACTCCTGACATACTCCGGATGGATGAAAAAAGTATATCTGACAAATGGAATAATTCTCGAGGATAACAAGAAGCTAGAACCATGAATCTTCGGGAGAATGGGCAAGATTTAGAGGAAAAACTCTTCTTCGGTCTTCAAATGACGACGAGCAACACCACCAAAAGTTACTGAGATACTCCAGGAGAATGGAAAGCAAAGAGGTTGAGCCAACAATGAAATGAATTGAAATCGATCTTGGAAAAGTATCTGACTGATGAAATCATACTTACGTCGAACTTCAAAAAGGATTTGAGAATAGCTCCGGGAAATTAGAAGAGTCATGTAAGATCCTGGGAGAAGACATGTGGGTTAGGGCCCACTGAAGAGAAAAACACCATTGGAAAAGGATGTTGAAGAGGTAGATGATGCACCGGAACAATTGAAATATTTAAATGAGGTGGTAACCTCAAATTAATTCAAACACAGACGAATCTCCTGAGATGTCTTGAACACTCCGGAAGGATAAACTGGCGAGAGGCGAACGAGCAGGGAAAAACACTAGAGCCGAGGAAAAGAATATAATCACTACCAAAAATTAGAATTGAATCCACCGGAAAAGATAAAGAGATGAAGAATGACGAACGAGATGAGAATTCACCGGTTGAAATAATTTACGAAAGACTGAAGAGGTTCCACACAAATGAAATTGATGCTCGAAACAGACTCAGGCTCCGGGAAGACGAGGGTGGGAGAGCGGGAAAACAAAGGCAACTTTGAAGGGGAAACCAACGAATATCTTGAAGATAAAACACCTGTTGAAAGAAAGCAACGGCTTCGCACGAGTAGGATAGATACTCGATTACGGTCTCCGGTTCCGAGATGAAAAAGGGTGGGCGGGTGGGAAAGAAAACAACTGAGGATTGAACTCAAAGATGAAGAGGCTCGAGTCAACTTGATGAGAAATGCACCGGATCAAAAGAGCTGAGAACCAACGATCGGTAAACCAACTGTGTGATCCTAAAGAAAAATTTGAAGGGAAGAGGAATAGTTCAAAACACCTACGTCAAGATTCCTTACCAACGCGACAAAGGGGCTGAGGAGTAAAAAGAATTCCTACTCTCCGATATAACTAGACTCCAAAAATAGTTTTTTTCTAGACTCAACAACGGCCAAACTACACGATCAATCAAGGGGGCTCCTAAGGTCGGTCGAGGCTCTGATACCAACTTGTCACGCCCAATATGCGATACTATCCTAAAGAGACTCGAAGGTCCCACAAAGGATAGAACTGCATATTGAAATGCTTTTGCAAGGTGGATATCGTTACATCAACATTACATAATAGATGGGGATACATACAAGAGGCATACAATGCCACACGAATACAATATCACAATACATAAGGGCATCATCCGACTACAGATGGAACACAAATAGGAACTCAAACGACATCCACCCTGCTAGCCCAGGCTGCCGACCTGGAACCTATCCCCTGATCGAAGAAGCAGAAGAAGAACTCAACGCAAGCAAGTATCGCTCTCGCGTCATGATCATCGCATAACCTGTACCTGCAACTGTTGTTCTAGTAGTCTGTGAGCCAGGAGGACTCAGCAATCCCATTACCATGGGTATCAAGACTAGCAAAGCTTAAAGGGAAAGGAAGGGGTAAAGTGGTGAGGCTGTAGCAGCGACTAAGCATATATGGTGGCTAACATACGCAAATAAGAGAGAGAAGAGAGCAAACGGATCGGTCGCGAAACTAGCAATGATCAAGAAGTGATCCTGAACTCCTACTTACGTCAAACATAACCCAAATCTGTGTTCACTTCCCAGACTCCGCCGAGAAGAGACCATCACGGCTACACACGCGGTTGATGCGTTTTAATTCGGATCTGGTGTCAAGTTATCTACAACCGGACATTAACCAGTTCCCATCTGCCTATAACCGCAGGCACGGCTTTCGAAAGATTATACCCTGCAGGGGTGTCCCAACTTAGCCCATGATAAGCTCTCGCGATCAACGAAGGATATACCTTCTCCCAGGAAGACCCGATCAGACTCGGAATCCCGGTTTACAAGACATTTCGACAATGGTAAAACAAGACCAGCAAAGCCTCCCGCTATGCCGACAAATCCCGATAGGAGCTGCACATATCTCGTTCTCAGGGCACACCGGATGAGCCAGACGTCGGGTTGGCATAGACCCTGGTTGCCCAGGGGGCGCCGGACATCGCTCGGTTTGGACCAACACTTATACAAGCATTGGCCCAGGGGGGCTAAAATAAAGATGACCCTCGAGAGGGCGACTCCCAAGGGAAAGGTAGGTGGTGGTGAGGCAAATGGTAAAACCAATGTTGGGCCTTGCTGGAGGAGTTTGATTCAAAGCGAACTGTCAAGGGGGTCCCATAAATCACCCAACCGCGTAAGGAACGCAAAATCCGGGAACATAACACCGGTATGACGGAAACTAGGGCGGCAAGAGTGGAACAAAACACCAGGCAAAAGGCCGAGTCTTCCACCCTTTACCAAGTCTATAGATGAATTAATAATATAGGAGATATTGTGATATCCCAACAAAATCCTGTCCATCATGGAGGAATCTTCAACTTCACCTGCAACTAACAACGCTATAAGAGGGGCTGAGCAAAGCGGTAACATAGCCAAGCAATGGTTTGCTAGGAAGGGTGTCAAAGGTTAGAGGTTCATGGCAATTTGGGAGGCTTGATGAGCAAAAGATAGGTGACGCAGCATAGCGATAGAACGAAGCAACTAGCATAGAAATGATAGTAGTGAGATCCAGGGTAGCGGTCATCTTGCCTGAAATCCTGCTAGGAAGAAGAACGACTCCATGAAGAAGATGAAGCCACGAAGACGAACCGAGCATAGACGAATGAATCCTCACGATCGCAACAAAACAGGAACTATCGAGAAGAAGCACACAACATAGTAAACACACCACACATAAACAAGACATGATGCTCAACCAAGTATGATGCATGACAAAGCTACATGAAGCTAGTCATGGCAAGGGATGATGCAACCAAGAGCAACACATCAAGGCAAGTTTAAATGAGGCCGGGAACAACATATAACAATTCCGGTAAGTCCTCATATGCAAATTTCGAAGTTGGTCCAGATCTGAATAAACCTTATGTTCAAGTTGTTAAACAGAAAGTTAAGATGCACAAATATGATCTACACGAGATTCTAGTCAAGTTACATATAAAGTTCACTTAGTTCGGGGCTACGGCCTAGAAGATATGAGCAAAACAAGTTAAACATGGCATTGATGCAAAATGCATACAAACATCAAACAAACACCTCAAAACATGGATGCAACATGATAATATGAAACTACATGCAATTCTAAGCAAGTTTCATATAGAGCACACTCAAAACGGAGCAACGGTTCAACACACACACACTATACAAGTTATAGCAACAATCTGTCCAAAACAGCAACTAGGCATCTTGCAAGCATCAAAACAACATGCTACAGGACCTCAACATCAAAACAAAAGGCATGGACATGATGTACAGGTAAAGCATAACAAAACTTGAACACTGAGCTATCTCCAGAAATCACTAGAACATGCTCAAACACACATGGCAAGATTGCAAATAATATCAGTTTTAGACTTTGCAGAAATTAACATCAGGTTGCAATGTTTAGAGCTATCAAACAACATGTTACAGGAACTTAACATGTCTAACAAAGGCATGGCATGAAACTACTAAATGCATAAAACAAACGTCCCTTACTGACCATGAGCCAAAAAGGATCAGAAGATATGATGGCACCCATGTAAACATAGCAAGTTATATGACAGATTCATATATGGCAGAAACAACGATAAGTAGGCATGTTGGTGAACTTGTACCACTCACCACAGAGCAATACATGGCATGACAAGGCACCCAACAGCAAGAAGGCATATTTATGAAGCTAAGCATGGCAAGAGCAAGTTCATAGGGTGCATGTATCACTAACAACAATCATGGTAACAACTGAACTTAATGTTAACAGGCTGACAGCAACATTATTTAGCAACTTTGGAGCAAGATTACAACAAGCTACAGCAGGCTATAAATGCAACCAAGTACATGAATGGATAGAGCATAACATGTAGAACAAAACACCCTTAGTGAACATCTCAAGATTATGCATAGAATGACTGGTAGCAGCAGGTTTACATAGCATCACGAAATAACAGATTCAGCCTAGCAAAACAGTAACAGCAAGTACCCTACTAAACAAGCTTGATTTACTCACCACAAGTCATTGCATGACAAGATAAGCATAGCATCAGCAAGAAGACATGTTTATGAAACAAACCAAGGCAAAAACAAGTTCATAGCATGCAAGGATCAACTACAACAACCTTGGCAAAATTGAATAACATGTAAACAATCTGCCAGGAAACATTTTGTAGCAAAAGTAGAGCACGAAAATGACATGCTAGACTATTCCATAATTGTAACCAGGGGCATGAATGGATAGAGGAAAACCATATGTTCAAAACATCCTTACTGAAGTATCTCAAAATATGCATGGATCTCTCTGTAGCATCAAGTTTACATGGCATAAAAATAACAGCAGAACAGGGACTAAAATCAGCAACATCACGAAGCCTAGTTTGCATGCTTGTTCTAATCACCACATTGATCACAAAAATACATGGCATACACCACTGTAAAGATGGCATGACATAGATCAAAATACATGTAGACATCAACCTCATAGGATACACACATCAAACATGGCAAAAAATGACAAAAGAGCATGTTCTGTTAACAGACAGTAGACAACATTATGAAGCACTCTTGCAATGATGATTCAGGCATTAAGAGAGCTCAAATGAACATGATGCAATGGAATGAAATGAAGTACTCGTTGAGACGAACAATTTGACATATTACACGCACAAAACGGAGCTGCAGATGCAGTGATATGATGCGATGAACATGGCATGATTATGCAAAAATATTCGGGACTTAGGCAAAAAACAAAGTCAACCTTGCAGATCCAGATCGGGCATGGATCCCGAGGATGACCGGGGCTCTCACCGGAGTAGACGCCGGAGAGGAGGGGAATGCCGGAGATGGGCGGAGGGGGCCGGCGAGGCCGGGCCGGACCGGATCTGGCCGGACCCGGCCGGAGCTGGCACGGGCGACATGCGGCGGCAAAGGCGACAGGAGGCACGGGGCGAGGCTCACCGGCGGCGGGGTCACGCGGCCACCGGAGGCAGGCGTGGTGCCACGGCGACGGCGACCAGCCGGACTGGCGCG
>NC_041381.1:452559038-452671410 GCF_002162155.2 Triticum dicoccoides | reverse complement strand
GGCCGAGCGGCGGCGGAGACGGGGCCCCGATGGGCTCGGGCGGGCTCGCCCCGGGCCCGGGCGGGCCACGGTGGCTGACGCGGTGGAGGAGGAGAGAGAAAGGCGGCGGCGCAGACGTGGCGGGCGGCGATTGGGCGAGGGGTGGCGGCGGACATGTCCGGCCGTCACGGACGTGTCCGGTGGCGGCGGTGAGGATTAGGCTAGGGTTTCGTCCGCGAATTTGGACGGGAAGGCATATTTATAGTTTCTGGGAGCTAGGAGTGTCCAAATGAGGAGCAGTTTTTGGCCACGCGATCATGATCGAACGACCGAGAGCATGGAGGGGAGTTAGATGTGTTTTGGGCCAGTTTGGAAGGGTGTTGGGCTGCAAATAGAAAGGGAGGTTTCGGGTACGCGGTTAACCGTTGGAGTATCAAACGGACTGCAAATGGCACGAAACTTGACAGGCGGTCTACTGGTGCTATACCAAGGCCACTTGGCAAACCTCAGTCCATTCCAAGAACGTTTAACACACGCGCACAAAAACAAGGCCTGAGAGGGGCGACGGGCGCGCGCGAAAGGTCCGGACTCCGAACGGACAACAAAGAGAACCGGGAGAACCCGAACGGATGCAAGTTTTGAAAAACATGCAGATGAAATGCAGATGATGACATGGCAAAATGCAACACGCAAGTAAATGACATGGCAACAACGGCGAATATCTGGCGGACACCTGGCGCATCGAAACCGGGGCATTACAAATGCTATGGTTAGGTTTACCTTAATACTTCTTTTGTAGTTGCGGATGCTTGCAATAGGGGTTAATCATAAGTGGGATGCTTGTCCAAGTAAGGGCAGTACCCAAGCACCGGTCCACCCACATATCAAATTATCAAAGTACCGAACGTGAATCATATGAGCGTGATGAAAACTAGCTTGACGATAATTCCCATGTGTCCTCGGGAGCGCTTTTCTCATTATAAGAAATTGCCCAGGCTTGTCCTTTGCTACAAAAAGGATTGGGCCACCTTGCTGCACTTTATTTACTTTCATTGCTTGTTACCCATTACAAATTATCTTATCACTAAACTATCTATTACCTACAATTTCAGTGCTTGCAGAGAAAACCTTACTGAAAACCGCTTGTCATTTCCTTCTACTCCTCGTTGGGTTCGACACTCTTACTTATAGGAAGGACTACGATAGATCCCCTATACTTGCGACGTGTTGATCTTCTGAGGCCAGGCATTGAACCTAGAAAGGTGTGTCTAGTCTGAGTGATCGAGCGTGTTGGAAAATGTGGTGCACCCCTGCAGGGAAGATTATCTATTAATAGTCGTGTCCACGGTAACGGACATTCAGACTTATATCCTGATCTTATACAACTACAAATGGATACTTCAGATATGTGGCTCCGGGATTGCTTTCTCGCAAGGGGTCAAGGAAGGATCTCTGGGCCTTAATGTTACAACATGCTTGTTAATTATAAACTGCTATTCTTTACTCTTCTACATGTTGCAAGATGCTTGGAGCTGCTTGAAGATGCTAGTCTTTGATAGGCTAGGCCTTCCCCTCTATTCTGGCATTCTGCAGTTCAGTCCACAAATACAATCCTTCCATTTGATACCATGCATACTTAGTTTAGATCTGATGCTTGCAAGTACTTTGGATGATTACTCACGGTTGCTTTGCTTCCCCTTCCCCCCTTCTTTCTTCTTTCTGGTTGCTGCAACTAGATGGTGGATCCCTGGAGCTAGATGCCACCGCTGACGGATACTGCTACTTGAAGACCGCCAATGACCAAGAGTAGTTAGAAGGTCCCAGGCAGGAGGCCTTGCCTCTTCGATCGTTGTTGCTTTTGCGTTTGCCTTCTTAAGGCGTCCTTGTCTAACTTATGTCTTTACTCAGATATTGTTGGTTCCGCTGACTCTTGTGTATCGAGCTTGTATTCGAGCCCTCGAGGCCCCTGGCTTGTAATATAAAGCTTGTATTATTTTATTTGTGTCTAGAGTTGTGTTGTGTGATATCTTCCCGTGAGTCCCTGATCTTGATCGTACATATTTGCCTGTATGATTAATGTATGATTGAATCAGGGGCGTCACAATAGCACTTGGCACTTGGGGGTTAATGGGTGCAGAAAGTTTTCTTCATAGAGTTATATATCTTTTTAAGTACCAAGACCTTTACAAGCAATAGCACTTGGCACTTGGGGGCTAATGGATGCAAAGTTTGATTTATGAAGCAGTGACCCCAGTTTATTATCCGGTTGGTAAGGCTGATTAACAAGGATTTTTTATCAGTTGATAAGTCCCGGCTTAACTTAATAGTTTAAGCAGGCCCTTGGGGACTACAGATCCAATTGATTTATATGAAGTGAAGAACCGGCTTAACTTCATAGTTTAAGCCGGCCCTTGGGGGCTACAGGATTTGACTCATAACACAACAAGATATCTAACAAGTTGAAAGTGCAACTATCCCTAGGTGGTTTTGGTAATTCCTAACAACATATGGCTCATTGAGCTAATGCTATTTCAAGATAAATGATTGGGGAAAGCTCAATGAATGGCATGGCATGGATGAGAAAAGTGGACCCCTCAAAATGCTAAGGACAAAAGGATTGGCTCAAGCTCAAAGCTCAAGACTCTACATTTTCTATTTTCAGTGGTCCAAGATCACATTGAGTCCATAGGAAAAGCCAATACTATCAAGAGGGGATGAGGTGTTGCTTAATGGCTTGCTTGCTCAAAGTGCTTAGTGATATGCTCCGAAGCCCTCAACTACCTTCTCACATCCACATATGACCTAAACCAAAAGTCCAACTCGGCCCCACCGATTCCTTTTATCCGGCACCACCGAGTTCAGATGTCATAGCCACTGCCACAAACCATAGGCAAATCGGTCTCACCGATAGGGATCTCGGTCTCACCGAGACGGGATTGTAATCTCTCTGTTTCCCTTCGTAACATTTCGGTACCACCGAGATGAGCAATCGGTCACACCGAGATTGCAATGTAAACTCCTTGTTTCCCTTTTGTAACATTATGGTCTCACCGAAATGAGCGAACTGGTCCCACCAAGTTTACCTGACCAACTCTCTGGTTAGCTTATTACCAAAACCGGTCCCACCGAGTTTGTGTAATCGGTCTCACCGAGATTATGTTATGCCCTAACCCTAACCATATCGGTCCTACCGAGTTGCATGTCGGTCCCACCAAAAATCCTAACAGCCACTAGATTTGCTGAATCGGTTTGACCGAGTTTCTCAATTCGGTCCCACTGAGATTGGCAAGTTGTGTGTAACGGTTAGATTTTGTGTGGAGGCTATATATACCCCTCCACCTCCTCTTCATTTGTGGAGAGAGCCATCAGAACGGACCTACACTTCCAACTTGCATTTTCTGAGAGTGAACCACCTACACTTGTGTTGAGGCCAAGATATTCCTTTCCTACCATATGAATCTTGATCTCTAGCCTTCCCCAAGTTGCTTTCCGCTCAAATCTTCTTTCCACCAAATCCAAATCCTATGAGAGAGAGTTGAGTGTTGGGGAGACTATCATTTGAAGCACAAGATCAAGGAGTTCATCATCAACACACCATTTTTTACTTCTTGGAGAGTGGTGTCTCCTAGATTGGCTAGGTGTCACTTTGGAGCCTTCGACAAGATTGTGGAGTTAAACCAAGGAGTTTGTAAGGGCAAGGAGATCTCCTACTTCGTGAAGATCTACCTCTAGTGAGGCAAGTCCTTCGTGGGTGACGACCATGATGGGATAGACAAGGTTGCTTCTTCGTGGACCCTTCGTGGGTGGAGCTCTCCGTGGACTCGCGCAGCCGTTACCCTTCATGGGTTGAAGTCTCCATCAACGTGGATGTACGATAGAACCACCTATCGGAACCACGACAAAAACATCTGTATCTCCAATTGTGTTTGAATTCTCCAAACCCTTCCCTTTACATTCTTGCAAAATGCATGCTTTACTTTCCGCTGCTGATATACTCTTTGCATTCTTGCTTGAATTGTGTTAAGATTGCTTGACTTGTGCTAAGTTTGCTAAAATCTTCCAAAGACTAAAATTGGGAAAAGGATAAGTTTTTAATTGGTCAAGTAGTCTAATCACCCCCACCCCCTCTAGACATACTTTTGATCCTACACAAGTCTACAATATATTCTATCATATCATATTCAGTAGACTTGAGGGCTAAAGGAATGTATCTCATCTCATATGAGAGCAAGAATTAAATACCTCATCTTTCTGATGCATGTGCTTGACCATGTCAATCTCCAGCTCTCGGCTGCTGTGTACTTGGTTCAAAAAGCCAGAGAAGATTTCACTACAGCTCAAATGAGAGTAATTGGCCATGTAAAATTTTACCTTGCACCGCTCAACCATCTCTTCCTTGGCAGAATGTTTAGCCAGAGCTACAGGATTTCCTGGTTCTTGGAAACCAGAGCCAGTGATCACAACTTCCTCAGTATCAGTCTTGAGAGGTTTAGTTGGACTAGATGGTTCAGCAATCTCTGGCTTAGTAACAATAGGATCAGCAAAGGTGCCATGGTTTCTAGTGGCGGGTCATCACTAGGATTATCCGGTTGTTGCACAGAGGTCTCTGAAATTGGTGCATGTTTCTCCGGCTCACGAGGTTTGGGGTCTTCGGAGGGCTTGGTGGTTCTTGCCTTCTTTCTAGGCTTTGCTTTCCCCCTACACGAAGATTCAGAAAGTCAGTATGAGCCTAAAGATGTCAAAGGCGGGTTTAAGTTGATACCCAGGGCGGTTTTGGAACGGGGAAGCTGAGTCTAAGATGAGTCGCCAGACAAAGAGTGAGAGATCCCCTGAAAAGTTGAGCTAGAGGTATGAAGTGTTGGATGCATAATATTTAGGTTAAACTAAACAAGTGTTGGAGTTTTTACCTCATTTCGGCATTTGCGTGGAGCTAGCATGTTGGGTAAGCCGAAGGAAAGTTCTCCGCCTCCACTGTTTTGGGTTTGGCGTCGATTCTCATGCTGTTGTTGCTTCAAAATAAAGTTGGGATCCATGTGAGCTAAATGGTTAGAAAACCTTACTTTCCGGATCACGCGTCGAATTTTCTGTCTTGGCAAAGGCTCTGAGTCGGAGGAAATAATTGTTACCTCATCATCAACCGCCTGGCTGCACTCCGCGTCGTCCTGATAGTAATCAGTGTCAATAAGGTGGATGAAAAAGGAGCCAAGGGAATCAAGATCTACCGCCGACTCTTTAAATTGATTTTCTGGAATTATTCTAATAGCCTACTGGAGGCCGTGGACAGCGCTGACCGTAGGGGTGGGCTGTGATGCGGTAGGTACGTGGCCGGGTGTACCGAATACCCGTTAGGTATCTCGGGAACCCTGTTCACATCGTTCGGGGCCGTATGGGAAACCTCGTCCAGACTCCCTGCGGATGGAACCTGGATAGGCGATAAACCTGGACTGGAGGCTTAGGTGGTTAGGTAGGTCGTGGCCGACACCCACGTTGGGCTTCCGCTTGAAGGTTGCCGAGTACATGTCGTGTAAACGACGGTAAGTGGTGAGAGCGTGTATGAAGAAGTACACCCCTGCAGGGTTATCATGATCTATTCGAATAGCCGCGTCCGCGGTAAAGGACTACTTGGTTTCCTATACAGTTCATAGACAAGTAAATGGAAACTACTAAAAGCCTCAAGATAAGTGTGAGTGCCGAGGATGGCTCTTCCGTAGGAAGACGGAGGTGGATCCTCGGTAGTGTATTGAGTTGGTGAGTAGTGGACTCGTGTGCGCAAAACCATTTCGAGTTGGAGTCTCGTAGGTTAGCCTAGCCAAGAGTCAAAGCTGGCTTGCTGCAACAACTCCACCAACCCTTCTTGATAATATGCATGTATGTAGGATCTGATGTAAGTCTTGCTGAGTACCTTTGTACTCATGTTGCTATAATTTACATTTTTACAGAAGACGCTGCAACCCCTTCTGATGGGTTCTACGTAGACGTTGACATCAATGAGTAGGCTAAGGCCCAGGTGGTGATCCTGAGCTTGTGAAGGACCTCGTAGTATAGCTAGGCTTTCCAAGCCCCTTTTATTTTACTAGTTGTCTGTACTCAGACAAGTTACTTCCGCTGCTGGTTTGTATGACTGTATGACTTGAATGCTGGGTCGTGTGACCCGTACCGTTGTGTATGTTATGTATGGCTCTCTGAGCCTTAAATAAAGTGCTTGTGTCATAGAGTCATGTTGTGATGCCTTGTTGTATTTGCACATATCGAGCATATTGTGTGTATGTTTGAAATGCTTGGTATGTGTGGGATCTGACTATCTAGTTGTTTGTCCTTAGTAGCCTCTCTTACCGGGAAATGTCTCCTAGTGTTACCTCTGAGCCATGGTAGCTTGCTACTGCTCGGGAACACTTAGGCTGGCCGGCATGTGTCCTTCTTCGTTCCTGTGTCTGTCCCTTCGGGGAAATGTCACGCATTGAGTACCGGAGTCCTGTTAGCCCGCTACAGCCCGGTTTACCGGAGTCTTGCTAGCCCAGTGCTACAGCCCGGACCCACTTGCTGATGACCGACACGTTCGTTGCTGGGTCATGGATGCCTGTCCCTGTAAGTCTGTGCCACTTTGGGTTTACGACTAGTCATGTCAGCCCGGGCTCTTTATCATATGGATGCTAGCGACACTATCATATACGTGAGCCAAAAGGCGCAAACGGTCCCGGGCAAAGGTAAGGCGACACCCGTGGGGTTACCGTGCGTGAGGCCGCAAAGTGATATGAGGTGTTACAAGCTAGATCGATGTGACATCGAGTCGGGGTCCTGACACAGCCCCACTCTGCTGCAACTTTCCAATGACTCATTGAGAAGAGTCTTGGTCATGTCATTGATAGCTTTATCAATCAAACGCTTTGAGTTGTAACGAAGCGGGTCTTTAGTATCACTAGTGTATGAGCACATTAACTTGGGTCAGCGGCTTAACGGTATGATTGTCCAAGCTACCCAACACCGAACCAGATCAATTCCGGTTAGTCCATTGCCCAGTAAAGCCCTAACCTTGGAAAAGGTAGGCATAAGCTTGGCCTGTTCAATAGTGCCAAGTCGACCAGGAAGGGGATGCTTTGGGTTGAGACGTTGGTCATGAAAGCCGGACAAAGGATTCTCATCGATCGGAGAAGTATCCTTGCAGTAAAACCAGGTTTGATTCCAATCTTTGGGATGACTTGGAAGTGAAGCATAAGGAAAAATGGCGTCTCTACGACACTGAATTGAAATTCCTCCGAGTTCTTTATTGGGGCCGTCAGTAAACTCATTCTGGCGGTTCAGATAGAAATATTCTCTGAAAAGGTCGACACTGGGTTCATCTTGAAGGCATACTTCACAATAGACCTGGAAGTTGCAGATGTTGGAAATGGAATTGGGACCGATATCCTGAGGGTGAAGTTGCATGAAGAGCAGGACATCACGGAAGAATTTTGACCCGGGCGGTGAAAAGCCCTGGTTCATGTGATCAGTGAAAACAATAACTTCACCGGCTTGCGGCTGAGGTTTGGCTTCTTCCGGGTTAGGAGCACGCCAATGAATGACATCCTTGGCCGGTAAAAAACCAATCTTCACATAATGTTTGAGCATAGCTTCGGTGACAATGGATGGGACCCAATCACAGGAGGTGACTATCTTTGTCATGATCGGATGCAAGGCCTGTAATAGAGCAAATTAAAATTAAACCGACGGATGTATGGCAAGCTCCATGTTGTTGTATCAAACTGCAATGCAAGGATAAAATTATGAAGAATCAGTTCGGACAAAGCTAGCTTGGTTCAAACTGGAAGACGGCCGGGTTATGGATTTAAGCGGATAATGGCGGCTTACCCGATGCCTAATGTAATATGGCAGGTCATAGTTTATGTCGTAAGCCGCCATGGCAGTTTGGGGATTTAAATCTATCAATGGAGAATTTTTGCTAAGGGGCAGACAAACAGGTTTCGCAAGCTAGTGCTGTAAATTTGGATCTGTGACGGTTCAGGAAAAGCAGTGAAAATAAAGCCAAAGGTGGCGGCAGTGGAAAAACCTAGATGCATTAATATGGTTCTTTGCAAAGGAGATTCTACTTCAATAGCAAAAATGGTGACAAAACCACTTCCCCACAAGATCTACGGCCTATTCAGATTAGAAACTACAAGAACTGAAGAGGATAAGGAAGAACTATAAGAACACCGACGAATAGTGCAAACCCTAAAAATAGATCTGAGGAATAAGAGGGAGGCATGCTTACATGTGATAAGGATCGGCGGTGGCGCACTGGATCTCTCTGGTCTGGTCAGGGTGTTGCAGCGGCCTGAGTTGGTGCAGCGGCTGGAGGTCACGACGGCGGAGTATAAGCACCCGTGCGGCTGAGAGGAGGGAGACGAAGAAAGAAGCAGGGGGGAAAATGAGAGAGGCCCTCATTCCTGTTTATAAGGAGGGCGAGCATAAGGCATGCACGGGAATTGAGGAGACCAAAATCATCGCATGGATATAGGGACGCTTCGATTTTCGGGATGTTTATTAAGATAAGGATCAGTTAAGATGCTTCAAGCCCAGTGCGTATTTAAGGTAAAATGATGTCATGGCAGTTTAAGAGGATTCCAAGAGCGGACGTCATGGCGGGTTACAACAGATGGTACAGGTTCACAACTCAGCTGTTGAAGATTGATACAAACAAGTTCAAATCAACCTGGGGCCTAATGTTGGGGATATAACTACCAGGTATGAACCGCCCAGGAGGGGCCGGGTCATATAGCTAGCGATAACCCATGAAGGGGGCGGGTCATTAGAAGCCCGCTAACGGCCCAAGACCCAGAGGCGACTTAGGGCCCAGAAGGTTGAACTGCCATGAGGATAAACTTGTATTATAAGGCAGGTGTAGTTAGTCACCGAATTGGACACGTTGTCTATGAGCCGGCCGGGACTCTGTAACCGTCGGGCGTTAACCTGTGTATATAAAGGGACGACCCAACTATGAGTTAGGGCAGGAAAGAAAGAGATTGAGAACTAGGTCAAGCGGATTCACTCCCTGGTAATCGAAGCCCAAGCAATAACCACCCTACACTGGATTAGGCTGTTACCTCCACCGCGAGGGACCGAACCAGTATAAACTCTTCGTGTTCCTTGTCTCGTTTAACCCCTTCAAGCTAACTATGTTGCGATGGCTCCACACCTAAGTCCTTACGCTAGGACATCTGACATGATAATTCCATGACAATATCAGAAGGAGTCCAAATGCCACGCCAATTTACGATGATTTTTTATGGGCCATAAGGAACACAACGGGCCCTGGTTGCACCTGGGGGGAGTCCTGAGGAGGGGACAACCCACCAGGGCACGCTAGGAGGCCTGAGCGTGCCTAGGTGGGTTGTGCCCACCTCGGGTGCCCCCTGGACCGACTCTTTGCTCTATAAATATCCAATATTCTAGAAACCCTAGGGGAGTCGACGGAATTTTAATCCAACCGCCGCAGAGTCCAAAACCATGAGATCCAATCTAGACACCATCACGGAGGGGTTCACCACTTCCATTGGTGCCTCTCCGATGATGCGTGAGTAGTTCTTTGTAGACCTTCGGGTCCGTAGTTAGTAGCTAGATGGCTTCCCCTCTATCTCTTGATTATCAATACAATGGTCTCTTGGAGATCCATATGATGTAAGTCTTTTGGCGGTGTGTTTGTTGGGATCTGATGAACTTCGAGTTTATGATCAGTTATATCTTTTTATATCCATGAAAGTTATTTGAGTTCTTTGATCTCTTATATGCGTGATCTCTTATAACCTCGTATTTCTTCTCTGATATTTGGGTTTTTTTTGGACAACTTGATCTATTTATCTTGCAATGGGAAGAGGTGCCCGGTAGTGGGTTCGATCTTACGGTGCTTGATCCTAGTGACAGAAAGGGAACCGACACGTATGTATCGTTGATACTAAGGATAAAAAGATGGGATCCATATCTGCCGCAATAGATAAATGGATCTTGTCTACATCATGTCATCGTTCTTATTGCATTACTCCGTTTTCCATGAACTTAATACACTAGATGCATGCTGGATAGCGGTTGATGTGTGGAGTAATAGTAGTAGATGCAGGCAGAAGTCGGTCTACTAATCTTGGACGTGATGCCTATGTAATGATCATTGCTTGGATATAGTCATAATTATTTGAAGTTCTATCAATTGCCCAACAGTAATTTGTTCACCCACCATTTGCTATTTTTTCTCGAGAGAAGCCACTAGTGAAACCTATGGCCCCTGGGTCTTCTTTCTCATATATTTGCCTTGCGATATACTTTTTTCTTTCTTTTATTTTCAGATCTATTAAAGAATAAATACAAAAATACCTTGTTGCAATTTATTTGTTCTGTGATATATATCCCATCTACAAATTTACCTCACGTCATTTGCCTATCTTGAGGTGTCATACCCCAAAAGGGATTGACAACCCCTTTAACACGTCGGGTTGCGACGTGTTGTTCTTTGTGTGCAGGGGCTGTTTACGTTGTGTTCCTTGGTTCTCCTACTAGTTCGATAACCTTGGTTTCATATCTGAGGGAAATACCTACCACCGATGTGTTGCATCATCCCTTCCTCTTTGGGGAAATACCGATGTAGCTTCAAGCGACATCAGAAACCGATAAGAGGAGGGGCAGGAAATGGTAGCCAGTTTAGAAAACATACAAGAGAAGGAAGTGTGAGCTAGCACGACGCATGCGCATAGTGCTTACCCATGTACTGCATGTGTTGTCGAAAGGGCTAAGGGTTGTTGTTTGATCTGGGAGCATCCAACGATGCAGACTTACGATCCGTGGGGTTTGGGTTCTGGCCAATCAGAATGCACTACTTAGATCGCGCGCGGCATCGGCCACGGTTTGGTAGGCACACGGCTTTCGTTTGGCCTTTTTATACACTAATTGAGTTTCCTAGGCATTTAATGTCCGTAATTCAAATTTGAACTTCAAATACATGCTCCAGTTCACCAAATGGCTAGAAAAATTATACATGTTTCCTTGGGTGCATGTTTAGGTCCCATGCCTGGAATGGGAAGGAATTACAACCGTACCGGTGTCCTGGCTCGTTCGCAAACATTTAGAATCTTGGTTTTTAAATCCCCGTAAATCCTAAACTCACAAGAAAGTCATGAAAGTTGGCATGGTGTCACGTCATGGTGCATATATGTCGTGGTAAAAACATTGTCCAATTTGGGCCAAGCTTCATTAAAAACCTCTTACAAACCGGAGCTTCTCTCAAAGAAGCCTCGTTGTTCCGATAGGGAAACGTATTCCCCTTGTGGTGAAACGTAATCACTACCTCTTTTCGCCTTGTTTTTTCTTCTACGGGCAACATGGAACGACAGGATATCGATGCTGAAATTTAAACTTATCCAGGGTTTGTTTGGCCTTTTTATACACTAATTGAGTTTCATAGGCATTTAATGTCCATAATTCAAATCTGAACCTCAAATACATGCTCTAGTTCATCAAAATGGCTAGAAAAAATATCGGTGGTAGGTATTTCCATCAGATATGAAACCAAGGTTATCCTCAGATATGAAACCAAGGCATGTGTCCTTGGGTGCATGTTTAGGTCCCATGCATGCAAGGAATGGGAACGAATTACAACCGTACCGGTGTCCTGGCTCGTCCTCAAACATTTGGAATCTTGGTTTTTAAATCCCCGTAAATCCAAAACTCACCAAAAAGTCATGAAAGTAGGCATGGTGTCACGTCACGGCACATATATGTCGTGGTAAAACATTGTCCAATTTGGGCCAAGCTTTATTATGAACGTCTTACAAATCGGAACTTCTCTCAACAAGAAGCCTTGTGGTTCCGATAGGGAAACGTGTTCCCCTTGTTATTGAAACGTAATCACTGCCTCTTTTCGCCTTGTATATTCTTCTACAGGCAACATGGAACTACATGATATCCATGCTGAAATTTAAACTTATTCAGGGTTCATTTGGCCTTTTTATACACTAATTGAGTTTCCTAGGCATTTAATGTCCATAATTCAAATCTGAACTACAAATACATGCTCAAGTTCACCAGAATGGCTAGAAAAATTGTACATACATGTGTCCTTGGGTGCATGTTTAATTAGTTCCCATGCCAGGAATGGGAACGAATTACAACTATATCGGCGTCCTGGCTCGTCCTCAAACATTTGGAATCTTGGTTTTTAAATCCCCATAAAATCCAAAATTCACCAGAAAGTCATCAAAGGTGGCATGGTGTCACGTCATGGCACATTGTCACGTCATGGCACATATATGTAATGGTAAAAACATTGCCAATTTGGGCCAAGCTTTATTACAAACCTCTTACAAACCGGAGCTTCTCTCAAGGAAGCCTGATGGTTCCGATAGGGAAACGTGTTCCCCTTGTGGAGAAACATAGTCGCTCCCTCTTTTCGCCTTGTATTTTCTTCTACGGGCAACATGGAACGACATGATATCCATGCTGAAATGTAAACGTATTCATGGTCTGTTTGGCCTTTTTATACAGTAATTGAGTTCACTAGGCATTTAATGTCCACAATTCAAATTTGAAGTACAAATACATGTCCAGTTCACCAAAATGGCTAGAAAAATTATACATGCATGTGTCCTTGGGTGCATGTTTAGGTCCCATGCAAGGAATGGGAATGAACTACAACTTGACCGACGTCTTAACTTGTCCTCAAACATTTGGAGTCTCGGTTTTTAAATCCCCATATAAATCCAAAATTACCAGAAAGTCATTAAAGGTGGCATGGTGTCACGTCATGGCACATATATATTGTGGTAAAAACATTGCCAATTTGGGCCAAGCTTTATTACAAACCTCTTACAAACGGGAGCCTATCGCAAGAACCCTCGTGGTTTCGATACGGAAACGTGTCCCCTTGTGGGCCAAACAATAATCGCTCCCTCTTCTAGCCTCGTATTTTTCTCTACACACAACACGTACGGAACAACGGGAGATTCACGCTGAATTTTGAAATTATTCAGTGTTCGTTTGACCCTTTTTATTCATTAATTGAGTTTTCTCGGCATTTAATGTCCATAATTCAAATCCGAACTACAAATACATGCTCCAGTGCACCAAAATGGCTAGAAAAAAACGTATGTGTGTCCATGGGGTGCATGTTTAGGTCCCATGGAACGAAATGGGAATGAATTCAACCGTATCGCTGTCCTCCCTTGGCCACAAACATTGCGAATCTCGGTTTATAAATCTCTGTAATCCAAAACTCACCAGGAAATCATGAAACTTGGCAAGGTGTCAGTACATGGTACATATAATTATCCAATTTGGGCGAAGCTATATTACAAGCCTCTTACAAACCGAAGCTTCTCGCAACCCTCGTGGTTTCGGTGGGCGAAACGATAATCGTTGCCTCTTAAAGCCTTGAATTTTGTTTTCTACCGGCAACATAGAATAACAAGAGTGTCGTGCCGAAATTTGAAACTGTTTAGGGTTCTTTTGCACATTGTATATATTATTACTAATAATTAAGTTTTCTACGCATTTAATGCAGTCCATAATTCAAATTTGAAATACAAGCACATGCTCCAGTGAAGCAAAATGTGTGGGAAATCGTACATGTGTCATTGGGTGCATGTTTAGGTCTCATTTAAGGAATGAGAATGAATTACGAACTTGTCGTCGTCCTGAAACATTGAGAATCTTGGTTTTTATATCCTAGTAAATCAAAAACTCTCCCAAAAAACATGAAACTTGGCATGGTTTCATGACATGGCACATATATGTTGTGGTAAAAAAATCGTCCAGTTTGAGAAGAGGCGCACACATTAGTAGCCAATGGAGTCCTTTTTGAAACAAAAAGCTGACACGTTAATATCGCAAATGGTTGTATTATATGAACCGTGTCAAAATTTAACCATACTCAGTGCCAGTGCGTGCAGCTGTTTAATTAGACGGGACTCGCAGGCTAGACGGGACACGTGCGAGCAGCAAGGCCACCCATGCTCACCGGGAAGCAAGCTCTTTGACCTTGATGCAGTAGTCGCCGCCCGCCTTGCTCACAACTTCTCCATTAATGGGTTAATTAAAGCGCCCGCCTCCGGTGTTTGCTTGTGATCCCATGGCAGCATTTGCTTTGTTCGTGTTTCAACTTGTATTCTAGCCTAATTTAAATTGCCACATATGGCAATGGATAATAATATGACAAAAAATGGCAATGGATAGTACGACAACAAATTTACAATGGCGCAGATAACAATTGTCTTACATATTCCGAATAATTTAAAATGCCACATGCGGCAAAGCGTGGAAGACACGGGGGCAAGAGAAGAAGGAAATTGCAAACAACGATCTGGATCACTATTGTATCTACTCTTCAATGGATCTCCGAGCAATGACATCCCCTAGCTCCTTCTTCAATTCCTCATGACTTTGCCTGAAAGCAGCCATAGATTCCTCCACCTCCTGCTCGCGCTCGATCCCGGAGCTTCCTCAAGTCACCCATCAGTTCCTTGACGACCACTGTCAGCGTCATCCCCGAGGCACTGCTCTGCTCATCCAGCATCTTCCAGCCGAAGGCATCCTCTTCCTTCTTGGCGAGCGCCTTGAGGAGCTTCGCATTGTCACCCATGAGTTGCTCGATGAGGCCGGTCGCCTTGTCAACCGAGGCATCACTTATCTCGAGCAGCTTCATCAAGCCATCGACCAGCTCTTTCTTCTTAATGAGGCCAGCGAGAATGTCGTTATCGTCGGCCAAGGACTTCAGAAACGCCAACTTGTCGCGATCACCGATGTGGCGAGTGCTCTTGTGAGAGCCTCGCGTGCCTGTGAGAGCTTGTTCGAGGGCTCCGTGGCACGCCAGGACATCTCTGCTACGGCAGCGGCTACCTCTTCGTGGCAGGACCTCTCTATTGCTTCCGCGGCCTTGGTCTTTGCTGCCTGATTATATGCCCACCCGAAACTCCTCCAACCGGTCATGGCGGAACAACTTGACAAGAAAGACCAGTTTTGTGGGTGATGGGGAGAGGAACTGTGAAGTAATTTTTGAGGGGGTAGTTTTTATAGCCCGGTGCTAAGTGTGAACACACACTAGTTTGATCCGTGTGAACAGACTTGCAATTACTTATTGCGTTGTAATCTGCAATGTGATGAGAAACACAGTCAAAATTTATTGATGGTTCTGGGCCTAAAAAGCCCCATTTCTGTTGTTCTGCCTCATCGCAAACATTTCTTTTGGACCAACCGTATGCCACGCATCAAAAGCACAAAACATGTGCCCTTGTTCTCGAATGTACGTGTACGTGTCTGCCCACTATCACACGAACATGATATCACCATCGTGTCCTATGGATGCGCTGTCGCGTCTCCCACGGGGTGCCAGAAGGTTGACCACGTGGTTGCTCGTGTGGCGTCCCTGCGTGCGCTCTGCTCGCCGTGGAGGCAAATTTACAATGGCAACGGTTAATAATTGTCTTACATATTCAGGATAATTTAAAATGCCACATGCGGCAAGGCACAAAACACTCATGACCTACTTATGCATACAATTATAATAAAATATAGGCTAAAAATCTGAGTCGGCGGCCGTTCATTATGTGTACCTTACTAATCATTGCACACAAGTACTCGCAGATGCATCGTGTGCGATACTCCTAGCCACGGCAAGCAACTAGTTTGCATTTTTCAAAGTTTTTTGTACGAACAGAACCGCACACGAACTTACTATAGTAACCGTCTGTGTTATAATTTCTCATCGCAAACAGTTCATCCGAGTGGGCTGTTTGCTGCATATCACACTCATCTGGTTACACGAATCGTTTGTGTTCTTTTGGCTGATCACAAATGCTGCATACCACACACATCTTGTTAAGATCGACCGTTTCGGTTCTCTTGCCCAATCGAAAACAGTTTGTCCGAGTGAACCGTATGCTGTATATCACACACACCTTGATATGGCTGACCATTTCTGTTGCATTCCCTAATAACACACAGTTCATCAGAGCGAACTGTATGCCATATATCGCAAACACATTTATATGGCTGCCCATTTCTGTTGTTCTTCCTCATCGCAAATAGTCCTGCTGGATCAATCGTATGGCCAGCATCACACACACAAGTAAAATCTGAACAGTGTTTGATGTCTCCGCCATCGCAAATGTTTAGCACCTTTTTTGACTTTTTTTACACCACCGTTTGTGATTATTGCATCTCAGAGTTTCATTGAAGGGTCTCTGATTGTAGTGTCGCATTAGCAACATCATGCAGTAGTGAGTGTACATTTAGGCATCATCATACATGGCATAACCTAATACATGTGCATTTCTTTATATAATCTGAAATATGCAATGTTTATGTTAGTTCATATGTTGCACATGATGTTTAAATGCCCCTTAAATCTGGTTAGTCAAGTGATGGTCTTTAAGCCTCCTTCTATGCTTCTTTTCTTGATATGTAAGATTTGCTCACACATCTGTTCAATTGCTTGTTTGTATTAGCCAGCCATACTAGGACTGTTTGCTTTGATTACTTGTTGCTCTTGACCTAACAGAGCTTGTCAATGATTTAAACACTAAGGGCTGCTGTAGTGGGGGCTCGTATAACTCATAGGTGACATAAAGGTTTGGCTGTACACTAAACTAGGCTCTCCAAGAGTATCTGTAGATCTAGTTTGAAAGTATGCCTAGTTTTTACATAGTGCATACATAGTAAATGCTCATTTCATTGTGTGCAAGAGATGCGGCATGTTCCATTATGTGGTGTCGTTTTGTTATAATCTCATCCTTTTGTGTTGTTCACAGACTGGAAGGTATGCATATTTATCTTCCAAGGAGACTAATAACTAGTTTGTGTCACCTTGCAGAGGGGGTGCAATGAAGATAAGATTGAGGATTTCCAAGTACAAGATGTTAGGAAGGAGCCTTGCAAGAGAAGGAGGAGCCGCACTGAGCCTGTTCAACCAGTTAAGGTAAGTCACTATATTACAATTACCAGGACACCCTATTGTCTGACATTGTGCTTGTGTAGGGTTCTTCACTTATAACCCAGTCATTGGGCCATTGATTAAAAATCCCTCAACTCACTACTATATGATGTTCTAACCATTTCTTAAATCAGATGTATGTAAACACATTTTAATGTGTCTGTTCACTCATTATGGATGTAGTCTACTTGTAAATATCTAAAACATCTTATAGTAGTGAACAATGTGAAACTACTTCCTGCCATGGTAGAGTTATCGATGTCATAACCAAACGCATATTCACATCATTAGCCTCCCTATCATTACTAGGATATTGATTACATACTAGTCGAGATACTTCATAGGGGGCAAACAATATTACATTGCTTGTTCCTTTATATAGTAAATGTAGCTAGGCCATGGATGTTATTGAGGCGTGCATTTATGCATGCTGCTAACTCAACAGTTCAATTGCTTGTTTGTTTCAGGCATAGTTAAATTGCTCTTTTCAATTGCTTTATTTGTCCTCAGTTAATGAGATGCCCAAACAAAGATGCATGATGTTGGGTTCTTGTATAATTATTAGTTGATATAATTAAAGGCCTTGCCATTTAATTACTCTAGCAAAGTGTAATTGAAGCTTTGAAGTCTATTAACCAACTATTAGTGCATGAGGCTCACAATCTAGTTTATAATAGGCTAATGATTGCATAGTTTTGCTTGCTATAGTAGGTTTGTATGAATCCCTCTATTGTTCATTATGCTCCCTAAGACTTTAATTGAGCTACAGAATGGCCAACTGCTTGCTTACTTATACGCAATGTTCTATCTAAATTTGTAACCTGTCTATGTTTTGGATTTGGCCCCAACATCATGCTCCTCTGGTGAGCTAAGAGAGATTTCCCTATGCAGGCTGCACAGACTACCATTTTTATAATTTTTTAAATATCACCTGCTTATGCTTCATGACGTGTAACATTATTGTTAGTCCTCTTTTGCCATATACAAAATAGTTTGTCTTGCTCGCTTCACTGTTGTAACTATATTTTTGCCCTAGTCATGTGTACTTATAGAAACATTTCAGGATGAAGTGACATCAACACAAAGATCCTCGAGCAGTGCGGCATGGCTGTTACCAAATGATTATGGATTGGAATTAGAATGTGCTGATGTTCTTGGGGCATCAACTAGAGGTGGCAAGACAACATGTACATGATTCTCAACATGCAATCAACAAGTTGAGACTGGACTTGCAGGTATTAGCTGTAGGAGTCAAAAAAAATGAAACGAGACACTGAGGTAACCACGAAGGAATTGGAGATTTTGTAGATTGAAAATTGTGCTATCTGAATCCGGCCAGTCCTATTTTCTGAAGAAATTCTAGTTCAAATGGTAAGTTCTGTTGATGTGTCTCCATGATGTGTGAGCTTTATTTGCCTAGTGTGTGTAATTTGTTGTTTGTGTATGCTTTATTATCAGTGGTGCTAAACTATAATGCCTACTGGGCATAATCGGCTGCAATTTCTTTATTGTATAGTGTAGGATTATTCTATGTTTCCATGCCTTAGTCTCTTTATTGTATAGTGTATGTTTTTAGAGGCGATAATATAGAGTAGGATAATTCTTTGAATATGCTATATCATTAAAACGGGGGCCAACACGCCCAAACATTTCCTGGACGCCTTACGAACAAACAAACATGTGTAGTCAAAGTGGGCCTTAATCCGGCTAGTCAAAATAATATTTAGTGGATCCCAAATGATGTGGACCACCGTAACAACGACTCTTAGTAGACCGTTAGCAGGCCGAAAGCTCGATAGGGCCGTATAAATGGAAATGGCCCGCGGGCCTCTAGCAGGGTGAAATAAATGTCAATTTGTCTTGAACCTTTTAATTTACGGGCCAGTTAGAGGCGGAAAGTGTTTTGGGCTAGAGGGGGCACAATTTGCAAAGTAGGCTTTTAACAGGCCGAAACTCGCGTCGGGCTGAAATTTTGCCCTGTGGATCATGGGCCACTAATGGACCAAAATTAGGTTGCACAGTCAAAGGCCCAACTGTTGTGCAGGCCGTTAACCGGCCGAAAGACAAAATGGGCTAGGAGTTGGCCCATTTACTGAATGGGCCGAGGACAGGCCTAAAGTCAAAACGAGCTAGAAGTTGGCCCAACTGCAGAATGGGCCGAGAAAAGGCCGAAAGATGTTCCGAGCCGTTAACGGGTTGGAACTAATGATGGGATGCTAACAGGCCGAAAGAAGCTCGGGTCGTAATTGGGCCCAAAGACGTAGCATGCCGTTAATAGGCTGGAACTAACGATGGGTTGTAAATTGTCAAATCTAGAATGGGCCTTTGATGGGCCGATTCTGAGTAACTTGTATGGGCCGTGCTTGTGAATGGGCCTGACTCAGGTAGGCCGCTAATGGGCCGACCCGCTTATTTTGACAGGCATGGCCTTTTAACCTGAATGGGCCACTGTCGGGCCGAGACATGTGTCGACGTATCATAGGTGCATCCCGTCCATTCGCTGGATGACAACTGTCCGAACGCTAGGCCGACACGTGGATCTACCGACGAATGAGAATTTTACACGTGGAAAATCCCCATTGGTCCGGGCTGTTAACGGGTTATCAGATCCAAACCGGAACCCGATAGCTTAACGGCGCCCCGTTATAGTGGATGCCACGTGTCGGTTACCCTTGACGAAAGCACTTCTATGACACGCAATTTATCGTCATGGAAGTGGACACTTCTGTGGTGATAATTTTGGTAATGTCATGGAACACTTCTAGGACAACACAGGTATGACTATCTTGATTCTATGATAAAATCGTCATGGATATACATGCATGACAAAAAACATGACTGCATAGAGAACGAGGAACAAAATAATTGGCATATCGATGTGTGTAGTCCAATAAGTGTTGTTGTAAGCAATGGATTTATCTATCTTCAAGTATGACTCAAGTAGATATTTATATTTACTTACTGAGACATAAAACTGGATCTTTTGAAATATTTCAGAAGGTTTTCAGAATGAAGTAGAATTTATTGTAACAAGAAAAATATGTTTCTTCAATTAGATTGTAGAAAGGAATACTTGAGTTACAAGTTTAGCAAATGTTTGATGAGCTATAAAAAGTATTTATAGCTTGCAACTCCTAGAACACTACTAAGGTAGTGTTTTAAGTAGATGCAATCAAGCTATGTATGACATGGTGAAATCAAAGATGACATTAATTATTTTTCCAATATACTTTCAAAGTGATGGTTTAGAGACTACGGCTTTTTACACTGAAAAAATAGTGCCATCAAATTTATTGAAATAAGTGCTACTTTGTAGGTTATCCCAAATAGTTGGGTGTTCCTCTATCACTACGCCAAGGCAAAGTGTTTTCCATAGAGTGTGAAATTCTTGAAGAAAATGTTTTCTACAAAATAGTGAGTGGGAGATAGTGCAACTCTAGAAGATTGCAGAATCTTCGTAATAAGCTCAAATAAAAGATACACTAGAAGTAATTCTAGATTTTTTTTACAACAACTGATACAAAAGCCTCTGCATGAGTTATAATGACTACGATCAAACTTGTAGCTGAACTATATAGGTTGGAAAATTCGTGCAGACCTTTGTGGTATGTAGACGAAATATTGTTGGGCAAACAAGCAAATAACTACCGGAGGGGGCCACCTAGTGAGCACAAGACACGAGGGCGTGCCAAGCCCCCCAGGTGCGCCCTGGTGGGTTGTGCTCAGCCCAGCCCACCTCCGGTGCCCATCTTCTGGTATATAAGTCATTTTGACCTAGAAAAATAAGGAGAGGACTTTCGGGACGGAGCACCGCCGTCTCGAGGCGGAACTTGGGCAGGAGCACATTTCCCTCCGGCAGAGTGATTCCGCTGGGGGAACTTCCCTCCCGGAGGGGGAAATCATCGTCATCATCATCACCAACAACTTTCCCATCTTGGGGAGGGAAATCTCCATCAACATCTTCAACAACACCATCTCCTCTCAAACCCTAGTTCATCTCTTGTGTTCAATCTTTGTACCGGAACTATAGATTGGTGCTTGTGGGTAGCTAGTAGTGTTGATTACATCTTGTAGTTGATTACTATATGGTTTATTTTGTGGAAGATTATATGTTCAAATCCACTATGCTATTTAATACCCCTCTAATCTTGAGCATGATTATCATTTGTGAGTAGTTACTTTTGTTCTTGAGGTCACGGGAGATATCTTGTTGCAAGTAATCATGTGAATTTTATATGTGTTTGATATTTTGATGGTATGTATGGTATGATTCCCTTAGTGGTGTCATGTGAATGTCGACTACATGACACTTCACCATATTTGGGCCTAAGGGAATGCATTTTGGAGTAGTTATTAGAGGATGGGTTGCGAGAGTGACAAAAGCTTAACCCTAGTTTATGTGATATTTCGTAAGGGACTGATTTGGATCCAAAAGTTTAATGCTATGGTTTGAATTTATTCTTAATACTTTTCTCGTAGTTGCGGATACTTGCGATAGGGTTAATCATAAGTAGGAGGTTTGTTCAAGTAAGAACAACACCTAAGCACCTGTCCACCCACATATCAAATTATCAAAGTAGCGAACACAAATCAAACCAACATTATGAAAGTGACTAGATGAAATTCCCGTGTGCCCTCAAGAACACTTTTCTTATCATAAGAGACCGTTTTGGTATGTCCTTTGCCTCAAAAGGATTGGGCTACCTTGCTGCACTTTTGTTACCATTATTGTTACTTGCTCGTTACAAATTATCTTGCTATCAAACCACTCGCTACTTATAATTTCTGTGCTTGCAGACATCACCTTGCTGAAAACCGCTTGTCATTTCCTTCTGCTCCTCGTTGGGTTCAACACTCTTACTTATCGAAAGGACTATGATTGATCCCTTATACTTGTGGGTCATCACCCCTCTTTCTTCTACCAACCATCGGTAAATTACTTGGAGCTATATTATTATTCATCACATGATATGAGTTTTGCTTGAAGCATCGTGTATTATATGAGTCTTTGCTTTGTTTGCTTTTTAGTTTCCATATTCATCTTTGCTGGACACACATTTTTGAGAGGGACACACATTATTCGTGATTTTTTAGAATACTCTATGTGCTTCACTTATAGCTTTTGAGCTAGGCATTTGCTCTAGTACTTCACTTATATCTTTTAGAGTACGACGGTGGTTATATTTTAAAGAAATAGTTGCACTCTTATGCTTCACTCATATTATTTTGAGAGGTTCATAAATAGTAATGGCCATATTCATGATAAATTGGTCCCAATATGGTAGATATTCAAGAGGGATATAATAAAAAAATTCATGTAGGTCGGGGGCGCACGATGGTTAACTCCTACCAACCTTCCCCTAGGAGCATGCGTAGTAGTACTTTGCTTCGAGGGCTAATAAACTTTTGCAATAAGTATGTGAGTTCTTTATGACTAATGTGAGTCTATGGATTATACGCACTCTCACCTTTCTACCACTTGCTAGCCTCTCCGGTTCCGTGCATTGCCCTTTCTCACCTCGAGGTGTGGTGCAAAGTTCGTTGGTGCATCCAAACCCCGTGATATGATACGCTCTATCACACATAAGCCTCCTTATATCTTCCTCAAAACAGCCACCATACCTACCTATTATGGCATTTCCATAGCCATTCCGAGATATACTGCCATGCAACTTCCTCCATTCCATTATTATGACACACATCATCATTGTCATATTGCTTTGCATGATATAGCTAACATAGTATTTGTGGCTTAGCCACCGTTCATCATCTTTATACATGTTATGCTAGATCATTGCACATCCTGGTACATCGCCAGAGGCATTCATATAGAGTCATATTTTTTTTCTAGTATTGAATTTTAATTTTGAGTGGTAAGTAAATAGAAGTGTGATGATTAACATTATTCATTATTAGAGCATTGTCCCAAGTGAGGAAAAAAAGGAGGCCAAAAATAGTCCATAAAAAAGTGGACAAAAAGATCCCAATAAAAAAATAAAAAAATAAAAACAAAATATGAGAGAAAAAGAGAGAAGGGGCAATGTTACTATCCTTTTCGATACTTGTGCTTCAAAGTAGCACCATGTTTTTCATATCGAGAGTCTCCTTTGCTTTCATTTTTCATATAACTAGTGGGAATTTTTCATTATAGAAGTTGGCTTGTATATTACAATGATGGGCTTCCCCAAATGCCCGAGGTCTTCATGAGCAAGCAAGTTGGATGCACACTCACTTAGTTTTTATTTTGAGCTTTCATACCCTTATAGCTCTTAGTGCATCCGTTTCATGGCAATCCCTACTCATTACATTGACATCAATTGATGGGCATCTCCATAGCCCATTGATTAGCCTCATCGATGTGAGACTTTCTTCTTTTTTTGTCTTCTCTATATCATCTCTACCACCATATTCTATTCCACCCATAGTGCTATATCCATGGCTTGCGCTTATGTATTGTGTGGGGGTAAAGCTGAAGCGCGTTAAAAAGTATGAACCGATTACTTGGCTGACACTGGGGTAGTGCATGATTTATATTTTGTATTAAGAAGATAGAGCATGACAAGGCTATATGATTTTATACTGATAGTGTTCTTTAGCATTGATATTTTGAAAGGCATGATTGTTTGTTGGTATGCATGAGTACTGATGTCTTTATATCAAATTATAGACATTGCTTTGAATCATTCGGATCTAAATATTCATACAACAAAATAGATAATGATGAATGTGATAGGTAGCATTTCACATCAAAGATTATGTTATTATTATTTACGTACTTGAGGACGAGCAGTAATTAAGCTTGGTGATGCTGATACGTCTCCAATGTATCTATAATATTTTATTGTTCCATGTTATTATAGCATCAATCTTGGATGTTTATTATGCAATTATATATCATTTTTGGGACTGACCTATTAACCTAGTGCCCAGTGCCACTTTTTGTTCTTTGCTTATTTTTGGCTTTTCAAAAAATCAGTACCAAGCGGAGTCCAAACGCTATGAAACTTTTTGAAAAAAATCTGGACCAGAAGGGACCCTAGAAGCTTTGGGAGAAGACCTGAAGAGTCGCGAGGGAGCAACAAGCCTGCCAGGAGCGCCCCAGGGGGTGCCCGCAGGCTTGTGGGCCCCTCTTGGCACCTCTTGGCCTAATTCCAGCTCTGTAAACTCCCAAATATCCCAAATACATCATAGAACCACCGAAAATACTTTTTCTGCTGCCTCAAGTTTCTGTTCTTCAGAGATCCCATCTGGAGACCTTTTTTGATACTCTGCTGGAGGGGGGATCGATCATGGAGGGCCTCTACATCAATCTTCCTGCCCTTCCGATGATGTGTGAGTAGTTTACCACAGACCTACGGGTCCATATCTTCTAGCTAGATGGCTTCTCCTGTCTCTTTGATCTCCAATACAATGTTCTCCGCGATGTTCTTGGAGATCTATTCGATCTAATCCTTTTTTGCGGTGTGTTTGTTGGGATCCAATGAATTGTGGGTTTATGATTAGATTATTCATGAATATTATTCAAGTCTTCTCTGAACTATTTTATGCATGATTGTTATAGCTTTGTATTTCTCTCCGACCTATCCATTTAGTTTGGCCAACTAGATTGGTTTATCTTGTAGTGGGAGAGGTGCTTTATGATGGGTTCGATCTTGTGTTGCTCAATCCCAACAACAGAAAGGACATGACACGTATTTGTATCGTAGTCATTAAGAATAAAAAGATGGGGTTTATTCATATTAATTGGGTTTACTTTGTCTACATCATGTCATCTTGCTTAAGGCACTACTCCATTCTTTATGAACTTAATACTCTAGATGCATGCTGCATAGCGGTCGATGTGTGGATTACTAGTAGTAGATGCAGGCACGAGTCGGTCTACTTGTCTCGGACGTGATGCCTATATACATGATCATTGCCTTGAATATCGTCATAACTATGCGTTTTTCTATCAACTGTCCAACAGTAATTTGTTTACCCACTGTATGCTATATTCAAGAGAGAAGCTTCTAGTGAAAAATATGGTACCCGGGTATATCTTCATCATATATTAAAATCCAAAAATACCTTGCTGCGATTTATTTACCGTTATTTTATTTTGTGTTTTAGTTTATCTAGCTATCACTATGAGATTTGATCCTTTCAATTAACCGCCAAGGGATTGACAACCCCTTGTTTGCATTGGGTGCAAGTATTTTGTGTGTGGATGCTATTCATGAGGTGCTGCGTGGTTCTCCTACTGGATTGATAACCTTGGTTCTTAACTGAGGGAAATACTTATCTCTATTGTACTATATCACCCTCTCGTCTTCGAGGAATCCCAACATAGCTCACAAGTAGGATCGAGATTGCCGGATACGAGCCAGGAAACGTTGTGCTCCACCACCCTCGACTATCTAGGACGATGTCGGATAGCTCGCGGATGCAGAAGCTCCAAACTGGAGCGTCGTTCAGCAACTCGCCGCTCCAAGCCAGCTCGCCAAGGAGTGTGATATGTCTTCAATGTATCTATAATTTTTTATTGTTCCATGCTATTATATTATCTGTTTTAGATGTTTTATATGAATTAATATGCTATTTTTTTATTATTTTTGGGACTAACCTATTAACCTAGAGCCCAGTGCTAGTTTCTGTTTTTTCCTTGCTATTGAGCCTTGCAGAAAAGGAATGCCAAACGGAGTTCAAACGGAATAAAACCTTCACAATGAATTTTCTTGGACCAGAAGATACCCAGGAAACTTGGAGTCCAAGTCAGAAGACCTTGGAGTAGATGACAAGCCACAGGGGCGCGCCCTAGGGGGTGGGTGTGCCCCCTGCCTTGTGGCCTACTCCAACACCCCCTGACCTAATTCTTCGTCCTATATATTCACAAATATTCCCAAACCACCAGAGGCATCCACGGAAACAGTTTTCCACCACCGCAACCTTTTGTTCCTATGAGATCCCATCTAGGGGCCTTTTCCGGCATCCTGTCAGAGGGGGATTCAATCATGCAGGGCTTCTACATCAACTCTATTGCCCTTCCGATGAAGCGTGAGTAGTTTACCACAGACCGATAGGTCCATAATAGGTCCTACCTATTATGGCATTTCCATAGCCATTCCGAGATATACTGCCATGCAACTTCCTCCATTCCATTATTATGACACACATCATCATTGTCATATTGCTTTGCATGATATAGCTAACATAGTATTTGTGGCTTAGCCACCGTTCATCATCTTTATACATGTTATGCTAGATCATTGCACATCCTGGTACATCGCCAGAGGCATTCATATAGAGTCATATTTGTTTCTAGTATTGAATTTTAATTTTGAGTGGTAAGTAAATAGAAGTGTGATGATTAACATTATTCATTATTAGAGCATTGTCCCAAGTGAGGAAAAAAAGGAGGCCAAAAATAGTCCATAAAAAAGTGGACAAAAAGATCCCAATAAAAAAAGAAAAAAAGAAAAACAAAATATGAGAGAAAAAGAGAGAAGGGGCAATGTTACTATCCTTTTCGATACTTGTGCTTCAAAGTAGCACCATGTTTTTCATATCGAGAGTCTCCTTTGCTTTCATTTTTCATATAACTAGTGGGAATTTTTCATTATAGAAGTTGGCTTGTATATTACAATGATGGGCTTCCCCAAATGCCCGAGGTCTTCATGAGCAAGCAAGTTGGATGCACACTCACTTAGTTTTTATTTTGAGCTTTCATACCCTTATAGCTCTTAGTGCATCCGTTTCATGGCAATCCCTACTCATTACATTGACATCAATTGATGGGCATCTCCATAGCCCATTGATTAGCCTCATCGATGTGAGACTTTCTTCTTTTTTTGTCTTCTCTATATCATCTCTACCACCATATTCTATTCCACCCATAGTGCTATATCCATGGCTTGCGCTTATGTATTGTGTGGGGGTAAAGCTGAAGCGCGTTAAAAAGTATGAACCGATTACTTGGCTGACACTGGGGTAGTGCATGATTTATATTTTGTATTAAGAAGATAGAGCATGACAAGGCTATATGATTTTATACTGATAGTGTTCTTTAGCATTGATATTTTGAAAGGCATGATTGTTTGTTGGTATGCATGAGTACTGATGTCTTTATATCAAATTATAGACATTGCTTTGAATCATTCGGATCTAAATATTCATACAACAAAATAGATAATGATGAATGTGATAGGTAGCATTTCACATCAAAGATTATGTTATTATTATTTACGTACTTGAGGACGAGCAGTAATTAAGCTTGGTGATGCTGATACGTCTCCAATGTATCTATAATATTTTATTGTTCCATGTTATTATAGCATCAATCTTGGATGTTTATTATGCAATTATATATCATTTTTGGGACTGACCTATTAACCTAGTGCCCAGTGCCACTTTTTGTTCTTTGCTTATTTTTGGCTTTTCAAAAAATCAGTACCAAGCGGAGTCCAAACGCTATGAAACTTTTTGAAAAAAATCTGGACCAGAAGGGACCCTAGAAGCTTTGGGAGAAGACCTGAAGAGTCGCGAGGGAGCAACAAGCCTGCCAGGAGCGCCCCAGGGGGTGCCCGCAGGCTTGTGGGCCCCTCTTGGCACCTCTTGGCCTAATTCCAGCTCTGTAAACTCCCAAATATCCCAAATACATCATAGAACCACCGAAAATACTTTTTCTGCTGCCTCAAGTTTCTGTTCTTCGGAGATCCCATCTGGAGACCTTTTTTGATACTCTGCTGGAGTGGGGATCGATCATGGAGGGCCTCTACATCAATCTTCCTGCCCTTCCGATGATGTGTGAGTAGTTTACCACAGACCTACGGGTCCATATCTTCTAGCTAGATGGCTTCTCCTGTCTCTTTGATCTCCAATACAATGTTCTCCGCGATGTTCTTGGAGATCTATTCGATCTAATCCTTTTTTGCGGTGTGTTTGTTGGGATCCAATGAATTGTGGGTTTATGATTAGATTATTCATGAATATTATTCAAGTCTTCTCTGAACTATTTTATGCATGATTGTTATAGCTTTGTATTTCTCTCCGATCTATCCATTTAGTTTGGCCAACTAGATTGATTTATCTTGTAGTGGGAGAGGTGCTTTATGATGGGTTCGATCTTGTGTTGCTCAATCCCAACAACAGAAAGGACATGACACGTATTTGTATCGTAGTCATTAAGAATAAAAAGATGGGGTTTATTCATATTAATTGGGTTTACTTTGTCTACATCATGTCATCTTGCTTAAGGCACTACTCCATTCTTTATGAACTTAATACTCTAGATGCATGCTGCATAGCGGTCGATGTGTGGATTACTAGTAGTAGATGCAGGCACGAGTCGGTCTACTTCTCTCGGACGTGATGCCTATATACATGATCATTGCCTTGAATATCGTCATAACTATGCATTTTTCTATCAACTGTCCAACAGTAATTTGTTTACCCACTTTATGCTATATTCAAGAGAGAAGCTTCTAGTGAAAAATATGGTACCCGGGTATATCTTCATCATATATTAAAATCCAAAAATACCTTGCTGTGATTTATTTACCGTTATTTTATTTTGTGTTTTAGTTTATCTAGCTATCACTACGAGATTTGATCCTTTCAATTAACCGCCAAGGGATTGACAACCCCTTGTTTGCATTGGGTGCAAGTATTTTGTGTGTGGATGCTATTCATGAGGTGCTGCGTGGTTCTCCTACTGGATTGATAACCTTGGTTCTTAACTGAGGGAAATACTTATCTCTATTGTACTATATCACCCTCTCGTCTTCGAGGAATCCCAACATAGCTCACAAGTAGGATCGAGATTGCCGGATACGAGCCAGGAAACGTTGTGCTCCACCACCCTCGACTATCTAGGACGATGTCGGATAGCTCGCGGATGCAGAAGCTCCAAACTGGAGCGTCGTTCAGCAACTCGCCGCTCCAAGCCAGCTCGCCGAGGAGTGTGATATGTCTTCAATGTATCTATAATTTTTTATTGTTCCATGCTATTATATTATCTGTTTTAGATGTTTTATATGAATTAATATGCTATTTTTTTATTATTTTTGGGACTAACCTATTAACCTAGAGCCCAGTGCTAGTTTCTGTTTTTTCCTTGCTATTGAGCCTTGCAGAAAAGGAATGCCAAACGGAGTTCAAACGGAATAAAACCTTCACAATGATTTTTCTTGGACTAGAAGATACCCAGGAGACTTGGAGTCCAAGTCAGAAGACCTTGGAGTAGATGACAAGCCATAGGGGCGCGCCCTAGGGGGTGGGTGTGCCCCCTGCCTTGTGGCCTACTCCAACACCCCCTGACCTAATTCTTCGTCCTATATATTCACAAATATTCCCAAACCACCAGAGGCATCCACGGAAACAGTTTTCCACCACCGCAACCTTTTGTTCCTATGAGATCCCATCTAGGGGCCTTTTCCAGCATCCGTTCAGAGGGGGATTCAATCATGCAGGGCTTCTACATCAACTCTATTGTCCTTCCGATCAAGCGTGAGTAGTTTACCACAGACCGATAGGTCCATAGCTAGTAGCTAGATGGCTTCTTATCTCTCTTTGATTCTCAATACCATGTTCTCCTCGAAGTTCTTGGAGATCTATCCGATGTAATCTTCTTTTGTGGTATGTTTGTCGAGATCCGGTGAATTGTGGATTTATGATCTGTTTATCTATGAATATTATTTAAATCTTCTCTGAATTCTTATATGCATGATTTGATATCTTTGTCTTCAAACTATCGGTTTAATTTGGCCAACTAGATTGGTTTTTCTTGCAATGGGATAAGGGCTTAGCTTTGGGTTCAATCTTGCGGTGTCTTTTCCAAGTGATGGTAGGGGCAGCAAGGCACGTATTGTATTGTTGCCATCAAGGATAAAAAGATGGGGTTTACATCATATTTCTCGAGTTTATTCCTCTACATCATGTCATCTTACTTAAAGGGTTACTCTGTTCTTCATGAACTTAATACTCTAGATGCAGGCAAGAATCGGTGATGTGTGGAGTAATAGTAGTACATGCAGGTAGGAGTCGGTCTACTTGACAAGGAGGTGATGCCTATATTTCATAATCACCGCCTTGGACATTTTCATAACTTTGTGCTTTTCTATCAATTGCTCAACAGTAATTTGTTAACCCACCGTATAATTTGCCTTCATGAGAGAAGCCTCTAGTGAAACCTTGATGTCTACTACACAACCTTCTTCTTGTAGACGTTGTTGGGCCTGCAAGTGCACAGGTTTGTAGGACAGTAGAAAATTTCCCTCAAGTGGATGACCTAAGGTTTATCAATCCGTAGGAGGCGTAGGATGAAGATGGTCTCTCTCAAACAACCCTGCAACCAAATAACAAAGAGTCTCTTGTGTCCCCAACACACCCAATACAATGGTAAATTGTATAGGTGCACTAGTTCGGCGAAGAGATGAAGATACAAGTGCAAAATAGATAGTAGAAATAGGTTTTTGTAATCTGAAATAATAAAAACAGCAAGGTAACAAGCGATAAAAGTGAGCGTAAACGGTATTGCAATGATAGGAAACAAGGCCTAGGGTTCATACTTTCACTAGTGCAAGTTCTCTCAACAATAATAACATAGATAGATCATATAACAATCCCTCAACATGCAACAAAGAGTCACTCCAAAGCCACTAATAGCGGAGAACAAACGTAGAGATTATGGTAGGGTACGAAACCAACTCAAAGTTATTCTTTCGGATCAATCTATTGAAGAGTTCATACTAGAATAACACCTTAACACACAAATCAACCAAAACCCTAATGTCACCTAGATACTCCATTGTCACCTCAAGTATCCGTGGGCATGATTATACGATATGCATCACACAATCTCAGATTCATCCAACCAACACAAAGTACTTCAAAGAGTGCCCCAAAGTTTCTACCGGAGAGTCAAGACTGTGTGCCAACCCCTATGCATAGGTTCATGGGCGGAACCCGCAAGTTGGTCACCAAAACATACATCAAGAGGCACATGATATCCCATTGTCACCATAGATAAACACGACAAGACATACATCAAGTGTTCTCATAAAAGACTCAATCCGATAAGATAACTTCAAAGGGGAAACTCAATTTCATCACAAGAGAGTAGAGGGGGAGAAACATCATAAGATCCAACTACAATAGCAAAGCTCGGGATACATCAAGATCATGCCATAGAGGGAACAGGAGAGAGAACACGAGAGAGAGAGAGAGATCAAACACATAGCTACTGGTACATACCCTCAGCCCCGAGGGTGAACTACTCCCTTCCTTGTCATGGAGAGCACCGGGATGATGAAGATGGCCACCGGTGATGGGATCCCCCTCCGGTAGGGTGCCGGAACGGGCTCCCGAGAGGTTTTTGGTGGCTACAGAGGCTTGTGGCGGCGGAACTCTCGATCTATCTTCTCCGTGGATGTTTTTAGGGTACGTGGGACTATATAGGCGAAAGAAGTCGGTTGGTGGGTGCTCGAGGGGCCCACGAGACAGGGGGGCGCGCCCTCCTATCACATGGAGTCCTCGAGTATCTTCTAACTTGAACTCCACATCTCCAGGATGATATTCTTCCAAAAAATCACATTGCCGAAGGTTTCATTCCGTTTGGACTCCGTTTGATATTCCTTTGCTTCGAAATACTGAAATAGGCAATAAAATAGCAATATGGGTTGGGCCTCTGGTTAATAGGTTAGTCCCAAAAGTAATATAAAAGTGTATAATAAAGCCCATAATCATTCAAAACAGGTAATATAATAGCATGGAACAATCAAAAATTATAGATACGTTGGAGACGTATCAAGCATCCCCAAGCTTAATTCCTGCTCGTCCTCGAGTAGGTAAATGATAAAAACAGAATTTTTTGATGTGGAATGCTACCTGGCATGATTCTCAAAGTAATTTTCTTTATTGTGGCATGAATGTTTAGATACAAATGATTCAAGATAAAAGTTCATATTGACATAAGAAATAGTAACACTTCAAGCATACTAATCAAAGTAATCATGTCTTCTCAAAATAACATGGCCAAAGAAAGTTATCCCTACAAAATCATATAGTCTGGCTGTTGCTCTATCTTCATCACACAAAGTATTTAATCATGCACAACCCCGATGACAAGCCAAGCAATTGTTTCATACTTTAGTAATCTAAAACTCTTTCAACTTTCACGCAATACATGAGCGTGAGCCATGGACATAGCACTATATGTGGAATAGAATGGTGGTTGTGGAGAAGACAAAAAGGAGAAGATAGTCTCACATCAACTAGGTGTATCAACGGGCTATGGAGATGCCCATTAATAGATATCAATGTCAGTGAGTAGGGATTGTCATGCAACGGATACACTAGAGCTATAAATATATGAAAGCTCAACAAAAGAAACTAAGTGGGTGTGCATCCAACTCGCTTGCTCACGAAGACCTAGGGCACTTTGAGGAAGCCCATCATTGGAATATACAAGCCAAGTTCTATAATGAAAAATTCCCACTAGTATATGAAAGTGACAACATATGAGACTCTCTATCATGAAGATCATGGTGCTATTTTGAAGCACAAGTGTGGAAAAAGAGATAGTAGCATTGTCCCTTCTCTCTTTTTCTCTCATTTTTTTTTCTTTTTTTCTCTTTTTTTTCTTTGGCCTTCCCCTTTTTTATTTTTGGCCTTTATCATTTTATTTTTTTCCTTTTTTCTTTTCTTTTTGTAAAGTCCGAAGTCTCATCCCGATTTGTGGGGGAATCATAGTCTTCATCATCCTTTCCTCACTAGGACAATGCTCTAATAATGAAGATCATCACACTTTTATGGATTTACAACTCAAAGCTAGAACAAGATATGACTCGATATGAATGCCTCTGGCGGTGTACCGGGATATGCAATGAATCAAGAGCGACATGTTTGAAAATTATGAAAGTGGCCTTGCCACAAATACGATGTCAACTACATGGTCATACAAAGAGCAATATGACAAAAGTAATGCGTGTCATATGAACAGAACGGTGGAAAGTTGCATGGCAATATATCACGGAATGGCTATGGAAATGCCATAATAGGTAGGTATGGTGGCTCTTTTGAGGAAGGTAAATGGTGGGTGTATGGTACTGGCGAACGTTGCACAGCACAAGAGAGGCTAGCAATGGTGGAAGGGTGAGCTGCATATAATCCGTGGACTCAACATTAGTCAAAAGAACTCATGTACTTGTTGCAAAAATCTAGAAGTCATCAAAAACCAAAGCACTACGCGCATGTTCCTAGGGGGATAGATTGGTAGGAAAAGACCATCGCTTGTCCCCGACCGCCACTCATAAGGAAGACAATCAATAAATAAAATTGTGCTCCAACTTCATCACAAAGCGGTTCACCATAACTGCATGCTACGGGAATCACAAACTTTAACACAACCATTTTTTTCATAATCACCTCACTAGCATGACTCTAATATCACTACCTCCATATCTCAAAACAACTATCAAGTATCAAATTGATCATAGCATCCAATTCACCTCCTATGAAAGTTTTCGTTCAAATTACCATGCTGCCTAAGACTCTCAAAATAATATAAGTGAAGCATGAGAGTTCATTAATTTCTACAAAATAAAACCACCGCCGTGCTCTAAAATATATAAGTGAAGTACTAGAGCAAACAACAAACTACTCCGAAAGATATAAGTGAAGATCAATGAGTAGCTAAATAATTATGCAACTATATGAAGACTCTCTCTCATTAAATAATTTCAGATCTTGGTATCTTATTCAAGCAGCAAGCAAAACAAAATAAAATGACATTGCAAGGATAGCACAACTCATGTGAAGAAGCAAAAACTTAGGTTCAACCGATACTAACCGATAGTTGTTTGAAGAGGAAAGGTGGGATGCCTACCGGGGCATCCCCAAGCTTAGATGCTTGAGACTTCTTGAAATATTATCTTGGGGTGCCTTGGGTATCCCCAAGCTTGAGCTTTTATGTCTCCTTAATTCCTCTCATATCATGGTTTCTCTTTTTATCAAAAGCTTCATTCACAACAAACTCAACAAGAACTCGTGCGATAGGTTAGTATAAACCAATGCAAAACCTTATCATTTTCTATGTAACAAATCACTAAAATTATTATTCAACATTGAATACTAAATGCCTCTGCATATTTAATACTCCTATCCTTAAATAGAATCATTAAACAAGCAAACATATGCAAACAATGCAAACATAACAGCAATCTGCCAAAAACAGTACAGTATGTAAAGAATGCAAGAGTATCAATACTTACCTGACCCCAAAAATTATGAACTAAAATTACCACTGTAATAAATTTATCAGAGCTTAATATTCAAAAAGATTCAACGTTATACCATTCTCTAACTTTTCTAGGGAATTTTTGCAACAGCGGTAAACTTTCTGTTTTCAAACAGCAACATGTATACTAGCAAAATAAGCATGACAAAGGCTATCCTTGACATTTTTATTGAAACTAAAGATGCAAAACATTACTCTAACTAACATCAAGCAAAAACTAACAAAATAAAACGACGCTCCAAGAAAAACACATATCATGTGGCGAATAAAAATATAGCTCTAAGTAAAGTTACCGATGAACGAAGACGAAAGAGGGGATGCCATCCGGGGCATCCCCAAGCTTAGGCTCTTGGTTATCCTTGAATATTACCTTGGGGTGCCTTGGGCATCCCCAAGATTAGTCACTTACCACTCCTTATTCCATAGTCCATCGAATCTTTACCCAAAACTTGAAAACTTCAACCACACAAAACTCAAAACAAAACTCGTAAGCTCCGTTAGTATAAGAAAAATAAAACCACCACTTAGGTACTGTAATGAACTCATTATAAACTCATATTGGTGTAAAATCCACTGTATTCTAACTTCTCTATGTTTCATACCCCCCGATACTACTCATAGATTCATCAAAATAAGCAAACAACACATAGAAAACAGAATCTGTCAAAAACAGAACAGTCTGTAGTAATCTGTATCAAACATATACTTCTGGAACCCCAAAAATTATGAAATAAATTTCTGGACCTGAGTAATTTGTCTATTAATCATATGAAAAAATAATCAACCTAAAAGCACTCTCCAGTAAAATAATGGCAGCTATTCTCGTGAGCGCAAAAGTTTCTGTTTTTTACAGCAAGATCACATAAACTTCACCCAAGTCTTCCCAAAGATTCTACTTGGCACTTTATTGAAACAAAAGCTATAAAACATGATTACTACAGTAGCATAATCACGTGGACACACAAAAACAGTAAATGTAAATATTGGGTTGTCTCCCAACAAGTGCTTTTCTTTAATACCTTTCTAGCTAGGCATGATGATGGCAATGATGCTCACATAAAAGATAAGAATTGAAACATAACGGGAGCATCATGAAGCATATGAATAACACATTTAAGCCTAACCCACTTCCTATGCATAGGGATTTTGTGAACAAACAACTTAGGGGAACAATAATCAACAAGCATAGGAAGGTAAAACAAGCATAACTTTAAAATTTTAAGCACATAGAGAGGAAACTTGACATTATTGCAATTCCTACAAGCATATGTTCCTCCCTCATAATAATTTTCAGTAGCATCATGAATGAATTCAACAATATAACCAGAACCTAAAGCATTCGTTTCATGATCTACAAGCATAGAAAATTTACTAATCTCCACATAAGCAAATTTCTTCTCATTCGAAATAGTGAGAGTATCATAAAAGACTTGAACACTAACAATTGTTTCCACATTAAAAGAGTAATGTTCAAAAAAAGGGTAATCATAATCATGACAAGTTTTATAAATACAATCATCACTACTTTTTATATCATAAGTTTCATCACAATAATCATCATAAGTAGCAACTTTATTCTCATAATCAATTGGAACCTCTTCCGAAATAGTGGAATCATAACTAAATAAAGTTAACACTCTTCCAAATCCACTTTCATGTTCATCACAATAAGACTCAACATCCTCCAAAATAGTGGGGTCACTACTTCCTAAAGTTGACACTCTTCCAAACCCACTTTCATCAATATAATCATCATAAATAGGAGGCATGCTTTCATCATAATAAATATTCTCATCAAAGCTTGGGGGACAAAAAATATCATATTCATCAAACATAGCTTCCCCAAGCTTGTGGCTTTGCATATCATTAGCATCATGGATATTCAAGGAGTTCATACTAACAACATTGCAATCATCCTCATCATTCAAAGATTTAGTATCAAACATTCTATAGATTTCTTCTTCTGGCACTTGAGCACAATTTTCCTTTTCATCAAACTCACAAAAGATATTAAAAAGATGAAGTGTATGAGACAAACTCAACTCCATTTTTTTGTGGTTTCTTATAAACTAAACTAGTGATAAAACAAGAAACAAAAAGATTTGATTGCAAGATCTAAAGATATACCTTCAAGCGCTAACTTCCCCGGCAACGGCGCCAGAAAAAAGCTTAGTTGACGGCGTGTGAGTGAGTGCCCTTACCTGGCCTCCCCGGCAACGGCACCAGAAAAGAGCTTGATGTCTACTACACAACCTTCTTCTTGTAGATGTTGTTGGGCCTGCAAGTGCACAGGTTTGTAGGACAGTAGCAAATTTCCCTCAAGTGGATGACCTAAGGTTTATCAATCCGTAGGAGGCGTAGGATGAAGATGGTCTCTCTCAAACAACCCTGCAACCAAATAACAAAGAGTCTCTTGTGTCCCCAACACACCCAATACAATGGTAAATTGTATAGGTGCACTAGTTCGGCAAAGAGATGAAGATACAAGTGCAAAATAGATAGTAGAAATAGGTTTTTGTAATCTAGAATAATAAAAACAGCAAGGTAACAAACGATAAAAGTGAGCGTAAACGGTATTGCAATGATAGGAAACAAGGCCTAGGGTTCATACTTTCACTAGTGCAAGTTCTCTCAACAATAATAACATAGATAGATCATATAACAATCCCACAACATGCAACAAAGAGTCACTCCAAAGCCACTAATAGCGGAGAAACAAACGTAGAGATTATGGTAGAGTAAGAAACCACCTCAAAGTTATTCTTTCGGATCGATCTATTAAAGAGTTCGTACTAGAATAACACCTTAAGACACAAATCAACCAAAACCCTAATGTCACCTAGATACTCCATTGTCACCTCAAGTATCCGTGGGCATGATTATCCTATATGCATCACACAATCTCAGATTCATCCAACCAACACAAAGTACTTCAAAGAGTGCCCGAAAGTTTCTACCGGAGAGTCAAGAACGTGTGCCAACCCCTATGCATAGGTTCATGGGAGGAACCAGCAAGTTGGTCACCAAAACATACATCAAGAGGCACATGATATCCCATTGTCACCATAGATAAATGCGGTAAGACATACATGAAGTGTTCTCATAAAAGACTCAATCCGATAAGATAACTTCAAAGGGGAAACTCAATTCATCACAAGAGAGTAGAGGGGGAGAAACATCATAAGATCCAACTACAATAACAAAGCTCGGGATACATCAAGATCGTGCCATAGAGGGAACATGAGAGAGAACACGAGAGAGACAGATCAAACACATAGCTACTGGTACATACCCTTAGCCCCGAGGGTGAACTACTCCCTCCTTGTCATGAAGAGCGCTGGGATGATGAAGATGGCCACCGGTGATGGGATCCCCCTCCGGCAGGGTGCCGGAACGGGCTCCCGAGAGGTTTTTGGTGGCTACAGAGGCTTGTGGTGGCGGAACTCCCGATCTATCTTCGCTGTGGATGTTTTGAGGGTACGCGGGACTATATAGGCGAAAGAAGTCGGTCGGTGGGTGCTCGAGGGGCCCACGAGACAAGGGGGCGCGCCCAACAGGGGGGCGCCCTCCTATCTCGTGGAGTCCTCGAGTATCTTCTGACTTGAACTCCACGTCTCCAGGATGATATTCTTCCAAAAAATCACGTTGCCGAAGGTTTCATTCCGTTTGGACTCCGTTTGATATTCCTTTTCTTCAAAATACTGAATCAGGCAATAAAACAGCAATATGGGCTGGGCCTCCGGTTAATAGGTTAGTCCCAAAAGTAATATAAAAGTGTATAATAAAGCCCATAATCATTCAAAACATGTAATATAATAGCATGGAACAATCAAAAATTATAGATACGTTGGAGACGTATCAAACCTATGGCCCCCCGGTTCTATGTTCCATCATATTAGTTTCCAATCTACTATTTTCCATCATATTAGTTTTCGATCTACTATTTTTCAATCTTTTACTTTCAGATCTATAAACCAAAAAACCTAGAAATATTTTATCTTTTGTTTATCTATATCAGATTTCACTTTTGCAAGTGACTGTGATGGGATTGACAACCCTTTTAACGCATTGGGTGCAAGTTGTTTGATTGTTTGTGCAGGTATTGGTGTCTTGTGCGTTGTCTCCTACTGGATTGATACCTTGGTTCCCTAACTAAGGGAAATACTTATCTCTACTTTGCTACATCACCCTTTCCTCTTCAAGGGAAAAACCAATGCAAGCTCAAGAAGTAGCAGGAAGAATTTCTGGCGCTGTTGCCGGGGAGATCTACACCAAGTCAAGACATACCAAGTACCCATCATAAAAATCTCATCTCTTGCATTACATTATTCGCCATTTGCCTCTCTTTTTCCTCTCCCTACTTCTAAAATGATTTTAAAAAAGATTCACCCTTTTTCTTTGCCTTTTTATCCGCCCTTCTTCTGTTCGTCTTTTTGTTTGCCTTTATGTCTTACTTAGTTTGTTTGCTCGTTCGTTTGGTATAATTGTGTGTTTATTGAAAATCAGAAACCAAAAAGTTTATGGATCCTCGTCCACTTGCTAATATTTTTAAGAGATCCAATTATGATGAACCAATTGCTAGTGAGTTGAGTGCACTAGATTATCTTTATGAAGTTTTGCTTGAGATTCGTGAATCTCAAAAATATGATGAAGTGTTGAAAGAAGAAAATTATAAAGTGATTCACGATAGCTCAATGAAAAGCATGATTGCAATGATGTTATTATAAATTCTATTAATGTCAATTGTGTTAATGATATGAAAAACCCTAAGCTTGGTGATGCTAATTTTGCTATGTCTACTACCTGTTGTAATGATCATGATTGGGGTGATTCTTCTTATGATCTTGAAAATTTATTTAAGCCCCATGATGAATATGAGATTGATAATAATGTTTGCAATAATATTGAAAGTAGGTTTGGAAGAGTGTCAACTTTAGATCCCACATATTTGGAGAATGTTCAGTCATATGAATTTCTTGATAAAAGTGGGTTTGAAGAGGTCATGACTTTAGTTAATGTTAATCCCACTATTTTGGAAGAGTGTCAACTTTGCATGCATGTGGATTGTGTTAAGAATATGTTATGTGATAGCTATATTGTTGAATTTTCTTATGGTCCTACATATAATTATTATGAGAGAGGAAAATACGGTTGTAGAAATTTTCATGTTACTAAACTACCTATCTTCATGTTGAGATTGCTATCGTATCTTTCTTCTTCCTTGCATATGCTAGTTTTCGCATGCCTTGATAATTTGTTTGCTTATAAAATGCATATCCATAGGAAGTATTTTATACTTAGATGTGTTTGTCACATGCTATATGATGCTCTCTTCGTGCTTCAATTCTTTTCTTTCATGTGAGCATCATTGAAATTCTCAATGCCTAGCTAAAAGCTTTTAAAGAAAAGCACTTGTTGGGACATAACCCAATATTTTTTCTTGTTGTTTTTCAATAAATAATTCATCTAGCCTCTGGTTAGATGTGTTTTTGTGTTTTAATTAGTGTTTGTGCCAAGTAAGACCTTTGGGATGGCTTGCGCGATAGTTGGTTTGATCTTGCTGAAAAACAGAAACTTTTGCGCCCATGAAAATAATTTTCATTTTTCACAAAAGCGTGATTTTGATCTGATTCTTTTTGCACAAGACACTACAGGAATCAGGCACTTTGCTGGCAGCCATGGCTGACTGCACAGGCATGCCAGGCTGGCGGCAAAGACCTTTGCTGTCAGCTAGCAGACGACAACAGGTCCGGCTGAATAGGCTACGGCAAAGGCTTCTTTGCCATCTGCTGGCGGACGGAAAAGATGAAATGGTCTTTATCGTCAGCTAGAGAACGACGAAGGACCTGGATGGCACACATGGCAGCTTAGGGCCGTTCAGGGGTTAATGGTGTGCTTTGCCATCTGTTGGCAGACAGCAAAGATGCAAGGTTCTTTGATGTCTGCTAGCGGACGGCAAAGAAACCATATAGGCCAGCCCAGTGCCCCCCAGGTTGCAAAGGTACCTGCCACGTGGCAGCTTTGCCATCTGTTGGCTGTTGGCTAAGCTCTTTGCCCTCTACCAGCAGACGGCAAAGTGCCTGTATAGCCCCTTTTTTCTTAAATTCATTCAATTTGACAGAATTTCACACACACACACACACACACACACACACACACACACACACACACACATATATATATATATATATATATATATATATATATATATTTGAAAATAATTTCAACAAGCATACCAACAATAAGTTTCCAACTAATACAAGTTTCCAACAACATATCCATATATACATACTGTCGTGGAATTATCACGTCAGATGTCCTAGTGTGAGGACTTAGTCGTGGAGCCATCGCAACGAGATTAGCTTAAAGGGGTTAAACCAGACAAAGGACACAGGGAATTTATACTAGTTCGGCCCCTTATGGTGAAGGTAAAAGCCTACGATCTAGTTGTGGTGGAATTGATGGGGTCTCGATGATCAGGGAGCGAAACCGCTTTACCTAGATCTCGAGCTATTGTTTCTTGTCCTTGAACCGCCGTCAGGTCGTCCCTTTATATACACAGGTTGACGCCTGGCGGTTTACAGAATCCCGTCGCCGGCTCATACACATGTCCATCTCGGTTTCTACCTTTTCCTATCGTACAATACAAGTTACATATCACATGGCGGTTTATATCTATGGGCCCTAATCCTCCTTTGGGCCCTGGGCCTTTAAATCTCTGTAGTAAAGTGCCATACTCCTTGTCTTCATGGGATTCAATGCGGATGACTCCTTATGAGTATAACCTGGCCCCTCCTAGGCGGTTTATACTCAATAGTTATATCCCCAACATTAGGCCCTAGATTGATCTGAACCTCTTCATGTAAATCTTCAACACTTAAGAAAATTTCTTCTTGAATATCTTCATGTGAGCCTTGTAAACCGCCATGGTGTCATCTTCCAAGATTGTAATAAACCGCCATGACGTCACCTGCTTATTAAAACCGTATATAGTTCCCTTCTATTAATAAACTCCGAAAATCGAGGCGACAACTCTGTCACACATCCATTTTTTGGGCTCCTCGATTCCCGCGGCTGTCGCTTATCCCTTCGTCTTATAAATAGGGCCGAGGGTCCCTTTTCTTTTTCCCCCTTGCCTCTTCGTCTTTCTTCCACCTTGCATCGCCTTAGTGCTCGAGCACAGCCGCCATCGTCGACCTTCGCCTCTGCCCCAACAACGGACGCTGCATCAACCTGAACGCACCAGAAAAACACGGCGCCTCTCTGCTGCTTTCTTGGCCTCAGTAAGCCCTTTCTCTTTCCGCCTCAGATATGTTCATTAGGGTTTCTGTGTTCCTCAACGTTCTTTGGTGTTCTTCGATGTTCTTCACTTGAACTTCGCTATCACATGAATACTTTGCTAAACGTGACATTTTCCCTGTGCGGCCATAGCTAGAATCCATTTTTACTCATTACAGTATTCCTTCTTTAGCGAAAGAATCCCATCTGGACCTTAACTGTTCTGCTGCACCCACTTTGGGTTCTGGTTTTTTCTCCCTTTTTAGAACTGTGGTAGATCCAAAATTATAATGTCAACTTGTAAAAACCTGTTTGTGCCATACATAGCAATTTTTCAGATCTGTAACTCCCACACCATTGTAGGCGGTTTAATCTTTAGAAAATGATGACCTGCCAGGTACCATTAGCCCTCTCTTAAACCGCCAACTCGGCCTTAATGTCAGAATCCGGTTTATCATGTACATATGTTTCAATATCTTCTCCCTCCGTCCTTACGCCAGTTTATGCATGTCAGTCATAAATCTTAAACCGGCATTGATCCTCTTTTCCAGCTTGTCATTGAAATGGCCAAACAGTTCTATGCTAGCAATTGGGTCCCTTCCTGGGTTACTGAAGAACAGTTAAATGGGTTTGTTGCCACTGGCATTTTAGCGAAGAAGGAAATCATACACTGAAGAGTTCCCTGTCCAGAAAACCCTCCTAAGCCCAAGGATGGAGAGGTGATTGTGTTTGCTAATCATCTGGGTCGAGGGTTTAGGCCTCCCGGATCAAAATTCTTCCGTGACGTGCTTGCTAGCTTCCAGATCCGCCCTCAAGATATTGGTCCGAATTCCATGTCCAATATTTGCAATTGGCAAGTATTTTGCGAGGCTTATATGCAAGAAGAACCTACCATTGAGTTTTTCCAGGACTTATTTTACTTAAACCGCCGTACCGAGTTTACAGATGGGCCCAACACTGAACTTGGCGGCATTTCAATCCAGAAGAGGAAAGATGTCAATTTCCCTCATGCCAAGCATCATAGCCACCCCAAAGACTGGAATCAGACTTGGTTTTATTGCCAAAACACAACTCCAAATGGCGAAAATGCTCTGCGGGGTTATCATCCACACCGGCTTACCAATAAACATTCAGTCCCTCAACGACTCACCGCAAAGGAACGAGCTAGTTATGCACCCCAGCTTGCAAAGCTCGGAGCTTTTGTTGCAAACGAATTGACAGGCGTTGACTTTGTTCGATGTTGGGTTTCTTGGAGCATTATGCCTTTAATCCGGCGCCCCGGTTTAATGTGTGAGTACACAGGGGATCTGAAAGACCCTCAGCGTCATATTGACATCTAGCTCACTGATGACGAAGTCATCGAATCTGTCAAGAAAATGCTTGACGAACCGGTGGTTGTATGCAGCAAAGTAGGGCTCAGTCCCTTCTGTACTTCCAACAAACCGCCAGCTGTAAGAATTTGCATCACCCTTTTTAATCTGTCCTCCTGTAAACACTCTATTATAACCTTTGCTAATCTTTGCAGGACGATGATCCATTTTGGAAGCGGAAACCGTAGGATCGACCGGCGAAGCCGCGGGATAAACCGGTGAGAGCGCCTCGTGTCAAGACCAAAGTTACAAAGAAACCCGCGAAGAAAAGAACCGCCGAGTCCCCTGACCTGCCAAATGAGGAAGAACTTGATAACCCGAAATCAGAGGTAGACCTTGACTCTCTTGGTTCTTTTTTCATACACCTCATTGACAATGATCATTATCAGGATGACACGGAAGCTAGCCGCGCTGGTGATGTAGAGGTAACTATTCTTTATTCCGACTCGGATCCTGTGCCAACACCAAAAATCCGTCAAGCGGTCCGGAAAGTAAAATTTTCACACCCTCTTGCTTATTCGGATCCGCACTTGCTTTTGAAGACACAACAACATGAAGCTCGCCGCACAACTCGGCATAGCGGCCAAGTGGTGACCTCCTTCGGTTTACCGAAATCTCCGGTTCGTAAACGCCGCCAAGAGGTTTCTTATACTCCTGACACACTTTATCCTAAAGCGGGTTACTTCCGATACCCTCTTAATCCGTCTGACTCAAATTATCAGGGATCCTCCCATTCATCATCCGGTGAGTCATCGGCCACACAACTCCTTCCCCTCAAAACTGTTCTTGGGTAAGCATATTACACTTAACCCTTTATGCCTTGTATTTGTTTATTACACTAACTTTTGTGCGTCCTTTCCAGTGCCATAGCCAGACTTAGCAAGAAGGCCAAGTTAAATAAACTGACCGATGATAATCGGGCCACTGAAATGGAGAAGATCCCAGAGGCCTTTGATCCGAATGCTGATACTATCCTGGATGATCCGGTACCTCAGGCTCAAGATACTTTTGTTGAACCAGTAGAGATAAATCCAACAAGCCAGCCTGCTGATCTGCCAAGCCCATCTGCTAATCCACCAAGACCAGCAAGAACAACTGATAAACCGCCAAGCCCAGCCAAAACTACTAACGATGATGTTGTCATTACTGGCACTAGGTTTACCTCCCCTGGCAACCCTGTCGCTTTATCAAAGCATTCTGCCAAGGAAGAATTTTCTGCTATGGATAAGGGCAAGTGGAAAACAGACTTATCAAGCTATGCCCAACTCAATGCTCAGGACATTCATTCTGGATATGTAAACCGCTTGTACACAAGCCGCGACTATGAAGCCGGTTTAGTAAGTCTGATGAAGGAGCGATATGACGTAAATATCAATTACTTCGCACAAGTTCTTTTTCCTTAGAACCAGCTTAAATTATCAACTCTAGTAGCCCCCAAGGGCCAGTTCATAATATTGATGTGAATCGGGACTTGTAGTAAAATCAATATTTAATTTTGCTTGCATAGCCCCCATGGACCGGTTTATACCTTTAGGATGAACCGATACATCTTCTGTCATGCAACTTCCAAAATTTCTGATAATCATCAATGGAATCCGTCTGAATAGGAAAAATCCATAACCTGAACTGGAGCAAATATGCATTAGCCCCCAAGTGCCAAGTGGATAACTTGTTATGTTCTTGGGACTTTGAAAATCATAGTTGATAAAAAGCGATATGCATTAGCCCCCAAGTGCCAAGTGTATAACTTGTTATGTGCTTGGGACTTCAAATATGTATTATTAGCTCAGTAAATGTCTCTTGCAGGCTGATCTGAACAAGAAGGAATCTCAAATCGCCGACCTTCAAGAAATTATCAAGTCCCAGCAAGCAAAAACGTCCAAGGCTAAAGAAGAGTTGACCGGCACTTTAATAGCCATGGAACAACTGAAGGATGGCTTTAAAGGCAAGCTGGCAGACTGGGAAGCTGAAAGAGCAACTTTGCTAAAGCGGGCAGAGATGCTGAAGCAGCCCTTAATCCGGTGAGAGAAGAACTACTGGCTTGAAGCGGCAAATCAATGCTATGACCTCTGTTGTCTTCGGTAAATAACCTCTTCATAAGCTTTAAACAAATAACAGCCATGAAACTGCCAGTTTAATAATACTTTGACCATTGCAGGTAGCCGTGTTACTCATCTTGGCTCGGACATGCGCAAAAAACTAAAGGTTGCCTATACATTGATAGAGCAGTTATATACCAACGTTCAACGGGTCATCTGCACAACTTCATATAATAAACCGCCCCCAACTTTAATCAAGGAAACATTGGAAAAATTATCCATGACACCTACCCAGCTTGAGTAATTGAAGAAATCTACTGCAAGGGCCGATGCTCTATCTGCACTGACTCGGGCCAAGGCCTGGATATCTGATCTTGATCCGGAAGACATTGGAAATGGCTATCCTAGCCAAAACGAAGATGGGTCAGATTTTGACAATGACGACCTCAGGGCTTTGACGATGGAAATGCGTCCACTTGCAAGTAAACTGGCTGAAGAGACTGATTTGTCTTTCCACCGGTCGATTATGATGCAGACAACAAATGGGTTGATGCATCTATATATGATGTGCAAAATCTTATCCCGCCAATCCGTAAGCATACCTACGCCCCTGATGTTGAACCATCCAATCTTATAAGCGATGAAGCTGTCTTCCGAGCTTTAACTAGGCTTGACTAGGCAACCATTGACTTTCAGCCACTAGGTGGAGAGGCGGAGGTTGAACCGGCGCAGGATGATCCACAACCTTCAAGTCAGCCTGAGGAAGAATCATGATCCGGAGGCCGGTTTATATTCTGCACACTGTCATCCGTGTGATAAACAATTATTCTTTTGGGCCATCGAAGCGCCTTGTAATAGGCTAGTTTAAACACTTGGTCTGCTATGCCATCGTGCATATTTACTTTGCACAGTACTGTTAATCCGTCATGATTATGCTATGTCTGCTTATGATCCTTAGCAGCTTTATGCAATCCTGTTTCTGCATATAATAAACTTAAAATTGTCCTGGCGGTTTACCGCCGGACGGGTCATAACACCCAATATAAAGCCAGGGTTTATAACCAAGGCTGTATTTTCAAGAATAACTGAATATGAAATACATCCTACCTTGACATTGAATCACATTGTTGATTTATCAACTTTATTGTAGTAAGGGTGGTCACCCAAATCTTGAGTGCTGATAACTCCCACCATGCTTTGCTGGTTTATAATGAAGCCATGCCGGGTTATAATAAACACCGGATGATCATACTGGCGACTTATAGTCAAAGCCAGACCGGGTTAACAAACGCTGGTTTATAATTGATCGTGTACTCACAACTTATAGTTGAAAGCCAAGCTGGGTCAATTGACACCGGTCATCTTGTAAATTTGTACTTGGCAACTCAAAAGCTAGACCGGTTTAGCAAGCACCGGTTTTAATATAAACCTCATCAAAATAAACATCGAAAAGAAAGATTTGCAAAGAAAATATGCAAAAAAGTCGAGGCTTTTCATGGGCTGCCAGGCCACTGAGTTAAACCATTTTACAAAGCCTTTTAAGACGGACCTCACATTAACCAATCGTCATTTTAACTTTGACAAGTTCCGGGTCTGTATAAGATTGACTTGCCAAACGTTCGGTGGGTCGTACCAGGATTACCTGGGTGGAGTGACTTACTTGATGAAGGCAGGTTAACCCGGGGTTTTAGGTGAATACACCTGGCTTCCAAGCCTGGCTTTTATAGCCTATTGCAAGGTGTAGATTCTTTGTTCTTGTAGAAGCAAAGATCCCCCAAGCAATATTTGAGCTATGCTCAGTGGGTGCCTATGTTTGAGTTGTGCTTTGCAATGAACTCTCTTTGGCTCCTTATGATATTGGGTATGAAGCCCCCAAGCTCTCTTTTTTTATAGCTTTATAAGCCGGATTAATGGACAAACAGAGCTCCGCCCTATAAGCAGAAGTCCCCATGTAACCAAGAAATTTTTTAAAGACAAACGGTAGAGGCCCCACTTTAGCAAGGATGTCGGTTTATTATATTGATCATAATATATACATTGTCAAGAATATGTACATAATAGGAGCCTACGGCTCAGGTGTAGTAAAGCCGAAGATGAGCAATATTCCACGGCCGGCAGGTCTCCTCCTCCGACTTGCGTGAGTCTTTGTGCTCTCGAACATCGATAAGGTAGTATGACCCGTTGTTCAGATTCTTGCTGACTACAAAGGGCCCTTCCCAAGGTGGGGATAACTTGTGCATGTCGGTCTGATCTTGGATAAGCCGGAGCACTAAGTCGCCTTCCTGAAAAGCTCTGGTTTTAACCCAGCGGCTGTGATAACGCCGCAGGTCCTGCTGATAAATCGCCGAACGAGCCGCCGCTATGTCCCATTTTCATCTAACAGGTCCAATGCATCCTGGCGTGCTTGTTCGTTGTCTGCTTCAAGATAATCCGCCACCCGAGGCGAGTCATGGTGAATGTCACTTGGGAGAACTGCTTCCGCTCCATAAACCATGAAAAAGGGTGTATAACCAGTAGATCTATTGGGGGTGGTATTAATAATCCACAATACGGAAGGCAACTCTTCCACCCAACAACCCGGCTTCCTCTGCAAAGGGACCATAAGCTGGGGCTTGATACCCTCCAGGATTTCTTGATTAGCTCTCTCCGCTTGACCATTAGACTGGAGGTGAGCCAGTGATGACACATCAAGCCAGATGTGCCCATGTTGACAGAACTCTTCCATAGCACCCTTGGAGAGGTTCATACCATTATTTGTTATGATGTTGTGTGGAAAACCAAAGAGGAAAATCACCTTCTTCATGAATTGAACCATCGTGGCTGCGTCACACTTGCTGACTGGCTCTGCTTCCACCCACTTGGTGAACTTATCAACCGCCACCAAAAGGTGGGTCTTCTTGTCCTTGGACCTCTTGAAGGGCCCAACCATATCGAGCCCCCAAGTTGCAAATGGCCAGGTGATTGGAATCATCCTCAATTCCTGAGCTGGAACATGGGCCCGATGTGAAAACTTCTGACAACCGTCACACTTCTTGACAAAATCCTCAGCATCAGCATGAGCTGTTAGCTAGTAAAAACCGTGTCGGAAAGCCTTAGCCACAAGGGATTTTGAACCAGCATGATGACCGCTATCCCCTTCGTGGATTTCATGCAAAATCTCACAGCCTTCTTCAGGAGAAACACAGCGCTAAAATGCCCCCGAGACACTGCAGTGATGTAACTCGCCATTGACAATAGTCATGGACTTGGACCATCGGACTATCTGTCTGGCTAAAACTTCATCCTCGGGTAACTCGCCCCGGGTCATATACACCAAGTAGGGCACCGTCCAATCAGGGATAGCATGAAGAACCGCCACCAATTGAGCCTTCGAGTCGGGAACAGCCAAATCCTCCTCCATTGGTATTTTGACCGACGGGTTATGCAAAACGTCAAGAAAGACATTGGGCGACACCGGTTTACGCTGAGAGCCGAGCCGGCTTAAAGCATCCGCCGCTTCATTCTTGGGCCGATCAATGTGCTCGACCTGGTAACCCTTGAAGTAACCAGCAATGATATCCACCTCACACCGATAAGCCGCCATGAGTGGATCCTTGGAATCCTAAGTACCAGACACTTACTGAGCCACTAAATCGGAGTCCCCGAAGCATCGTACCCGGATTAAGTTCATATCCTTAGCCATACAAAGACCATGGAGCAAGGCCTCATCTTAGCTGCATTGTTAGTACAGGGAAACATCAAGCGGAGAACATAACAAAATTTGTCACCTCGAGGGGAAGTAAGAACCACTCCAGCCCCCGAGCCCTCCAATTGTCTGGACCCGTTGAAGTGAATAGTCAAGTACGTGTTATCCGGTTTATCCTCCGGTGCCTGCAACTATGTCCAGTCATTGATGAAATCCACAAGCGCTTGGGACTTGATGGCCGTACGAGCCATATATTTTAACCCATGAGGTCCAAGCTCGATAGCCCACTTAGCAACTCAACTAGTTGCTTCCCTGTTCTGGATGATATCTCCCAAAGGAGCAGAACTGACCATAGTGATGGGATGGCCCTGAAAGTATTGCTTAAGCTTCCGGCTCGCCATAAAAACTCCATACACCAGCTTCTGCCTATGTGGATATCTTTTCTTGGACTCAATAAGCACCTCACTGGTATAATAAACCGGCCGTTGAACCGGATACTCCTTACCTGCCTCCTTGTGCTCCACCACAATAGCCATGCTGATGGCCCGGGCGTTAGCAGCCACATATAATAGCAATGGTTCTTTATCAATGGGGGCAGCAAGAACAGGCGGCTCGGCTAACTGCTTCTTCAGATCCTCAAATGCCGCATTAGCAGCATCACTCCAGACAAAGTTGTCCGTCTTTTTCATCATCTGATATAGAGGGATGGCCTTCTCTCCCAACCGGCTGATAAACCGGCTTAGCGCTGCAATGCGACCCGCCAGACATTGAACATCGTTGATACACGCCGGTTTAGCTAGAGACGTGATAGCTTTGATCTTTTCCGGATTAGCTTCAATGCCCCTGTTAGGCACCAGAAAACCTAAGAGCTTGCCTGCGGTACACCAAAAACACACTTGGCCAGATTAAGCATCATCTTATAAACCCAGAGATTATCAAAAGTTTCCTTCAAATCATCTATCAACGTCTCCGCCTTCCTGGACTTCACCATGATATCATCCACATAAGCATGAACATTGCGCCCAATCTGACTATGAAGACAATTCTACACACATCGTTGATAAGTCGCCTGGGCACTCTTGAGCCCAAAAGGCATAGACACATAGCAGAAGGCTCCAAAGGGAGTTATAAAAGCTGTCTTCTCCTGGTCCTTAACTGCCATTTTGATCTGATGATAACTGGAATAAGCATCCAGGAAACTCAAACGCTCACAACTTGCCATAGCATCAATAATTTGACCAATACGAGGGAGAGCAAAGGGATTATCCAGACAAGCCTTGTTCAACTCTGTGTAATCCACACACATACGCCAAGTGTCATTCTTCTTAAGCACCAGCACCGGGTTAGCCAACCACTCAGGATGAAAAACCTCCACAATAAACCCTGCTGCCAAGAGCCGGGCTACCTCCTCACAAATGGCCTTGCGTCTCTCTTCATTGAAGCCGCGGAGAAACTGCTTGACCGGTTTAAACTTGGGATCGATATTAAGAGTGTGCTCAGCGAGTTCCCTCGGTACACCTGCCATGTCAGACGGTTTCCATGCAAAGATGTCTCGGTTCTCACGGATGAACTCGATGAGCATGCTTTCCTGTTTCGGATCTAGGTTAGCGCTGATGCTAAATTGCTTGGATGAATCGCCAGGAACAAAATCAACCAGCTTAGTCTCATCAGCCGATTTAAACTTCAAAGCCGGATCATGCTTTATAGTTGGTTTTTTCAAAGAAGTCATATCTGCTGGATCAACATTGTCCTTATAGAACTTCAAGTCCTCTGTTGCACAAACCGACTCAGCATAAGCCGCATCACCTTCCTCACATTCCAAAGCGATCTTTCCGCTTCCATGTACTGTGATGGTCCCCTTATGACCCAGCATCTTGAGCTGCAGATAAACGTAACATGGCCTTGCCATGAACTTAGCATAAGCCGGCCGTCCAAACAGGGCATGGTACGGACTCCTTATTTTCACCACTTCAAAAGTCATGTCTCTGATCTTGAATCATGATCATCTCCAAAAGCAACCTCCAGAGCTATCTCACCGACAGGATAAGCCGATTTACCAGGTACCACACCATGGAAAACGGTGTTTGACGGTTTAAGATTCTTATCTGTTAACCCCATGCGATGGAAGGTTTCATAATACAAGATGTTGATACTGCTCCCTCCATCCATGAGCACCTTGGTGAACTTATAACCTCCGACCTGAGGTGCCACCACCAACGCCAGGTGACCCAGATTATCAACCTAGGGCGGATGATCCTCTCGACTCCACACAATGGGTTGTTCAGACCAGCGCAAGTAATGGGGCACCGCCGGTTCAACAGACTTCATTACCCTTTTATGAAGCTTTTGATCGTGCTTGCACAGGCTAGTGGTGAATACATGATACTGCCCACTATTCAACTGCTTTGGGTGGCTCTGGTAACCCGACTGTTGCTGCTGCTGACCCCCCTATTGATTATAACCACCCTGGTTTCCCTGATTGCCTTGATTGCCATGTCCACCTTGATTACCTTGAAATCCTGAACTGGAACTGCCTCCACCATAACCTGCCCATGAGACCCGGGTCCTGAACCTCCGAACGGTCCATGATCATACCGGAAAAGATTCGAGTTTTTGAACTCCCGCATAATAAAGCAATCCTTCCAAAGGTGCGTAGCTGGCTTCTCTCGTGTTACGTGCCTCGGGCAAGGCTGATTTAATAGGAGCTCAAGATTGACACTTGATCCTCCACTCCACAGGGGTGGTTTACCCTTACGACGCTGGCCATTAGCCTGCGTATTGGTGTTAGCCACAAAATCTGAACTATTGTCCGCTTTACGCTTACCATTATTTCCATGGCCCGCTGGGTTATGTTGCTGCCCTTTGGTGTTGCCATTCTTCTTTCCCTGCCCCGGCTTTTCATCCTCAAGCTCGGGGGCCTTGGTACTATCAGAATCGACATACTTAACTGGATCCGCCATAAGTGTTCCCATGTCATTGCAGTGACGCTTGAGTCTCCCCAACTTCAACTTCAGAGGCTTAAGCCGGCAATTGCCCTCCAACAGGATAACTGCTGAATCGGCATTGATGCGGTCCGATGAATGCAAAATCCCCGAAACCCGGTGCACCCAATGGGTTGTCGATTCGCCTTCTTCTTGAACACAGGCGGCTAGATCCACAGTTGACATGGGTTGCTTGCATGTGTCCTCGAAATTTGTTATAAACCTGGCTTTTAACTCGGCCCATGACCCAATGGAGTTAGCCGGCAAACTTTTCATCCAAGTGCGTGCCATTCCATCCAACATCATGGTGAAGTACTTAGCACATGCCGCTTCATCTACGTCCAGCATCTCCATTGCCATATCATAGCTTTCAACCCATTACTCGGGGGGTAAGTCAGCAGTATAATTGGGCACTTTACGCGGACCCTTGAAATCCTTAGGCAGTCGCACATTGCGTAGAGCCGGGGTGAGACACGGCACCCCCCCCCCAAGAGCTGAAAGCAAGACCTGGTTCCACTAACATCGTCAGATGAACCGGAGTAAGCTAACAGTCCACGTACTGTGCTGCTAACTCAGCTTCACGACGGGCTCTGTCGTTGCTCACCACGTCCTGAGCATTTGCACCACCGCCCACTGGGTTAGGCCTTCGAGGGGCATTACGGTTCCGCTTGCTGCTCGATACAGCCGGTTCATCAATGTTCCCGATGTAACTCTGGCTCGGGCGTGGGGTTGAATGTATATTGTCTCAACTATATGAATAGGCTTGCTGCTGAACCATAGCCTTTGAAGAAGATCTCTGGCGTGCCGCTTCTCAACCGCTGCTGAAGACTCGCCCTCCATTGGAATAGCTGGCAATTGCGATCCTGCATCGATCATGTTATCCAAAGGGGTGGAGAAGTGACCCGGTGGTGTCGGCATGTACTGAGGCGGAGCATGGTTCCGTCGAGGTGGGTCCGTCACCTGTGGCTGATCAGGTGCTCCTGTCCCAGGTGCTTCAATCTGGTTTACCGCTGCCAGATTACTGGTTCCTACTCCTGGCGTGTTGAAGAGATTCATTGCTTCATAAACCGATGGCAGACGAGACTGATGTCTCCTCCTCAACACGTCGTTTGAAGCGTTCTGATCCAGCATGAGCCGGTAATTTTCTGCTTGAATCTGCTGCGACTGAGCATCCAAAGCGGCCCGCTCCTCAGCCATCCTGGTTTTCTCAACCGCCAAGTCCTCCTTGTCCTGAGCTATCTGATCCTGCAGCTTTGTGACCTCCGCGTTATGCTGATCTCGATTGTCTATGGTAACCTCTATGGTTAACAACATCGTCCAGACGTCCAATAAACTGGACAGAACTTGAGTCGGCGGGTGCGCGGGGCCTCCTGCCCTGGCTGCCGATCTGGAAATCATTGCAGCTGCTGATGAAGAGTGTTGCGTGGGCTGCGTACCGGCCATGAAGATCGCAACCCAGTTCGGCGGTTCAAGGGGGTCCAGAATATTGTCGCCATCGAAATAGCCCCCAAACTGGCCATCTTGCAGTTGGTACAGTGACTCGGTCTCGCCGGTGGATGATTCGCCATCTGAATAAACGACCGTCTCACCATTGGACAGCGGTTCAGACTCTGCACCATTGATGCATCCTACGAACACATGCTTCATGGTAGGCTGAACCCGGGCAGGGCTTGCACGCTAAGCCGTCTCGATGAGGTCGGCGCAGATGTCCGGCTCGGGTATGGCACCCCGGCTCAGAGCAACCGGTTTACCTTGCATTGCCAGCCCAGAGACCTTGTCTTCTGGCAACACACAACAACATGGCACAGAATACAACCGCTTTATTCATGCTAGCGGAACATAGTTCATATTACAACAGTTAGGAAGGCCAAGCGGCACACACGGTGCGGCTGAACAATATGTACATTATTCAGTGAACATAAAGGGGCCTCGATCATGACAACTACTCGGCAGCGGAACAATGTCGTAGCGGGACTCCATAGCATAAGGACACCAACGTGGACACGGTCTAGACTCGGACAGCACTCCTTTCCAACGGGACTTTCCTGAAATCTGGCATGATACGCCAGGTCAGTACATTGAATGTACTTGCAAGCTCACAATAAGCATAAACAAGATGACAGACAATATTATGATACTTATCCAATTTAAGCAACAAAGCAACTATATAACCAACATGCTGTGACAGTGCTCAACAAGTACTTATTCTCCCGACTTGCTTACCCGATGTGATGAAAAAACATAATATTACCAACACATACTCATGATCCTTACGGCGATCACAACCCGACCATCTCATGGCCCGTGATCCTTACGGTGATCACAACCCGACCAACTCGTGGCCCGTGATCCTTACGGCGATCACAACCCGACAACTCATGTCCAACTCAACACGATGACCTCACTAGCATCCTTAGTGCAATTTACTATGCATATTTATTAAGTGTTGACCCATGGTGTACCTTACTTTTGAGCGTGTCCGTATCCGTGGACTCGGCTATCGATAGATTAAATACACCCTGCAGAGGTTAGTACACTGTACCCACACTACGGAACCCATGGCCTCACTCTCCCATCCGAGTGGACCAACAGCGTTCCAACGAAACCATTTCACTGTCATGACACTCTCCCGGCCCCTCCCACTTAGACCCCACCGGGCTAGTCCTGGGTGGCCCCGTGTCTACCTCCAGAAACCTCGACCACCGTCGTGGCCACAATCCACACTGGGATCCGGTACCAAAATTAACTTAACAACAGGCTCACAAGGTTATGCTTGCCTACCGGGCTAGGATACAGCACGCCCATAACCTTCCCTAAATTGAGGTACTAACCAGAGGCACGACAATGAAACACATTAAGGCCGTCCCATACCGGCAAGTGTGGTTGCCCTGGGAAAGACTCGTTTCAGCGGCACCACGACCCGGTCAACAACATGTTCAAGTTGAATGATTAATCATGTTCAACTTAATGTGAAAATAAATAACCGGTGTCATACTGCCATACCATGCATCACTTAACATATGCATCACATAACCGTGCAATGATTGCACCAATCACGCTCCCACGGAGCCAACATAATCTCATGCTACTATACTAGTTAAAACCTCTCTTTACTTATACCAGAACTATTTCTAGCAATTATCATTATTTTAACTCATGCAAAAATAATATTCAAATTACTCATCAACTCTATGACCATATTATTTATTTATCTCTAGCAACTAAGTTCTCATTACTTTACCAACAATATTTACTTCAAACATACTGAAGTTCAAGCATTTTAACTTAGCAAGCATATAACAGAATATATTTATTATATAACTAATTAAAATGCATCAATATTCATAAGTTCAAGTATGAAAATCATAAATATTGAAGTGGCACCATGAAAATGTTACTGTGGCTTGCCTTAGTACTGATGAGGTTCACAAGGCTCCTGGTGATCCTCAAGACAAGCTGGTTCCTCTGAAAACATTCAAAAACCACAATTGAAAAATATCAAGAAACCTTCTGAAAATTGCCAGAAAATCTAGACAGCAAGGAAAAATCCCATGTTTTGGGAGCTGTTAGATTTTTGGACAAAGAACACAATGCAAAAAGAATCACAGCATTTGGACTTGTAGAATAAAAGTTATGGCTGTTTGAATGCTACTGGAATTTAAATAAATTTGAAAAATAAAATAGAGGGGGGGTGACGTCGATGGCGTATTTTCCTGGGGCACCACCACTCATACCGCTTAGTGCGAGTAGTGAGTGGCTGACTAGCGGGCCCTGCTAGTCAGGCCGGAGGGAGGGGAGAAAGAAACAGAGTGGCGCGGCGCTTCGCCGGAGCTTACGTCGGTGTTGAGGCATCTTGGAGGAAAACGAGAGGGAGGGATCGATGGAAAAAGGTTATTGCACACCTACCCATACCCGTGGCGTGGCAAATGGTGACCGGCCGGCGTTGGATTCTTCCTCGCAAGCGGAGGCAGAACACGGTGGTCGCCGAAGATGAGGAAGATGGCGGCTAGGGGCGGCTCCAGGGGCTCGGGCTTGGCTCGTTAGCTTCACGGAGGAGAGGCGGAGGCCCTGGCGGGGTCGCCTTCGCTTGGGGTGGCCAGAGCTGCGGGTACGATCCAGAGGGGATCGCCGGCGAGCTCTGCTCGGGGACGGCAGCCCGCGGCCTGCCCGGCCGGGCTGCGGCTTCTAGTGGCTATAGGAGGGAGAGGTGGTGAGTTGCGATGTTCCAGGAGGCTGCGGAGGGGGGTTTTTATAAGCGCAGCGGCGAGGAAGGTCCGGGCTCCACCGGAGGACAGCTGTCTCTGGCGCCCGGTGACGAATGGTGCCAGAGAGAGAGGGGGAAGGCGACGGGGTTCACGCGGGAGCTTTGCACGGACGCGGACGAGCACAAGAGTGAGGAGGAAAGGGACGAACACAGTGCGCATGCACTATGCTGTTGGCCGGACCGTGCCCGTGCTCGCTGCGGTGAGCTCCGGCATCGGCGAGTGGCAGGGAGGAGTAAAGGGGGTGGAGACGAGGATGGTGGCGAGGGGGGACACACACTGGCTGGCCGAGCAGCGAGCACGTGCGCCACAGAGGCACTAGCGACGTGCAGAGCGCGCGTTTGGCATGCCAGCACCCTCGGACGAACGCGGTCACCACGTGGACCGTGACATCAGGCCACATATGCACAAACCATGATGTCTGGCGTGTAGTCCTTAGTAAACTAGGGTGTTACCACAGCTCGGTTTGTTTCCAGGTGCAGTAGAAGTGAAATGGTGAAAAGGTTAAGTCTCTGGACAGAAACTTTGAACAGTTACTGTGGTCAAACCACAGGGATTCAAGGGCTGAGCTTTGGGGTTTTACTAACTCTTACAAAGGTGAATAAGCACAGGGAAAACCAGCTACATTGGAGCTAGTAAAAAGGTAGTTGATGTAGAAACTACCATTTCAGCCCAGAAGTGAAAATATTTTCTGTAGCCAAAATACTCCAAAAAGTGGTGCAATATTTTTGCTCAGAAATGTGCCCTAGGGTCCAAAGAATATTTGGGATTTTTCCAGGATTTTTAGGGCAACAAAAATGAGGGTTGCTTTGGAGGTTAAAGAGTTTAGCTAGGGTTTAAGAAGCAAAATGGATATTTTTCATTTAAGAAAAATATTCCAAGCAATATTGTTGGGTTGGCCAGGGGTGAAATGATGGATTAGAAGAGGAGAGGGGGCACTTGGGTGAAAATCAAGGAATACCCAAGTGATCAAATCCAAATGGAATGATTCAAAACTCCAAATCCAAAACCAACTCAGATGAAAATCAAGCAAAGAAAAAGAGGGCAAAAACCAGGCTGTGACAAACCTCCCCCACTTAGAATGAATCTCGTCCTTGATATTCGGTTGCTTGGGAAAACCATTCTGGATAACATGCCCTTAGAAATTCTTCTAATTCCCAGGTTGATTCTGACTCGGTATGATGCATCCATTGAACCTTGTAAAACTTCCGTGACTTACTGCGAGTAACTCTTTCCATTTGATCCAAAATTTTCACTGGCCTCTCTTTGTAGGTCAAGTCCTTTGTAAGCTCTATCTCTGCCAAATCGGTCTTTTTCTTGGGTGGTGAGATGCACCGTCGCAGTTGCGAAATGTGGAACACGTTGTGCACGTCGGACAGTTCTAGAGGCAGTTCCAACTGATATGCCATAGCACCTACTCGTGTTATGACGGGAAATGGACCAATAAACCTGGGTGGCAATTTTCCACGGGTTTGGAACCTTTTTATTCCCTTCATGGGTGTGACTCGTAGGTAGACATGTTCTTCGGGTTCAAAACTAGTCTGCCGGTGCTTTGCATCGTAATAACTCTTCTGTCGCGATTTGGCCAGTTGTAATCTGTCTCGGGTCTCCTTGACTTGCTTTTTAGCTTCCAGCATGAGATATGTTCCGAAGATGCGGCTGTCTCCGGTTTGAGACCAATTTAATGGAGTGCGGCATTTACGGCCATACAAAGCTTCATAAGGTGACATTTTTAAACTGGTCTGGAACCCATTGTTATACGAGAACTCGGTGTATGGCAAGCAATCTTCCCATTTGTGGTCCTTGGGCTAAAACACAGGCTCGGAGCATATCTTCGAGTATCTGATTTACTCTTTCCGTTTGCCCATCCATCTGAGGATGGTAAGCAGTGTTGTATTTTAATTCCGTCCCAAGGGCTTGATGGAGATGGGTCCAGAAAGCAGAGGTGAAAAGTGAACCTCGGTCAGTAGTGATGGTTCTGGGAACTCCATGTAAACTGACAATCCTGGATACATACAGTCGGGCGAGCTCATCTGCTCGGTATGAGGTTTTGACTGGGAGGAAGTGAGCCACCTTGGTTAATGTATCCACTATGACCCAGATTGCATTATTGCCTCGTTGGGTCCTAGGTAAAACTGTGATGAAATCCATATAGACATCATCCCATTTCCATTGTGACACGGGCAGTGGTTGGAGAAGTTCGGCTGGTTTCTGATATTCCGCCTTAACTTTGTTGCATATGTCGCAACAGGCCACGAAATAAACAATGTCTTTCTTCATTCCATCCCACCAGAATATTTGTCGAAGGTCTTCATACCTTTTTGTGCCTCCAGGGTGGATTGAATACGAGGACTCGTGGGCTTCTGAGAAAATTTTCTGCTTTAGGTCAGCTTGATTAGGCACACAAATCCTTCCCCTGAATCGGAGGGTACCGTACTGATCCTTCGAGAAATTGGATGACTAGACGCGTTTTTGCAGTTTGGCATCGCCTGGATGGGCCTTGCGGATTTCTTCCTCAAGAGTAGGAGTGACCGTCAGAATACTAGCAAGACCAGCCTCAACAATGACCAAGTTGAGCTGAGTTATCTCTTCTTTGAGTTCGAATGGTAGAGATTCCAGCATGACGTTTAAACTAACGGGCTTTCGACTGAGTGCATCGGCAACCACGTTGGCCTTACCCGGATGGTAATTTATTCCAAGATCATAATCCTTGACCAAATCCAGCCATCTTCGCTGGCGGAGGTTTAAATCAGGCTGAGTAAATATGTATTTGAGACTTTTGTGGTCGGTAAAAATTTGGCACCTTTTTACAATGAGGTAGTGTCTCCAAATTTTTAAAGCATGAACTACCGCGGCTAATTCCAAACCATGAGTGGGGTAATTGCCTTCATGGGGTCATAGCTACCGTGAGGCGTAGGCTACTACCTTTCCATCTTGCATAAGCACGCACCCAAGTCCTTGTCGGGAAGTGTCGCAATATACGTCAGAGCTGCGGTAGATATCTGGAAGTGTTAATACCAGCGCAGTTGTTAAGCGCTTCTTTAACTCGGTGAAACTTTTCTCACAGTCTGACGTCCATTCAAACTTCTTATCCTTTTTAAGAAACTCCGTCATGGGCTTAGCAATCTTGGAGAACCCTTCAATAAATCGACGGTAATATCTGGCTAATCCAAGAAAACTTCGAATCTGAGACACGGTGGCGGGTGGCAACCATGTAGGACCTTGAGAAGAGGTGTCTAGAGGGGGGGTGATTAGACACTAAGTACCAAAGTTGCAGTTTTTAAGTTCTTAAAGTTTAAGTGGAGTTTAGGCACAAGTTTATCATTCACAACACATATCAAGCAAGCATGCAAAGAGTATATGAGCAGCGGAAAGTAAAGCATGCAACTTGCAAGAATGTAAAGGGAAGGGTTTTGGAGGATTCAAACGCAATTGGAGACACGGATGTTTTTGGCATGGTTCCGATAGGTGGTGCTATCGTACATCCACATTGATGGAGACTTCAACCCACGAAGGGTAACGGTTGCGCGAGTCCACGGAGGGCTCCACCCATGAAGGGTCCATGAAGAAGCAACCTTGTCTATCCCACCATGGCCGTCGCCCACGAAGGACTTGCCTCACTAGCGGTAGATCTTCACGAAGTAGGCGATCTCCTTGCCCTTACAAACTCCTTGGTTCAACTCCACAATCTTGTCGGAGGCTCCCAAGTGACACCTAGCCAATCTAGGAGACACCACTCTCCAAGAAGTAACAAATGGTGCATTGATGATGAACTCCTTGCTCTTGTGCTTCAAATGATAGTCTCCCCAACACTCAACTCTCTCTCATAGGTTTTAGATCTGGTGGAAAGAATATTTGAGTGGAAAGCAACTTGGGGAAGGCTAGAGATCAAGATTCATATGGTAGGAATGGAATATCTTGGCCTCAACACATGAGTAGGTAGTTCTCTCTCAGAGATAGGATGCTAGAAGTGTAGGTTCAGTCTGATGGCTCTCTCCATGAATGAAGAGGAGGTGGAGGGGTATATATAGCCTCCACACAAAATCTAACCGTTACACACAACTTGCCATACTCGGTGGGACCGAATTGGTAAACTCGGTCGGACCGATTCAGCAAATCTAGTGACCGTTAGGATTTTCGGTGGGACCGAAATGCAACTCGTAAGACCGATATGGTTAGGGTTAGGGCATAATGTAATCTCGGTGAGACCAATTACACAAACTCGGTGGGACCGATTTTGGTAATTAGCTAACCAGAGAGTTGGTCAGGCAAACTCGGTGGGACCGATTACTCAAACTCGGTGGGACCGATTTTGATAATAAGTTAACCAGAGAGTTTGCATTGTAATCTCGATAGTACCGATTGCTCAAACTCGGTGAGACCAATTTTGATAATGGACATACACAGAGAGATTACAATCCCATCTCGGTGAGACCGAGATCCCTATCGGTGAGACCGATTTGCCTAGGGTTTGTGGTAGTGGCTAAGACATCCAAACTCGGTGGCGCCGGATAGGAAGAATTGGTGGGGCCGAGTTGACTTTAGGTTTAGGACATATGTGTGGAAGTTGGAAAGTAGTTGAGGGTATTTGGAGCATATCACTAAGAACTTGAAGCAAGAGGCTCATTAAGCAACACCTCATCCCTCCTTGATAGTATTGGCTTTTCCTATAGACTCAATGTGATCTTGGATCACTAAAATGTAAAATGAAAGTCTTGAGCTTGAAGCTTGAGCCAATCCTTTGTCCTTAGCATCTTGAAGGAGTTCCCACATCCTTTAGTCCATGCCACTCCATTGTTGAACTTATCTGAAACATACTAGATAAAAGTTTTAGTCCAACAAGAGATATGTTGACATTAATTACCAAAACCACCTAGGGAGCACTTGTGCTTTCAATCTCCCCCTTTTTGGTAATTGATGACAACATACATCAAAGCTCTAGATAAAGATATAGAGAATAGCAAGTAAAGCTTTGGAAGGACATGTAACAAGCATAGGCTCCCCCTACATGTATGCAATCATGTGAATATTGAATATAGAAGCATGTGAGAGCATAACCATGATAGAGCAGGCAATGTGTTACATGTATCTTGGCCATATGCATAAGAGCAAAGAATATTAACGAGAATACCTTCATGCCCATGAGTCCTTCTTGCAAACAGTATGTACATCAGCAAGAATTCCTCGTACACATGATTGTGATGCATATACTTACCTTGTAGTCTTGAGTTGGCTTAGGGTGGAATGAACCTGTGAAAATAAGGTTAGATAACACAGATGCACCTACTAGCCCGAGCAAACAAAAGAAACCACAAGAATACCAAGACTGGGATGACATGTAGAGAGTGAGTACTAAGTACTACATTGGATTAGACATGTCCCCAAGAGTAAACATATGCAATGAATTTGAATGATTTCTTTCCCTTAGATGTCTTGCTCCCCCTGAATCTAGCATAGGATACTGGGAGAATATAGGGAACAGAAAATCAGAGCTGAAAGATATAAATGAACAGAGCTAATGCAAACTAATGCAAATAAGCACATATGAACATGTCTTTCCCCTCAAGAAGACATGTGGCATCTCTCCTCTTGAACACCAAGCATCTGGGATCCTTGAGAAATACTTTCTACTAGTATTCTCTCCCCCTGGAGATCTCTCTCTCCCCCTGAGGAGGTGATATATTTTCTGATGTGATCTCTCTCTAAATGATAAGCTTTGATGTGATCTCTTTCTCCCTCTTTGACATCAATTTCCAAGAAGGGTTTTCTGGAATCTGTCGAATGGGTTTGGTCCTTGAGTCACAGCACAAAGCATTTATAAAAATGTGATGCTTGTAGAGGACAAGATTCAATGAGTGGAGCTGGATCAAAATAAACACAGAATAAGTGGCAAACTGATTTTCCTGTTGTGAAATCGGTGGCACCGAGTGGTATGCTTCGGTGGTACCGAAAGTATTCGGTTGGACCGAAAATAACAAATCGGTGGAACCGAGTTCATCGTAGAGAAAACACTTGTCACCTCAGCTCACTAGACTAATAATATCTCACAAGGATTTGCAAGGAATTAACTGAATGATATGCAATAAATTTGATGCAGAAAATGCAGAGAAAACAGAAAGAAATCTAGATGAAGTTTTTTTTGAAAGGGGAAACAAATATGCATGAGACGAATGCAAAAACACAGAAAAGAACACAAGAGAACTTCATCTAGAGATGGTCGGCGACAAAGTCACCTATGTTAGAGTATATTGACTTAGGAGTCAAGTGAGATCACTTGATCATAGGTCATACTCATCGTTTAAGCTCAAAATGGGGTTGCCATTTTTTGTTTAAGCATCTTGATGTATTCACATCTTGTTGAGTTGCTTTAACTCATGACTTGGAGTAAAGCTTCTCTAAGATGGAATAACATACCTTTGGTTGGTGGTGTTTTCCATGTAGTTGAACTTGTGTGGGTTGCTCAAGGGTGATGTAGCTTATCAAGAATTTGGAGCACCACTTGGAATTTGAGTCCATCTACCCACATGGGTTAGTTCTTGCAAGGAAGAGCACTTGTGTATCAAAAAATGACAATCATGAAGCTCAACATAGAATTTGTCAAAGGATATGTTTGAATGGTTCTGTGCTTCCTTGTCTTCAACCACTATAGTGTAGAGACTTGGTGATGTAGAGATTGCTCAAGATATGAGTAGGTTACAATCTCATGGAATTTGATTCAACCAAGTACCTACATGGGTTAGATAACATGCAAGATACAAATATATCCAAGACATAAGATTTTCATCATAAGAGAAATATCAAGGATTAGTCATAAGCTCATGTCTTGCATGTATCCAATGGAGTTTCTACTCCAAGTTTGAAGCATCAATGATGTTCAATTCTCCTCTTAACCTGCAAAACACTTTCTCATCAACACGTTTAGTGAATATATCCGCTAATTGCTTTTCGGTGCGAACATGCTTAAGATCAATGTCACCCTTAGCAACATGATCTCGAATGAAATGATGACGAACTCCAATATGCTTACTTCGAGAATGTTGCACAGGATTATGACCAATTTTGATAGCAATTTCATTGTCACAAAGCAATGGAACATGTTTCACATATATCCCATAATCTTTAAGAGTTTGGGTCATCCAAAGTAATTGAGCACAACATAAACCAGCGGCAATGTATTTCGCTTTGGCAGTGTATAAGGATACTGAGTTTTGTTTCTTGGAGGACCAAGACACAATAGATCTACCAAGAAATTGACAAGTACCCGAAGTGTACTTTCTATCAACCTTGTCTCCGGCATAGTCCGAGTCGGAGTAGCCAACAAGATCGAAAGAGGCCCTCTTAGGATACCAAATGCCAAAATTTGGTGTATGGATTAAGTATCTCACTATCCTTTTCACGGCCTTAAGATGACATTCTTTAGGAGCAGCTTGATATCGTGCACACATGTGCACACTTAGCATAATATCGGGACATGAAGCACATAGATATAACAATGAACCAATCATAGAGCGATAAACCTTTTGATCAACTGGTTCACCATCTTTGGTTAAGTCAAGATGTCCACTAGTAGGCATGGGTGTAGTCATACCTTTGCATTCTTGCATATTGAACTTCTTGAATAAGTCCTTGGTGTACTTCGTTTGAGAAACAAAAGTACCTTCCTTAGTTTGCTTGATTTGCAACCCAAGAAAGAATTTGAGTTCACTCATCATAGACATCTCAAACTTCTCCGACATTAGCTTCCCAAACTTTTCACTAAAATGAGGGTTAGTTGAACCAAATATAATATCATCAACATAGATTTGGCACACAAAGAGTTCTCCATTAACCCTTTTAGTAAAAAGTGTTGAATCAATTTTCCCAATTTCAAAGGCTTTTTCAATAAGGAACTTGGTCAAGCATTTATACCATGCTCTAGGAGCTTGTTTAAGACCATAAAGAGCTTTGTGAAGTTTTTAAACATGATTGGTTTTCTTAGGATTGACAAAGCCGGGAGGTTGTTTAACATAAACTTCCTCCCCTATTTCACCATTTAGAAAAAGCACTTTTAATGTCCATTTGGTACAAGGTGATATCATGGTGATTAGCATAGGCAAGTAAGATGCGAATGGACTCAAGTCTAGCAACGGGAGCATAAGTCTCACCATAGTCCATACCTTCGACTTTTGTGTAGCCTTGGGTGACGAGACGTGCTTTGTTGCGAACTACTTGTCCATCTTCATCTTGCTTGTTGTGAAACACCCATTTGGTACCGATGATGTTATGGTTGTTGTCGGGCTTCTCAACTAATGTCCAAACTTGGTTCCTCTCAAAGTTGTGTAGCTCTTCATGCATAGCATTTATCCAATCTGGATCTTCCAATGCTTCTTCGACCTTCATAGGTTCAATGCTAGAGATGAAAGAATAGTTTTCACAAAAGTTAGCTAAACGAGTTTTAGAGCGAGTGATTCTCTCGGTTTGAATATCATTGTAGATTTGCTCAACGGGATGGTCTTTAGCAATTCTTGCTCGAACTCGTGAAAGCTTTTGCTTGGATCTTGGTTGAACTTCTTCTTCATCTTGTTCTTCTTCTTGGCCTTCTTCATTGTTGGCGTTGTCGTTCTCTTGTCGTGGTGGAGAAGCAGGTTGTTGACGTTCATCTTGATGCACTTCCTCGTTTTCTTCATCTTGGTGTGTCCCACTTGTGGATGCTTCTGTATCAACTTTTGGTTCACCTTGTCGTGAAGTAGAAGCTTCCTCTTGGACGGACGAGGTACTCTCCTTCACCTCCATTGGACGGACCTTGCCAATAGACAAGTCTTGGATTGCTTCCGAAGGATCTTTGTCTCCTACATCAATTGGCAATTGCTCTACTTGCGAGCAGTTAGATTTGTCAAACTTCACATCTACCGTCTCTTCAACCTTTCAGGTGAAATTGTTGTAGACACGGTAAGTGTGAGAGTTTGAGCCATAACCTAGTAGGAAACCTTCATGAGACTTAGGAGCAAATTTAGAACGACGATGCTTATCAAGAATGTAGCACTTTGAGCCGAATACTCGAAAGTATCCAACTTGGGGTTTGCTACCGGTGAGGAGCTCGTATGCCGTCTTGCCGAGTAGCTTGTGAAGATACAAGCGATCTGTTGCATGACAAGCTGTCTCAACCACTTCTGCCCAAAATTGCTTCGGTGTCTTGTACTCATCAAGCATCGTTCTCGCCATTTCGATGAGCGTCCAGTTCTTCCTCTCAACAACTCCATATTGTTGAGGTGTGTACGTAGCCGAGAACTCGTGTAAAATCCCTTCTTCGTCAAGAAAGGTGTCCACATTTGCGTTCTTGAACTCCATTCCATTGTCGCTGCGAACCTTCTTGATCTTCACTTCAAATTGATTTTGGGCCTTTCTAGCGAAGTTTTTGAAGATCTTTTGAACCTGTGATTTATCATTGAGCAAGAACACCCACGTAAATCTTGAAAAATCATCAACTATAACTAGACCAAAAGAATTTCCACCGAGACTCTTGTAGGAGTTGGGACCAAAAAGATCCATGTGAAGTAGCTCAAGTGGCCTCTTTGTGGTCATAATGATCTTCACGGGATGCCTTCCTCCAACCTGTTTACCTGCTTGACAAGCACTGCAAAGTCTATCCTTATCAAATATGACATCATTAACTCCAAGGATATGATTTCCCTTAATAAGCTTGTCAAGGTTTTGCATACCAACATGACCTAATCGTCTATGCCATAACCAACCTTTTGAGGATTTAGCAATGAAGCAAGTTTTAGGTTGAGCCTTTTTAGTGAAATCGCAAATGTATAGATCACCTCTACGCATACCGGTAAAGACCATTTTATGATTGTCTCGACGAAATACTTGGCAATCAACTTCAGTAAATAAGACATTGAAACCAAAGTCAGCAAGTCTAGATACTGAAAGTAAGTTGTATCCAAGAGATTCAACGAGCATAACATTTTGTATGGAGCTATCATGTGATATGGCCACCTTACCGAGGCCAACCACCTTACCCTTTGAGTTGTCACCGGAAGTGACATACTTTCGAGGACTATCATTTTCAGCAAGCTCACGAAACATGTCTTTATCTCCGGTCATGTGATCGGTACATCCACTATCAAGAACCCATTCCTTTCCTCCTGACATATATCCCCGAAGATTTGCCATAAGACCAAAATGTCTCATTGCATCATCAAGATCGAAGTCACTATCATCATCCTCATCATAGTATCCATGTTCAACATCGTCATGTGGTGGATCAAATCCTAGAGAGGGTGATTCATTAGAGTGAGTTTGACAATGATCTTGCTTATGAATTTTTATAGCTTCGGAAATAATATCACCAATAATTCCAACATCTCCTTTGGCACGCATAAGGTTTGTAAGGTCAAATAGACGATCACCAAACATAGGATCACTAGTATTCATCTTACTCAAAGCAATAGACTTATGGAGAATTTCATCAAGATTTTTCAAGGAATAATCTGGAAATCGTTCCTCAAGAAATTTCCATATAGTGTAGGCACACTCAAGAGTAGGCAAACATCCAATCAAGTTTCTAGGCAATCCTCTAATAATAAGTTCGGTAGTTCTAAGATTCCTAACCATGTCAATTGACTCATCAAGGGTAGGATGCATAGGATAAACATGAGGTGCACAAGGGCTAGCAATGTACTTGTTCAAATGATATTGATTGAAAATTACAAGCATCTCATTTTTCCACTCATGAAAATACTCTCCATCAAGAATAGGCACTCTATGTCTAAGACTCCCCAAAGTAGACTCATCCATCTTCCTCCAATGGTGATTAAACCAAGGCAATGGAGACCAAAGCTCTGATGCCACTTGTAGGACCTTGAGAAGAGGTGTCTAGAGGGGGGGGTGATTAGACACTAAGTACCAAAGTTGCAGTTTTTAAGTTCTTAAAGTTTAAGTGGAGTTTAGGCACAAGTTTAACATTCACAACACATATCAAGCAAGCATGCAAAGAGTATATGAGCAGCGGAAAGTAAAGCATGCAACTTGCAAGAATGTAAAGGGAATGGTTTTGGAGGATTCAAACGCAATTGGAGACACGGGTGTTTTTGGCGTGGTTCCGATAGGTGGTGCTATCGTACATCCATGTTGATGGAGACTTCAACCCACGAAGGGTAACGGTTGCGCGAGTCCAAGGAGGGCTCCACCCACGAAGGGTCCATGAAGAAGCAACCTTGCCTATCCCACCATGGTCGTCGCCCATGAAGGACTTGCCTCACTAGCGGGAGATCTTCACGAAGTAGGCGATCTCCTTGCCCTTACAAACTCCTTGGTTCAACTCCACAATCTTGTCGGAGGCTCCCAAGTGACACCTAGCCAATCTAGGAGACACCACTCTCCAAGAAGTAACAAATGGTGTGTTGATGATGAACTCCTTGCTCTTGTGCTTCAAATGATAGTCTCCCCAACACTCAACTCTCTCTCATAGGTTTTGGATCTGGTGGAAAGAAGATTTGAGTGGAAAGCAACTTGGGGAAGGCTAGAGATCAAGATTCATATGGTAGGAATGGAATATCTTGGCCTCAAAACATGAGTAGGCAGTTCTCTCTCAGAGATAGGATGCTGGAAGTGTAGGTTCAGTCTGATGGCTCTCTCCACGAATGAAGAGGAGGTGGAGGGGTATATATAGCCTCCACACAAAATCTAACTGTTACACACAACTTGCCAAACTCGGTGGGACCGAATTGGTAAACTCGGTCGGGCCGATTCAGCAAATCTAGTGACTGTTAGGATTTTCGGTGGGACCGAAATGCAACTCGTAAGACCGATATGGTTAGGGTTATGGCATAACGTAATCTCGGTGAGACCTATTACACAAACTCGGTGGGACCAATTTTGGTAATTAGCTAACCACAGAGTTGGTCAGGCAAACTCGGTGGGACCGATTACTCAAACTTGGTGGGACCGATTTTGATAATAAGTTAACCAGAGAGTTTGCATTGTAATCTCGGTAGTATCGATTGCTCAAACTCGGTGAGACCGTTTTTGATAATGGACATACACAGAGAGATTACAATCCCATCTCGGTGAGACCGAGATCCCTATCGGTGAGACCGATTTGCCAAGGGTTTGTGGCAGTGGCTAAGACATCCAAACTCGGTGGCGCCGGATAGGAAGAATTGGTGGGGCTGAGTTGACTTTAGGTTTAGGACATATGTGTGGAAGTGGGAAAGTAGTTGAGGGTATTTGGAGCATATCACTAAGCACTTGAAGCAAGAGGCTCATTAAGCAACACCTCATCCCTCCTTGATAGTATTGGCTTTTCCTATAGACTCAATGTGATCTTGGATCACTAAAATGTAAAATGAAGAGTCTTGAGCTTGAAGCTTGAGCCAATCCTTTTTCCTTAGCATCTTGAAGGAGTTCCCACATCCTTTAGTCCATGCCACTCCATTGTTGAACTTATCTGAAACATACTAGATAAAAGTGTTAGTCCAACAAGAGATATGTTGACATTAATTACCAAAACCACCTAGGGAGCACTTGTGCTTTCAAACCAGTTGAGCACATCTTTTACTTTGCTTGGGTCCATGGCTATGCCTTCAGCGGATAGTATATGCCCGAGGAATCCAACTTGCTTGAGCCAAAACTCACATTTACTGAACTTGGCATACAATTGGTGCTCGCGGAGTCGTTGTAACACTGCGCGGAGGTGTCCTTTATGCTCTTCTTCACTTCTTGAGTAAATAAGTATATCATCGATGAAGACGACCATGAACTTATCAAGGAAATCCGTGAATACTTTGTTCATCATGTGCATGAAGAAAGCGGGGGCGTTGGTGAGGCCGAAGGACATGACGGTATATTCATAAAGACCGTAGCGAGTGGTGAGCACGGTCTTGGGAATATCCTCCTTTGTAATTTTGAGCTGGTAATATCCAGTCCGCAAATCAATCTTTGAGAATACCTTGGCTCCACTGAGTTGATCAAACAAATCATCAATTCTTGGCAGAGGGTATTTGTTTTTGATCGTGACATCATTCAACTGTCGGTAGTCCACACACATGCGAAGGCTGCCATCTTTCTTGTCCACAAAAATAGTGGGCGATCCCCATGGCGAGGAACTGGGGCGGATATATCCTTTCTGGAGCATTTCATCAAGCTGTTTCTTTAGCTCCACCAACTCGGATGACAACATTCGATAATATTTCTTGTGTATTAGTGTGGTTCCGGGCACAAGTTCTATTGCAAACTCAAGCTCTCGGTCAGGTGGCATGTCTGGCAGTTCTTCTGGGAATACATCGGGAAACTCACTGACCACTGGAATTAATTCCATTTCTGCTATTGTTGTAAAAACCATTTCCTTGGAGGGTATGCTTCTACGAGCAATAAATTTGGTAGCTTGTCCATCTTGTCCAGTCAAATTAACTTCCCGGGTCGCACAATTTATGCATACTTGGTACTGAGTCAGCCAATTCATACCCAAGATAACATCCAATTTTTCAGACTCAATCAGTATCAAAGACGTCGGAAAACGGATTTCGTTGATCCTGACTTCTAGATTGCGGCAGGCAAGGTTGCTTTGAATAATAGATCCCGGGGTTTGTACCAGCATATTCTTGCCCAAAAGCGAACAAGGAAATTTGTTTTGGGCGACAAAACTCCGAGAAATAAAAGAGTGGGAAGCCCCAGAGTCAAATAAAATTACTGCAGGTATGTAGGGAACATACCAATGACGACTTCGGGATTTTCTTCGGCTTCGTCGGCTGAAATGTGATGAACGTATCCCGTGACGTCGTGCTGACTTGGACCGGCTTCCAAATAATGGATTTGAGGCTTGAACATAGCATTGGTCCGGGTGTTCTTGGGACACTGTTTGGCATAATGTCCGGTTTGTCCGCAACTATAACAGGAATTGTTGCGCAGGTTATTCTCCATAACTGGGTTGAGCACATCATTCTTCATTTGGGTAGTGGTCTTGTTAACATTTTTTTGCCAACTGGGCTGGTATGCCATCGGAGTTGGCTGCCAGGTATGAACCTTCTACGCGGGTTGCATTTCCTTCTTGGGCTCAAACTTGCGTTTGTGATCGTTATGGGCAGACTTAGTATCTGACACGAGCTTGTGTTCCCTTTCAGCAATGAAATCCTTGTTCACCAGGGTTTGGAAATCTGGAAAGTCGAACATACTGAGAGCACAGTGAAGTTGCGGGTTTAATCCACCAAGAAAGCGGTCCATCTTCCTTTCTTCAGTGGCCACGTCATATTGGGAGTAACATGACAGGTGATTGATTTTTTGTAAATATTCTCCCACTCACTAACTTCCTTGGAGGAGCGCGAGAAATCGCGCTGCTTAGTCTTCATAATTCCAGCATGGATGTGATATTTTCGGAATTGCTCCTCGAATCTTGACTAGGTAATTGCTTCATTCTCAGCCCCCTATGGCTTTCTCACTTTCCCACCATATGGCAGCAACGCCTTCCAGATAATGTGTTACAAATGGAACTTTATCCTCTTCCTCAGTTCGAGCAACCTCAAGTTTCTTTTCCATAGTCCTTAACCAATCATCTGCATCCAAGGGATCAACGGCCTGACTGAAACTGGGAGGCTTAGTCCTTTGAAAATCAGATAGTTTGGAGTGAGAGGCAGGCTGATTTCCATTCTGTCCAACCATTGCTTGAATACTTCTGAATATTTCCATTAGATCATTGTTTCGTCATTCCTCGAACATTCGCATAATTTGCTCGGTGGAGGGCGGATTTGGCAGTGGAGGCGGTGGTGGAACATACGGCTCGAGTGATTGTCCTGCCTGTCGTGCGGAACACCGAACGGGAGAACCCTCACGAATGTTGCTACTGCAGCCTCCCCGCTTCATCCTAATATGATTTTTCCCAAGTCAACGCAACCGAGATGAGAAGCATTCAACAAAAACTAGGGAGAAGCCAGCAACAAAAACCAAGCGAAACCGAAAAGACGAAGAAAATACGGCGAATAAAATAAAGCCCAACATAATTATACATAGACTCATACATGAAAGATAACAACATGCCAGGTCCAACTACCCTCATACATGAAACGAAACATCATGACTAGTATGATCACAACCATACTCCATCCCGACAACTGAGAATACTTGAAAGCTCTACTTCTCGGCTGGCGTTGCAGGGTCCTCTCCTGATGCGGACTCGGATCCGGAACTAACGAGATTAACGGAGACCTCTGGGTTAAAAGTGACACGACGACGTTGCCTCGAGGGCTCTCCCTCAGGGGCAGGTGGAGGGCGGATCATCGGGGCTGCAGGAGTGGCGAGGAGTGAAACCCACTCTGCGGGAGCACTAAGGGGACTTGCAGTCGTAGTGCCTGAGCTACTCGGGGGAGTAACCGGAGAAACAGGGGATCTAGAACTGGCAGGAACGTAGGGAATAAATCCCATAGATGGGGAAGTAGTGGCTGAGCGAGCAGAGACTAAAGTAGAGGCTAAAGCAGTACGGGCACGATTCAGCTCATGAGCTAGCTCGTAGATCAGAAGATAGCTAGCAGTGATGTAGCAAGAAAGGTGGCTAGCGACACTATCGGACTCCGGATCAATGATAGGGAAATGGACACTACCATTATCGTGGAGAGAAGGGTAGTAATGGAAACCTGGGTGATTCTGCATCTGGACCTCGTTGTAGCGGAGCTCAACAAGTACCTCGAATGCAGCAAACTGGACAGCCTGAGAAGCGGAAGAAGCGTAGCCGTACAATAGGTACGAGTGTAAGAACTGGAATCGGATCTGGTGCACAGAGTAACCATGGCGTGATACTCACACACTAAGTCAGCTAGGCGCTCCCGGTACACACGATAGACTGGATCGTCTCCGTGAGGGTACAGCCGACACCACACATTACGAAGGAGATGTGGCGATGTGTACGGCATCAGCTGCAACTGGCACGGATACAGCATCGGAGCCATCTACACTCACAATCATTAGCAGGTTAGCAAAGAAAAATAATATATAATCAGTGCATGCAATGCAACAGCCAGCTACAGTTAATACCGACACTCAGCTACAACTCGTATCTAGCGTCCAGTTAACTCGGCTTAGTCTAGCATGGCCTACAGTCAGCGCGGCTCTGATGCCAAGCGTTGTGGCACCCCAGCTCAGAGCGACCGGTTTACCTTGCATTGCCAGCCTAGAGACCTTGTCTTCTGGCAACACACAACAACATGGCACAGAATACAACCGCTTTATTCATGCTAGCGGAACATAGTTCATATTACAACGGTTAGTGAGGCCAAGCGGCACACACGGTGCGGCTGAACAATATGTACATTATTCAGTGAACATAAAGGGGCCTCGATCATGACAACTACTCGGCAGCGGAACAACATCGTAGCCGGACTCCATAGCACAAGGACACCGACATGGACACGGTCTAGACTTGGACAGCACTCCTTTCCAACGGGACTTTCCTGAAATCTGGCATGACACTCCAGGTCAGTACATTGAATGTACTTGCAAGCTCAGAATAAGCATAAACCAGATGACAGACAATATTATGATATTTATCCAATTTAAACAACAATGCAACTATATAACCAACATGCTGTGATAGTGCTCAACAGGTACTTATTCTCCTGACTTGCTTACCCGATGTGACCAACAAACAAAATATTACCAACACATACTCGTGATCCTTACGGTGATCACAACCCGACCATCTCATGGCCCGTGATCCTTACGGCGATTACAACCTGACAACTCATGTCCAACTCAACACGATGACCTCACTGTCATCCTTAGTGCAATTTAGTGTGCATATTTATTAAGTGTTGACCCATGGTGTACCTTACTTTCGAGCGTGTCCGTATCCATGGACTCGGCTATCGATAGATTAAATACACTCTGTAGAGGTTAGTACACTGTACCCACACTACGGAACCCATGGCCTCACTCTCCCATCCGAGTGGACCAATAGCGTTCCGACGAAACCATTTCACCGGCATGACACTCTCCCGGCCCCTCCGACTCAGACCCCACCGGGCTAGTCCTGGGTGGCCCCGTGTCTACCTCCAGACACCTCGACCACCACCGTGGCCACGATCCACACTGGGATCCGGTACCAAAATTAACTTAACAACGGGATCACAAGGTTATGCTTGCCTACCGGGCCGGGGTAGAGCACACCCATGACCTTCCCTAAATTGAGGTACCGACCAGAGGCACGACAATGAAACGCATTAAGGCCGTCCCATACCGGCAAGTGTGGTTGCACTGGGAAAGACACGTTTCAATGGCACCATGACCCGATCAACAACATGTTCAAGTTGAATGATTAATCAGGTTCAACTTAATGTGAAAATAAAATAACCGGTGTCATACTGCCATACCATGCATCACTTAACATATGCATCACATAACCATGCAATGATTGCACCAATCATACTCCCATGGAGCCAACATAATCTCATGCTACTATACTGGTTAAAACCTCTCTTTACTTATACTAGAACTATTTCTAGCAATTATCATTATTTTAACTCATGCAAAAATAATATTCAAATTACTCATCAACTCTATGACCATATTATTTATTTATCTCTAGCAACTAAGTTCTCATTACTTTACCAACAATATTTACTTCAAACATACTGGAGTTCAAGCATTTTAACTTAGCAAGCATATAACAAAATATATTTATTATATAACTAATTTAAATGCATCAATATTCATAAGTTCAAGTATGAAAATCATAAATATTGAAGTGGCACCATGAAAATGTTACTGCGGCTTGCCTTAGTATTGATGAGGTTCACAAGGCTCCTGGTGATCCTCAAGACAAGCTGGTTCCTCTGAAAACATTCAAAAACCACAATTGAAAAATATCAAGAAACCTTCTTAAAATTGCCAGAAAATCTAGACAGCAAGGAAAAATCCCATATTTTGGGAGTTGTTAGAATTTTGGACAAAGAACACAATGCAAAAAAGAATCACCGCATTTGGACTTGTAGAATAAAACTTATGGCTGTTTGAATGCTATTGGAATTTAAATAAATTTGAAAAATAAAACTGGGGGGGTGACGTCGATGGCGTATTTTCCCGGGGTGCCACTACTCATACCACTTTGCGCGAGTAGTGAGTGGCTAACTAGCAGGCCTCGCTAGTCAGGCCAGAGGGAGGGGAGAAAGAAACATAGAGGTGCGGCGCTTCGCCGGAGCTTACGCCGGCGTTGAGGCATCTTGGAGGAAAACGAGAGGGAGGGATCGACAGAGAAGGTTCTTGCGCACCTGCCCGTACCCGTGGCGTGGAAAATGGTGACCGAACAGCGTCGGATTCTTCCTCGCAAGTGGAGGCAGAACACGGTGGTCGCCGGAGATGAGGAAGACGGAGGCTAGGGGTGGCTCCAGGGGCTCGGGCTTGGCTCGTTAGCTTCACGGAGGAGAGGCGGAGGCCCTGGCGGGGTCGCCTTGGCTTGGGGTGGCCGAAGCCGCGGGGACGATCCAGAGGGGATCGCCGGCGAGCTCGGCTCGGGGACGGCAGCCCGCGGCCTGCGCGGCCGGTCTGCTGCTTCTAGTGGCTATAGGAGGGAGAGGTGGTGAGCTGCGATGCTCCAGGAGGTTGCGGAGGGGGTTTTTTATAGGCGGGGTGGCAAGGAGGGTTCGGGCTCCGCCGGAGGACAGCTGTCTCCGGCGCCCAGCGACGAATGGTGCCAGAGAGAGGGGGGAAGGCGACGGGGTTCACGCGGAAGCTGTGCGCGGATGCGGACGAGCACAGGAGCGAGGAGGAAACGGACGAACACAGTGCGCAGGCACTGTGCCATTGGACGGACCGTGCTCGTGCTCGTTGTGGCGAGCTCCGGCCTCGGCAAGCGGCAGGGAGGAGTAAAGGGGGTGGAGACGAGGATGGTGGCGAGGGGGGACACGCGCTGGCTGGCCGAGCAGCGAGCACGTGCGCCACAGAGGCGCTGGCGACGCGCAGAGCGTGCGTTTGGCATGCCAGCACCCTCGGACGAACGCGGTCACCGCGTGGACCGTGACATCAGCCACATATGCACTAACCATGATGTTTGGCGTGTAGTCCTTAGTAAACTAGGGTGTTACCACGGCTCGGTTTGTTTCTAGGTGCAGTAGAAGTGAAATGGTGAAAAGGTTAAGTCTCTGGACAGAAACTTTGAACAGTTACTTTTGTCAAACCACAGGGATTCAAGGGCTGAGCTTTGGGGTTTTACTGACTCTTACTAAGGTGAATAAGCACAGGGAAAACCAGCTACATTGGAGCTAGTAAAAAGGTAGTTGCTGTAGAAACTACCATTTCAGCCCGGAAGTGAAAATATTTTCTCTAGCCAAAATACTCCAAAAAGTGGTGCAATATTTTTGCTCAGAAATGTGCCCTAGGTTCCAAAGAATATTTGGGATTTTTCTCAGGATTTTTAGGGCAACAGAAATGAGGGTTGCTTTGGAGGTTAAAGAGTTTAGCTAGGGTTTAAGAAGCAAAATGAATATTTTTCATTTAAGAAAAATATTCCAAGCAATATTTTTGGGTTGGCCAGGGGTGAAATGATGGATTAGAAGAGGAGAGGGGGCACTTGGGTGAAAATCTAGGGATACCCAAGTGATCAAGTCCAAATGGAATGATTCAAAACTCCAAATCCAAAACCAACTCAAATGAAAATCAAGCAAAGAAAAAGAGGGCAAAAACCATGCTGTGACATCGGGGCCTGGTTTGTCGATATTGCCAATAAAGATGTGAATTCCTCCAAAGGGGACCCGGTAACCGTACTCGATTGAGCCGGCGTCGGGGCCCCAGCCTACATCGTCGATGTAGAGCTTGCCGCGACGACTCTTGGTCATCCGGCCCATGGCGTATCCCTTGAGTCCTTCGAAGTTGCCCTTTAAGAACTCGAAACCATCGTGCGATAGCCCCACGGTGGGCGCCAACTGTCGTGGAATTATCATGTCAGATGTCCTAGTGTGAGGAATTATTCGTGGAGCCATCGCAATGAGATTAGCTTAAAGGGGTTAAACCGGACCAAGGACACGAGGAGTTTATACTGGTTCGGCCCCTTATGGTGAAGGTAAAAGCCTACAATCCAGTTGTCGTGGAATTGATGGGGTCTCGATGATCAGGGAGCGAATCCACTTTACCTAGATCTCGAGCTATTGTTTCTTGTCCTTGAACCGCCGTCGGGTCGTCCCTTTATATACACAGGTTGACGCTCGGCGGTTTACAGAATCCCGACACCAGTCATACACGTGTCCGGCTCGGTTTCTACCTTTTCCTATCATACAATACAAGTTACATATCACATGGCGGTTTGTATCTACGGGCCCTAATCCGCCTTTGGGCCCTGGGCCTTTAAATCTCTGTAGTAAAGCGCCATACTCCTTGTCTTCATGGGATTCAATGCGGATGACTCCTTATGAGTATAACCCGGCCCCTCCTGGGCGGTTTATACTCAATAGTTATATCCCCAACACATACATATCCAAATCAAGTTTCCAACAAGAAGTTTCCAACAACATATCCATATATACATACATATCCAAAAGAAGTTTCCAACAAGTTTCCATAAAAAAAGGAAGCACAAGGAGAAGAGTACACTCCATCAAGTTTATACTCATAAGTTATATCCCCAACACATACATATCCAAATCAAGTTTCCAACAAGAAGTTTCCAACAACATATCCATATATACATACATATCCAAAAGAAGTTTCCAACAAGTTTCCATAAAAAAAAGGAAGCACAAGGAGAAGAGTACACTCCATCAATGCAAGCTTCCTCATTTAAAGAAAATCTGCAAATTGGGAAAGATGAAAGTTAGAAGAGGGAGAAGAAGAAGAAGAAGAAGACTAGCTAGAAGAAAAAGAAGAAAAGGAAGAAGAAAAAGAAGAAGAAGAAGAAGAATTTAGCTTCTCTTTCTTTTTCTCCTCTACTCTTCTTTATCTTCTTCTTCTTCTAACTACGGTAGATAAAAATACCATTTTTTAGCTAAGCTAGGTAAAAATGCTAAGTGTATAGGTCATTTTAGAGCTAAGCTAGGTAAATAGGTCATTTTGGAGCTAACCTAGGTAAAATGGATCATATTGGACCTAACCTAGGTAAACTTGGTCATTTTGGAGCTAGCCTAGGTAAAATGGATCATATTAGAGCTAACCTAGGTAAAATTGGTCATTTTGGAGATAACCTAGCTAATTATGCCATTTTTGAGTTAACTAAGCATATCATGCCATTTTTGACATAAGTGAGCTAAGTATAGGTCTTTCTTGAGCTAACCCAGGTAACTAAGCATATTATGCCATTTTTTACACAAGTAAGCTAAGTGTATGTCATTATTGAGCAAACCTAGGTAACTAAGCATATTAGAGATAACTTAACTTAGGTCATTTCGGAGGAAACAAAACTAAGTATAGATCATTTTGGAGATCTAACATACCTGACATACTTCACTCCTTCTTGTCCTTCTCCTTCATCATCTTGTGCGCTTAGAGCGGCGAGGCAGTGGGATGTAGTCTTCTACCACAATTGGCATGCTCATGTCACCCAGCTGTGGGATCGCGAGGTCATTGTCAGGTACCACCACCATCGCGAGGCCATCTTCAGGCAGCACCATCACTAGGTCATCGTCAGCCACCACCATCGCGAGTTCATCGTCTGACAGAATAGGCTGCACCTCCTCATCCCCACTCTGGTCCTCTTCTTCCCCACTCCATTCTGGATCATCCTCGCTACTCCTCTTGCTGTAGCCAGAGTCGCTGGTGCTTTGGCTGTAGCCAGAGTCGCTGCTGCTGCTCCCATTGCCTGACCAAATGCAATAAAGTTTTTTTAACAATCGATGTGAGACAAAGCCAAATGTAGAGGAAGAAGAGGCAGAATGTACTGGCATTGTCGTCGTCCTGGTAGCGCATGCGGCACATAGTCGTGTTGAACACCTTCACAATGAGCATGGCGTCACCATCATACCTGAAGATAAGGAAGTACCCGTGCCACAGGTCATAAGCACGGACGAACTGCTCCCAGCCACGACACAGGTACATGTGGCCATACCTGATCACCACCTTCACGTCCCAATGCATGCAAGCCTGCTGCCGGCATGTCGCAGTTCACATTCCTTGGCCGATGGCCGTCCAACATCTTCATAAAAGTGTCAGGCAGCCTCTGCAGCATGGGTCAAGGAGTGATGTAGCAAACAACACAGTTATCATAAAGAGATGGTTGAAGGGGAGATCTCTCCTTTATATACCTGCCTCCTGGAGGAATTCTCAAGTATGATCGTGAAGAACTCGAAACCATCCAACTCGTACTCCGGTGTGGCAGAGCGCAGCCTGTGGTGGTGGCCTCCCCCCATCTCTGATAAGTAGCAGAAGAGACCAATTAGTAATGCTCATGTTTCAAATTGATCATATACAAATTGATCATAGGTACATTAGCAGTAATATTGTGGTCATCACCAAAATATCATTAGAGGATAAATGCACTTTCATCAACTAGCTCGCATCTATTTATAAGTCGAGCGAGCTCAATATCCACTGTCATTTACCACCAATAGAAATGAGCTATGTTCTCTTAGTTTTATCGAGATTATTTGTTTTATTTTAGAGTACTTAAAATGTAGGGCATATATAATAAGTTCCCGTGAGAGAAGACTTTGACCAAGAATTATTTTATCACTGTGGGGTTTATAGGATAAAAACTCACATTTATTAGTAAGTACTAAGTATCGACAAAACAAAAGCTAATGATACCAATTTCATGCCATATAAACCACATATTGACATATAAGCCACACACATGTTATGATTACACGATATCATGAACGTCTCTTCAAAGTTAAACAAGGATTATATATATTTAGTGAGCCAAGATAAATGCAAGCATTTGATAAATTTTACAATCATCTGTCCACTTGGGTAGAGACATGCACAGAACTAATGGGAGGAAATCACCTTCCATGACAACTCATATACACTGAAGAGAACATTTAACAGACTATTATTTCAAACAAAGAACTAATTTACCCCGTATGAGCTAACAAACATCTATCTGGCAACAAGCGTGTGCACCATTTTTTGACCAGGAAAAGATAGTCACATGCAAGTAGCGAGGACGAGAGCATCACAGACATGTTTGAAGGAAATATGCCCGAGAGGCAACAATAAAGTTATTATTTATTTCCTTATTTCATGATAAATGTTTATTATTCATGCTAGAATTGTATTAACTGGAAACTTAGTACATGTGTGTGAATACATAGACAAAACATATTGTCCCTAGTATGCCTCTACTTCACTAGCTCGTTAATCGAAGATGGTTATGTTTCCTAACCATAGACATGTGTTGTCATTTGATGAACGGGATCACATCATTAGGAGAATTATCTGATGGACATGACCCAGCCGTTAGCTTAGCATTATGATCATTATAGTTTCATTGCTACTGCTTTCTCCATTACTTATACAAGTTCCTCGGACTATGAGATTATGCAACTCCCGAATACCGGAGGAACACTTTGTGTGCTACCAAACTTCACAACGTAAATGGCTGATTATAAAGGTGTTGTATAGGTGTCTCCGAAGGTGTTTGTTGGGTTGGCATAGATCAAGATTAGAATTTGTCACTCCGTGTTTCGGAGAGGTATCTCTGTGCCCTCTCGGTAATACTCATCACTATAAGCCTTTCAAACATTGTGACTAATGAGTTAGTTGTAGGATGAAATATTACAGAATGAGTAAATAGACTTGTCGGTAACGAGATTGAACTAGGTATGATGATACCGACAATCGAATCTCGGGCAAGTAACATACCGATGACAAAGGGAACAACATATGTTGTTATGTGGTTTGACCGATAAAGATCTTCGTAGAATATGTAGGAACCAATATGAGGATCCAGGTTCCACTATTAGTTATTGACCGGAGACATGTCTTGGTCATGTCTACATAGTTCACGGACCCGTAGGGTCTGCACGCTTAACGTTCGATGGCGATTGGTATTATGAGTTTATGTGAGTTGATGCACCAAAGGTTGTTCGGAGTCCCGGATGAGATCACATACATGACAAGGAGTCTCAAAATGATCGAGACATAAAGATTGATATATTGGACCATGTTGTTTGGACACCGGAAGTGTTCCGAATAGTTTCGGATAAAACCGGAGTGCCGGAGGGTTACTGGAACCTCCCCGGAAAATAATGGGCCTTAGTGGGCCTATAGGCGAGAGAGAGGGCTGCACCAGGAGGTGCCCCCCCCCAAGGGGAGTCCGAATAGGACAAGGGGAGGGGGGCGCGGCCCCTCTTTCCCTCTCCCTCTCTCTCTCTCCTTCCTTCTCCTCCTAGTTGGACTAGGAAAGGAGGAACCTACTCCTACTTGGAGTAGGATTCCCCCCTGGGCGCGCCCCTGGTGGCCGGACGGCCCCCTCCTCTCTTCCTTTATATACAAGGGAGGGGGCACCCCATATACACACAAGTTGATCTTTAGCCATGTGCAGTGCCCCCCTCCACCGTTTTCCACCTCGGTTATATCGTCCTAGTGCTTAGGCGAAGCGCTCCGGCGGTAACTTCATCATCACCGTCACGACGCCGTCGTGCTGACGGAACTCTCCCTCGGCCTCAGCTAGATCTAGAGTTCGAGGGACATCACCAAGCTGAATGTGTGTAGATCGCGGAGGTGTCGTGCATTCGGTACTTGATCGGTTGGATCTTGAAGATGTTCGACTATATCAACCGCGTTACTTAACGCTTCCACTTTCGGTCTACGAGGGTACATGGACACACTCTCCCCTGTCGTTGCTATGCATCACCTAGATAGAACTTGCATGATCGTAGGAATTTTTTTGAAATTACCTCGTTCCCCAATAGTGGCATCCGAGCTAGGTCTATGCGTAGATGTTATATGCATGAGTAGAACACAAAGAGTTGTGGGCGATAATAGTTATATTGCTTACCACTGTCTTACTTTGATTCGGCGGTATGGTTAGATGAAGCGGCCCGGACCGACATTACATGACCGCATTCATGAGACTGGTTTTACCGACGTGCTATTGCACAAAGGTGGCTGGCGGGTTTCTGTTTCTCCAACTTTAGTTGAATCGAGTTTGACCACGGCTGGTCCTTGTTAAAGGTTAAAACAACACACTTGACGAGAAATCATTGTGGTTTTGATGCGTAGGTAAGAATGGTTCTTGGTAGAAGCCCGTAGCAGCCACGTAAAACTTGCAACAACAAAGTAGAGGACGTCTAACTTGTTTTTGCAGGGCTTGCTATGATGTGATATGGTCAAGACATGATGTGATATAAATTGTTGTATGAGATGATCATGTTTTGTAACAAAATTTGTCGGCAACTGGCTAGAGCCATATGGTTGTCGCTTTATTGTATGCAATGCAATTGTCATGTAATTGTTTTACTTTATCACTAAGCCGCAGCAATAGTCGTAGTAACAATAGTTGGCGAGACGACAATGATGCTACGATGGAGATCAAGGTGTCCCGCCGGTGACGATGGAGATCATGACGATGCTTCGGTGATGGAGATCATGAGCACAAGATGATGATGGCCATATCATGTCACATATTTTGATTGCATGTGATGTTTATCTTTTATGCATCTTATTTTGCTTAGTACGGCGGTAGCATTATACGATGATCCCTTACCAAATTTCAAGGTATAAGTGTTCTCCCTGAGTATGCACCGTTGCTACAGTTCGTCGTGCCGAGACACCACGTGATGATCGGGTGTGATAAGCTCTACATTCACATACAACGGGTGCAAGCCAGTTTGGCACACGCAGAATACTCGGGTTAAACTTGACGAGCCTGACATATGCAGATATGGCCTCGAAACACTGAGGCCGAAAGGTCGAACGTGAATCATATAGTAGATATGATCAACATAGTGATGTTCACCATTGAAAACTACTCCATCTCACGTGATGATCGGACATAGTTTAGTTGATTTGGATCACGTGATCATTTAGATGACTAGAGGGATGTCTATCTAAGTGGGAGTTCTTAAGTAATATGATTAATTGAACTTTAATTTATCATGAACTTGGTCTTGATAGTTATTTTGCATGTCTATGTTATTGTATATCAATTGCCCGTGCTACCGTTCCTTTGAATTTTAATGCGTTCCTAGAGAAAGCTAAGTTGAAAGATAATGGCAGCAACTACACGGACTGGATCCATAACTTGAGGATTATCCTCATTGCTGCACAGAAGAATTACGTCCTAGAAGCAACATTCAGTGTCAGGCCTGCTGCAGATGCTACTGATGACGTTAAGAACGTCTGGCAGAGCAAAGTTGATGACTACTCGATAGTTCAGTGTGCCATGCTTTACGACTTAGAATCGGGAATTCAAAGACTTTTTGAACGTCATGGAGCATATGAGATGTTCCAAGATTTGAAGTTAATATTTCAAACAAAATGCCCGAGTTGAGAGATATGAAGTCTCCAATAGGTTCTACACAGCTGCAAAATGGAGGAGAATAGTTTTGTCAGTGAACACATACTCAGAATTTCTGGGTACCATAACCACTTGACTCAACTGGGAGTTAATCTTCCTGATGATAGTGTCATTGACAGAGTTCTTCAATCACTGCCACCAAGCTATAAAGGCTTCGTGATGAACTATAATATGGAAGGGATGAACAAGACTATTCCCGAGCTCTTCAGGATGCTAAAGGCTACGGAGGTAGAAATCAAGAAGGAGCATCAAGTGTTGGTGGTCAACAAGACCACTAGTTTCAAGAAAAAGGGCAAATGGAAGAAGGGGAACTTCAAGAAGAACGGCAAAAAGGTTGCTGCTCAAGAGAAGAAACCCAAGTCTGGACCTAAGCCTGAAACTGAGTGCTTCTACTGCAAAGGAACTAGTCATTGGAAGCGTAACTGCCCCAAGTATTTGGCGGATAAGAAGGATGGCAAAGTAAAAGGTATATTTGATATGCATGTTATTGATGTGTACCTTACTAATGCTCGTAGTAGCGCCTGGGTATTTGATGCTGGTTCTGTTGCTCATATTTGCAACTCGAAATAGGGGCTATGGATTAAACGAAGATTGGCTAAGGATGAGGTGACGATGCGGGTGGGAAATGGTTCCAAGGTCGATGTGATCACCGTCGGCACGCTACCTCTACATCTACCATCAGGATTAGTTTTAGACCCGAATAATTGTTATTTGGTGCCAGCGTTAAGCATGAACATTATATCTACATCTTGTTTGATGTGAGACGGTTATTCATTTAAATCAGAGAATAATGGTTGTTCTATTTATATGAGTAATATCTTTTATGGTCATGCACCCTTGATGAGTGGTCTATTTTTGTTGAATCTCGATAGTGATGATACACATATTCATAATATTGAAGCCAAAAGATGCAAAGTTGATAATGATAGTGCAACTTATTTGTGGCACTGCCGTTTGGGTCATATCAGTGTAAAGCGCATGAAGAAACTCCATGATGATGGACTTGTGGAATCACTTCATTATGAATCACTTGGTGCTTGTGAACCGTGCCTTATGGGCAAGATGACTAAAACTCCGTTCTTCGGAACTATGGAACGAGCTACTGACTTATTGGAAATAATACATACCGATGTATGCGGTCCAATGAGTGTTGAGGCTCATGGCGGGTATCGTTATTTTCCTACCTTCACAGATGATTTGAGCAGATATGGTTATATCTACTTAATGAAACATGAGTCTGAGACATTTGAAAAGTTCAAAGAATTTCAGAGTTAAGTGGAAAATCATCATAACAAGAAAATAAAGTTTCTACGATCTGATCATGGAGGAGAATATTTGAGTTATGAGTTTGGTCTTCATTTGAAACAACATGGGATAGTTTCACAACTAACACCACCTGGAACACCACAGCGAAATGGTGTGTCTGAAATAATGCATAATTTCGGCTCAAATATTGGTGTGTCCAATTCAGCAGGTGCAATATCATGCATAATTTCTTGGGACAAATGCATTTTTACCCCTAGTTGGTTCCTACCCACGGGTTTTGCCCTTACTTTTCGAGCTTGCTTAGTTTTGCCCTTACTTTTTCCATCGAGGTCCCTCGGATGCCCTTTGACTATTTGACCAAAACTTTAAAAATTCATAACTAAATCATACAAACTCATAAAAATGCAAATAAGATATCAAAATGTTCAGATAAACATTACCTTTATGGGCATATCATTTGCATTCAGGACAAAAGCATTGTTTAAACTACCTGAGGTAATTAATATTATTAACATTATTAAAAATAAATAGGTATAAACAATATTTTTTTCATGAAGAAAAATTACATGCAAATGTACGTGATGTTTTCTAAACATCCTGATAACTTATTTGCAGTTTTATGAGTTTGTATCAACTTGTTATGAATGTTCTAACGACTTTGACCATTATTTGGAAACTTCATAACAAGTTGATACGAACTCAGGAAAATGCAAATACGGTATCAGGATGTTCAAAAGACATCACCTACATTTGCATATAATTTTTATTCACGAAAAAAAATATTGTTTATACCTATTTATTTTTAATAATGTTAATAAGATTAATTACCTCGGGTAGTTTAAATGATGCTTTTATCCTGAATGCAAATGATATGCCCATAAAGGTAATGTTTATCTGAACATTTTGATATCTTATTTGCATTTTTCTGAGTTCATACGAATTAGTTATGAATTTTCAAAGTTTTGGTCAAACGGTCAAAGGGCATTCGAGGGACCTTGATGGAAAAAGTAAGGGCAAAACTGAGCAAGCTCGAAAACTAAGGGCAAAACCCGTGGGTAGGAACCAACTAGGGGTAAAAATGCAATTGTCCCTAATTTCTTTATATAAGTCATAGGGTATTGCACTAGCACTAGCACCCATATCACATAAGCTATGATAACAATGATGTCAGGACCCCGACTCAATGGCACACCGATCTAGCATGTAACACCTCATATCACTTTGCGGCCTCACGCACGGTATTCCCACGGGTGTCGCCTTACCAGGCCCGGGAACGTTTGCGCTTTTTGGCACACGTATATGATAGTGTCACTAGCATCCATATGACAAGGAGCCCGGGCTGACATGGCTAATCGTGAACCCAAAGTGGCACTAACTTACAGGGACGGGCATACATGACCCAACAACGAACGTGTCGATCATCAGCGACTGGATCCGGGCTGTAGCAACTGGGCTAGCAAGACTCCGGTAAACCGGGTTGTAGCAAGCTAACAGGACTCCGGTAGACACCGCGTGACATTTCCCTGAAGGGACAGACACAGGAATGAAGAAGGACACATGTCGGCCAGCCTAAGTGTTCCAGAGCAGTAGCAAGCTATCAAAGGCTCAGTGGAAGCACTAGGAGACATTTCCCGGTAAGAGAGGCTACCAAGGATAAACAACTAGATAGTCAGATCCCACACATACCAAGCATTTCAATAACATACACACAATATGCTCGATATGTGCAAATATAACATGGCATCACAACATGACTCTACAACTCAAGTATTTTATTCAATAGGCTCCGAGGAGCGAGATATTACAAACATGGGTCTCATGACCCAAATATCAAAGCATACAAGTCAAAGCACGAGCGGAAGCTTAACATGTCTGAGTACAGACATCTACAAATGAAAAAGGCTGAGAAGCCTGACTATCTACTAGATCCTGCCGAGGGCACAAGCTCGTAGCTGAGGTAACAAGCTAAACGTCGAAGTCCACGTGGAACTACTAGTGAGACTGAAGTCTCTCTGTAAAAACATAAAATAGGCTAACGTAAGTACAAATGTACCCAACAAGACTTACATCAAAACTAACTACATATGCATCATTATCAACAAAGGGGGTGGTGGGGTTTAACTGCAGCAAGCCAGCTTTGACTCGGTGGCTATCCTGAACTATGACTGCAAGTAACTCTTTGAGGTGGCGCACACGAGTCCACATATTCACCATATCAATACACTACTATGGACCCACTCCCGTCTCCCTATGAGAACGCCATCCATAGCACTCACGCTTATCTTGCGTATTTTAGAGTATCCACTTTCACTTGTCTATGAACTGTTATAGGCAACCCAGAAGTCCTTTACCACGGACGCGGCTATTCGAATAGATCATTTATAACCCTGCAGGGGTGTACTTCTTCATCCATGTTTCCACCACTTAGCGTCTGCACACGACATGTGCTCGGCAGACTTCAAGCAAAAGCCGACGTGGGTGTAGACCACGACCTACCTAAACACTCAAGTCTCTAGTCCAGGTTTATCGCCTATTCAGGTTCCATCCACAGGGAGTCCGGCCGAGGTTTCCATATACGGACCCGAACAATGTGTATAGGGTTCTGCGACACCAAACGGGCGCCCGGCATACCCGGCCACGTGCCTACCGCATCACAGCCCACCCCTCCGGTCAGCGCTGTGCACGGCCTCCAGCATACTACAAACACCAGAAACTACTTGCAACTCCTGGACAGAGGACAAGGGTGATTAAGAAGTCGAGCGGGGTCATATTTCAGGGCCCAATGCATGGTAGTAGCTGTTTCATGGATCACAAACACAGAACTCAGTTCCTGAGGATGACTTCAATGAGACAACCCACCATGTACTCCTACATGGCCTCTCACCGCTAACTTTACCAAATCGTGTTCACACACTTAGCTCACACACAGTAGTACATGTTCACACACCTCTGATTCATCTCCGATGAATCAGACCTGACTCAACTCTAAGCAGTAGCAGGCATGACAAACAAGCATGAATGAGTAGGCACAACAGGGCTCAAACAAGTCCTACTCATGCTAGTGGGTTTCATCTATTTACTGTGGCAATGATAGGTCATGCAGAGGATAAAGGGGTTCAGCTACCGCAACAAGTAACAAATGAATCATTGTTGTCCTAATGCAGTAAAAGAGAGGAGAAGTGAGAGAGTAGGATTGTATCGGAATGAACAAGGGGGTTTTGCTTGCCTGGCACTTCTGAAGATAGTATAGTTCTTCATCAGTGTCATCGATCACATCGTCGGTACACATCTACTGAGAGGGGACAAGCACCGACAAACAAAGAAGAAACACAATCAATGCAATGCACAATATGATGCATGATCATGACATGGAAATATGTTGTGGTTTGAGCTAATGCAACTTGCAGCAGGTTAAATGAAGTTGGTTTGAATCCAAGATTCAAATTCAAACTCCACATGTGGTTGTTTATATGCCATTTATATGATTTGTGCTAAACAGCAGCTATAAGTTGTTCTAACATGCATGAAAATGGTACATATGGATAGATTGGATTTTTCCGATCATTTTTCATATATAATTTGTTTCATTCTGAGTTACGGTTGATTTTATATGATTTTTAGAAGTTTTGGATATTTTCTGAAATAAATAAATCATTTTTGATTTATTTTAAATCCCAGAAAATATTTACTGTGTCAGCATGATGTATTAGTGACGTTAGCAGGTCAATGGGCGGCTGACCAGGTCAAACCTGACTAGTGGGGTCCACTGGTCAGTGGCAGGGGCTGGTTAGTGTCGCTGAGAGGTGGGGCCGGGTCAACAGACACGTCAGCAAGTCAACTCTGACGTGTGGGGTCAGTCAACGTGTGACGTGGCCAGGTCAAACTGACCTGTGGGGCCCGTGGGGTTAGTTTAAACTAAACAGGAGCTAAACTAGGTTAATTAGGCAGTGGGGCCCGTATGTTATCGACACGGGGCACTAACTAAACACGATTAGCACCTAAACTAATGGGGCCACGTCAGCGTCACCGGAACCTCGCCGGCGGCAACCAAAACAACGGCGGTGCGGCTCGGAAACACGCTACGGCGGCAGTTTGGCTTGGTGAGGGTACCAGGGCATAGTCCTTGCGCCCGCGCATCCAGCAGAGGCAGCGGCAGGTCGCGGGGTGACCAGAGCTCGTCGGAAACAAGCTCACGGCTGACGGTGTACTGGACTATGGGGGACTCACCACGTCGTCTCCCGATCAGTTGGATTGGGCTGAGGACAGTTGCCGTATACAAGGAAGATTCCACAAGACTTGGTGATCAAGACAAGGACTCCTCCCCCACCGGCGTATTCGGCTAGGACTCTTGTTACCCTAGGCCTATGGTACATTATATAAACCGAGGCTAGGGTAGTCGATATATGATTATTACATCACTCATCATACCTCTAGGGTTTAGACCACAACATATGATCTCGAGGTAGATCAACTCTTGTAACCCCTATACTCATTAAAGTCAATCAAGCAGCATGTAGGGTATTATCTCACCAAGAGAGCCCGAAGCTGGGTAAAATCCCGTGTTCATGTTACCATTGATCCTAAGATGCATAGCTTGGGACCCCCTACCCGAGATCCTCCGGTTTTGACACCGACATTGGTGCTTTCATTGAGAGTTCCGCTGTGTGATCGGCGGAAGGATCAATGGCTCGACTGCAGGTCAACTGCGATGTTGGTTTCTTCGTCACCAGCTCGACTGGTCACCTTGGCTTGATCGAGGACTGCGCCCTACCTCCGATCGTCATGTTCGGATGAGGGCCTTCAGCAACATCAACTCTGATCTCTATCAAGATCATGGAGGAGTCATCCATGGAGCTCGGGGGCTCAACGTCATCATTGCCCTCGGGCGACCGTGCTGTTTTTCTGGACAACAAACTCGTATCCGCCGCCACCGCCTGCTCGAGTGTCTCCTAAATGATTGCTTCGGTGGAGTTATGCGGAATTAAGTATACAATAACCCTGCAAAAATTTCGTTGAGTTCCGATGGAGGAGTCTCTGGCAATCTCCGATATACCGGAGCCTTGTTGAATCTGGACGAGAATCCAGACGAGTTTGGAGCGGGGTGTCCAGCATCTAGCTCGGACGTCCTTTGGAAGATCCAACCGTTGATCGGCTGCGGAATTCCCATATCTACCACCTGCCAAAAATTCAGCGTGATTCGACCGTCCAAACTCCGGGAACCTTCCGATTAGTGCATCACTTATTGGATCTGTTTTCTGCGCGAGAACGAATCCGACCCGAGTTCATCTCCTTTACGAACGGGATTCCGGACATCCTTTTTTAAGGACGTTTTTGTATGGGGTATTGTGTTTTATTCTCAAACACATCCCATTTATATTAAAAGTATTTTTACAATATGATCTTCACCATCGTGTCGGTGTCAAACCAGCCCGAGAACATCACTCCACGGCGGCCGAACTACGCTAGACACATCGTCGCTTTATTGAGCCGAGCTCAACTACTTCGGATCATCATATGGGCCAGCCGAACAATAGTTCGGCACCGCGAAGGATAAATCGTCACCAACATCGCCGCCCCACGGATTACACGGAGCGGGCACACCGGCATCGCCACACGGTCACTTCATCAAGCCAGCATTGATCACGTCACAAGCTACGACCTGCATCGGCATGTCCGAACTATTGCTTCATCGAGCCGATGTCCATCACGCCGAACTACTTCAACACCTCGGCTGAGACATCTCCTCACCGACCTACTCCGTCTCCTCGCCTGGACTAGGGGCTTCGTCATCCCTTCATGAACTTACCTTGGAGACTCCGGCGTCATCGGCCGGCCAGCTTCATCACGTTAGCTAGACACGGGTTTTGCCTCGGCAAGCCAACCTTTGCCAGCATCGTCATGCCTTCGCTTCATCACCCATTAGGCAATGGGTGTGCGGATCGAGTCCCAATTTTGGGAGTAAAATTTCTTCGGACCGCTACAACAAATAAACCAGGTGCTACTAATCCCAGCAATTTTTGCTTGTTCGGGTTTATTTTTCCCAATGAATTATTACTCTGCTTTGTTCCATCATCTATACACAGGTCTATCAATTGGTGGCCGCATTAATGACGGTTTCGTGGTGGTTCGGTCAGTTTCCGTTCATAGTTCGGCGAACGCCGTATCCGGAACTCAGACCGACCTATGAATTCGGGCCTTGTCACGCCTTCACTGCGTCATGCCGATGCCCTGCATCGACATTGACCTCAACACTCAGGCCATATCTCTTTCATTATTTACTTCACTTATATTAAATAAGTAGAAGAATTTTTTTACAGTATTATCTTTATTTGTCATTACTTTTGGTTTGCACTATTTTATCTGTGCAGCCAATCGACTCAGATTGAGCCGTGTTGTCGCCTCCGTCGACCGAATTGTATTTTCGCCTTGGCGCGCTGAACTGCTTCATTACCGCGGCTGGACTGGGGGCTTCGTCTTCTCGGAGTGCCGAACTCTCTGCTCGGCCACCTAGGAACCAGCCTGGGGGGTGAACCTTGTCCCGCATCAAGCTCGGACTGCGTCATCAATGCCGAACACATTAACCAGCTAAGTCGCTCTCATACTCATAAACTTTCAGTTTTAAAATTTGTTCGGTTCGACCAAGCACTATACTTTTTTAGCAAAAAGTTGTTTGTGAAGAACTTCCTTGTCCAAACTCTGTTTGTGACACACAAATTCAAATACCCCGTTTACTGGGGGGCTCCCTTGCTGGAGCTTTTCCTCTTGCATATGATTATACTTGTACGGCTTCGTTCCTTGTTCGTGTATTACGCCACAATATGCACCATATTGACCTAAGTGATTTGCAAGTTGGGTTGCCTTGCTCCTGTGTTTACCCCTACGTTCCCGATTATTCGGCTAGGGAGTAAAGGGAGCACCTCTGCGATTGTCACGATCGGGTCACCCGAGCCGGACCTCGGACTGGGTGAAGCCGAAAGCTAGCGCTCTTACTGTTTTCAATAATGGTCGGCACACAATGGAACTCATGAGTACAAAAAATCTAGTGCACAAGTCTCATAATAATAATGAGCAACCGAAGAAAGATATCGGTGGGGGTACTATTTTCTTCGAAGATGCTTCTTACACTTCGTTAGTAATATAGCATAAGTTCCCTGAGCGCGCTTTGTCTGTTACAGCCTTATGGCCTGATTGCCTGGTTATCGGAAACACTGTCGATATTCTCGGCAGGTGGAGTACATAACACTCTTCGGTCCTTGACCGAAGAGGGAGAAGCTGACGGTCGGTTAAGACGCGTTCAAAGTTCGGGTGAACACATATATGATAGAAGTACTTCGGTACGCAAAATCATTATAACATAAAATTATTTTACCCAAGTCACTTGGGGGCTCTTAAATTTATGTGAGCTTTTTTATAATAAGTGTTCTTCTTCTTAGTCGTTGTAAAGTCTTTTTTCTATCACTCCTTTTTTCGACGTGAGTGTGTGGTCAATAGCCGGATTTCCCTCGCAAAGCCGCTAAAGTTTGCTAAACTAGCCTAGCGGGAAGTACTCTGCCTTCGGGATAGGAGGTTGAAGCCGTAGGCTGACCCGCTTGAAGTCTTGAGATAGGATGTTTCATGTTAAAGCATGACAAAAGCACACTTTTTTCTCTAAGACCAATTTTTTGATTGGCACCGAACGATTAATCTAGTTCGGACGTCGAGTTTTTACTGACGTTTTTTGGTTTTCCAATCCTATGGCACTTTTCAACTATTTGTGTGTTTTCCGAATAAAGTCTCACAGTGCAAAGCCGGACACCTTTAGAGATTTGGCAAAAATTCTCGGACATTGCTATATATGCATCGGTTTCAAATTGTGTCTTTGGTCGATAGTTGGGTTGCCCGGCTCCTGTGCTTGCCTCCTACATTCCGCTTTGTTCGGTTAGGTGTGCAAAAGGAGAACCACTGCGATTGTGCTTCCAGCTCGCATGGTTAAGCACCTCGGTGGAAAAACGCGAAAACTGACTGTCACAATAAAGCATAAACCGGTCATCGATTCAATGACTATGTTAAATGATGGGTGAAAGTGCAACAATCCCTAGGTGGTTTTGGTAATTCCTAACAACATATAGCTCATTGGGCTAATATTATTTCAAGACAAATATTTCAGGAAAGCTCAATGAATGGCATGGCATGGATGAGGAAAGTGGATCCCTCAAAATACTAAGGATAAAAGGATTGGCTCAAGCTCAAAAGCTCAAGACTCTATATTTTATATTTTAGTGATCCAAGATCATATTGAGTCTATAGCAAAAGCAAATACTATCAAGGAGGGATGAGGTGTTGCTTAATGAGTTTCTTGCTCCATGGTGCTTAGTGATATGCTCCAAAAACCCTCAACTACTTTCTCATATCCACATATGACCCAAACCAAAAGTCAAACTCGGCCCCACCGATTCTTTCTATCCGGCGCCACCGAGTTCGGATGTCATAGCCACTGCCACAAACCCTAGGCAAATCGGTCTCACCGAGATGGGATTCTAATCTCTCGGTTTCCCTTTGTAACGTTTTGGTCTAACCGAAGTGACCAATCAGTCCCACCGAGATTGCAATGTAATCTCTCTGTTTCCTTTTCATAACATTTCGGTCCCACCGAAATGAGCGAACCGGTCCCACCGAGTTTACCTGACCAACTCTCTGGTTAGCTTATTACCAAAATCGGTCTCACCGAGTTTGTGTAATCGGTCTCACCGAGATTACGTTATGCCCTAACCCTAACCATATCGGTCCTACCGAGTTGCATATCAGTCCCACCGAAAACCCTAACGGTCACTAGGTTTACTAAATCGATCTGACCGAGTTTGTTGATTCGGTCCCACCGAGATTGGTAAATTGTGTGTAACGGTTAGATTTTGTGTGGAGGTTATATATACCCCTCCACCTCCTCTTCATTCGTGGAGAGAGCCATCAGAACAAACCTACACTTCCAACTTACCATTTCTGAGAGAGAACCACCTACTCATGTGTTGAGGCCAAGATATTCCATTCCTAACATATGAATCTTGATCTATAGCCTTCCCCAAGTTGCTTTCCACTCAAATCTTCTTTCCACCAAATCCAAATCCTATGAGAGAGAGTTGAGTGTTGGGGAGACTATCATTTGAAGCACAAGAGCAAGGAGTTCATCATCAACACACCATTTGTTACTTCTTGGAGAGTGGTGTCTCCTAGATTGGCTAGGTGTCACTTGGGAGCCTCCAACAAGATTGTGGAGTTGAACCAAGGAGTTTGTAAGGGCAAGGAGATCGCCTACTTCGTGAAGATCTACCGCTAGTGAGGCAAGTCCTTCATGGGAGACGGACATAGTGGGATAGACAAGGTTGCTTCTTCGTGGACCCTTCGTGGGTGGAGCCCTCCGTGGACTTGTGCAGCCATTACCCTTCGTGGGTTGAAGTCTCCATCAACGTGGATGTACAATAGCACCACCTATCGGAACCACGACAAAAACATCTGTGTCTCCAATTGCGTTTGAATCCTCCAAACCCTTCCCCTTTACATTCTTGCAAGTTGCATGCTTTACTTTCCGCTGCTCATATACTCTTTGCATGCTTGCTTGAATTGTGTGAAGATTGCTTGACTTGTGCTAAGATAGTTAAAATCTGCCAAAGACTAAAATTGGGAAAAGGTTAAGTTTTTAGTTGGTCAAGTAGTCTAATCACCCCCCCCCTCTAGACATACTTCAAGATCCTACATGTGGTATCAGAGCTTTGGTCTCCATTTGCTTTGATTTCCATAGCTTTTGGCGGTCATAGCCTTGGTTTCACAACCTAGGAGAGTATGGCGTCTAGCGAGGGAAATTATCACCGTAGAGGTCCTTACTTCGATGGTACTAATTTTGCTAGTTGGAAGCATAAGATGAAAATGCATATTCTCAGACATAACCCTACCGTTTGGGCTATTGTGTGTATTAGCTTGCAAGGTGAATTCTTTGATGGGAGATAACCAAACTGTGAAGCTAGCGCGGATGAGTTGAAGATGCTGCAATACAATGCTCAAGCTTGTGATATCCTCTTCAACGGATTGTGCCCCGAAGAATTCAACAAAATCAGCCGTCTTGAGAATGCAAAGGAAATTTGGGATACTTCGATTGATATGCACGAAGGTACCGACTCCGTCAAGGAATCCAAATTGGATGTGCTCCAAAGTCAACTTGACAAGTTCAAAATGAAGGATGGTGAAGGTGTCGCTGAAATGTACTCTAGGCTTGCTCTTATCACAAATGAGATTGCGGGCTTAGGAAGTGAAGAGATGACCGACGGATTCATCATCAAGAAGATCCTAAGAGCATTGGATGGAAAATATGATATTGTGTGCACATTGATCCAAATGATGCCAAATTACAAGAATCTCAAGCCAACGGAAGTCATTGGAAGAATTGTTGCTCATGAGATGTCACTCAAGGATAAGGAGGAACTTCACAACAAGTCAAGCAGTGCTTACAAAGCCTCATGTGAAGCTCCTACATCATCAAGTGAGAAACAAACCTTCGATGAAGAATTGAGCTTAATGGTGAAGAACTTCAACAAATTCTACAAGAGTAGAAGCAAAGAGAGAAGCTCTAAGTCAAGGTCCTACAATGACAAAAGATCTTCCAGTCGAGAGCGCAATTGCTACAATTGTGGGAGACCCGGACACTATTCCAATGAGTGTACGGCACCCTACAAAAGAAGAGAAGATTCTCCTAAGAGAAGAAGTAGAAGAGAAGAATCACCGCCAAGAGAGAGGAGGAGTAGAGATGATCGTTATGAACGAAGTAAATCCCGGAGAAGCAGGGATTCAGAAAGGAAGGACAAGTCATCAAGGAGATACACAAAACAAAGACATCAAGCTCATGTTGGTGAATGGGTATCCGGTTCCGACTCTGAACATCACTCCGAGAGAAGCTATCACTCCGACTCCGAACATACTCAAGATGAAGGTGTTGCCGGTCTAGCACTTGTGTCAACCAACTCCTACGACATATTTGATTCACCAAATGAAGGACTTGGAAGATGCTTCATGGCTAAAAGCCCTAAGGTAACACACCCCGAGTATGTTGATTTCAATAGTGATGAAGATGACTTGTTAGGTGATGATGATTTACTTGTTGACAACTCTAGTGATGAATACTATGATGAAACGTTAATTAATCATGCTAATCAAGATAAAACAAATGACAATGATAAGGAGAAGATTGAGCTTCTAACTAAAGAACTAAACACTCTTAAGTTAGCTCATGAAACTATCTTAGAAGATCATCGAGAACTTTTAAGGGCTCATGAGAAGTTACGCTTTGAAAAGCTCAACCTTGAGAAAGAGCATGAGTTCTTAAAGGCAATCAATGATGATCTTCACAAGAAAAGTTCTTCTTACATTGCCAAGCGTTTACTCCTATCTACTTACATCCCTCAAGTCAAGTCTAGTAACAAAAACAAGAAGGATTCTTCCTCTAGTAGTAACAATCATCATGTTAAATCCAATATTGTTGCTTCTAGTAGTTCTCTTGATTCCATTAATGATTCTCTTAGCCAAGTTACACTTGAGCAAGAAAATAGCTTATTGAAGGGAATTATAGAGAAAGTTGTTTACAAGAGCCTTGCTGGGAGTAAGCAATTTGAGGAAATTGTACACAAGCAAGGAAGGCACCGGAAGAACCAAGGTGTTGGTTTTGAGCGAAAGTTCAATGCCAATGGAGTTGAGTGGGAAGAAGATCAATATCCCAAGACGAAGTTTGTTCCTCAACAAGAGAAGTATGATCCTACTTCCTTCAAGGGAACACAAGCTCAAGATGATCTTCCACCACAAGACCACAAGCAAAAAGGCAAGGACAAGCTTCAAGAGGAGATTGATGCATTTGAAGAAGCTCCTAAGGCCTTGGTAAAGTGGGTTCCCAAGACTACGTCAAGCTCTACTTCATCAAGTACGACTACAACTCCAAGGATTCCCATCAAGTTGATGTGGATGCCGAAGAAGAAGAACTAGAGAGTTCTTGAGGGTGACTCCGCCAACATTCTTCACTCAGATCATTATGGCAAGGACAAGTGCAATCAACTTCCACATCTTGCACAAGTTCAAGGAGTCACAAACCCTCTTGTTGGTAAGACAAGGGACAAGGTAACCTAATACTTTCATGGACATCATCTTGTGTGTGCATCACTCTATGTCTATGGATATACTTGTTTGTTCCTTGTGGGACTAACCCGTGTAGGTATTGAAAGTGCAACTCACTCCAAAGGATTGCTCCAAATGATCATCATCAACATTGAGCATCCACATCTTCAACACCTACATGAAGTCATCATCGACAAAACCCAAGGTTAGTTCATCCCTCTAAGGGGGGATCTCACATCTAGGGGGAGCTTAACTCTAAGAATTGAGTCAAAGCAACTCTAACGGTGTGAACACATCAATGCATTGTGTAAAAGTGGTAACCCCACTTGAGCTTAAACGATGAGTATGACCTATGATCAAATGTTCTCATTTGACTCCTAAGTCAATATACTCATATATAATGACCTAGTCATCGCCAATTGTTTGATAGATGCTAGAATTGGTTGTGCATGCTTTGCCACATATTTCATTTGCCATTTTATTGTGTGAGCATGTTGGTTGCATGTTTAACTCATTCGAGGACATCCACTTGTTACTTTGATTGATTGGCTTCTTTTTCTTTTGCCAAGTGGATGAGCAAGAATGCCTAAGAACCTTCTCTAGCTATCTATGCTTTTCTTGTCTCAAACTCTATTCATGCTACATCACAAAATTTGATCAAGTCAGATTCAAATCACTCTGTGTGAGGAGCACTCGGAGTCCCCGATTCGTCATAGACTTAAACTTCCAAAACTTCTTTGTGCGTTTCGATCTGACCAATTCTTCCATTTCGGTCATACCGAGGTCACTAAGTCGATCTAGGTTTTCAATCTCGGTGCAACCGATTTGAAATTTTCGGTCTCACCGAGTTTCTGTAACTGTCAACAGTTATGCATCTCGGTGCCACCGAGTTGTTCCACTCGGTTCACCGACAGGGTCGGGCTATATATACTCACGGGCAAAAATTTGGAAAACTTTCTCCAAACCCCTTCGCTCGGGCATAGCTCGCTCTGCCTCCAAGGTCTCTGGATCGTCGACTTCGTCGCCAGCCGCCTCCTATCGCTGGTCTCCGCCGCCGTCAACGGAATTCAACCCCGCCGTTGCCGCTGTAGCGAGTTCATCGCCAAGCTAGGGTATGGACTCGATCATAGTGCTATCCCCGTCCGATTCCTAGCACATTGTGTTCATGATGATTCTTGCCATGATTGAAACGATTCTATCCACTCAAAACAATCCTTAGATTAGAAGTGATTTGGAAATTTAGGGTTAGGTTTCCGCCGAAACCATCTCGGACCCACCGAGTTGTAAAACTCGGTTTCACCGATTTGGCTAAGGCCATTGCACAAGTGATTCTTGGTCTGACCGAGAATTGCAAATCGGTGTGACCGAGTTCAGGACTCCGTGAAACCCTAGCAGTCTCGATGCCACCGAACTGTGACTCGGTCTGACCGAGTTCACTAGTTTAGGTTCCAAAAGCTGCTTCGGTATCACCGAGTTTACAAATCGGTTGATCCGAAATGCTTTTTGTGGAAAACTAAAACTAAGTTTTTGAATCATTCTTTTGCAAAAACCTCTATATTTTGTGATGCTCATCCATTCTATCTTATCTATATCTATTCACAGGGTCAGCAGTCAGTGTTTGCAGTATGTCAAACCAAAGTGATAGCCAGAACCAGTCAGAAGAGCAGATTCACATGAGTGAGGGCACTAGTCCCTCTAGCACCTCAGATGATGGCAGAAGGAGCACCCCAAGCAACTTGCCCAAAGCTGCCACCAGGGCCAGAAAGAAGAAAACCTCAGACTCTGAGGATGAAGACTATGTGGCAGAAGAGGATGAGGCCACTTCCAAGAAGAAAGTGCTCAAAAAGGAATATGGCACAGCTGCAACCACTAAGCCTGGTATGAAGATCAAAGTGCTTTCAAAGAGAACTCCCATGTCTAAAGCCAGAGCCTCTACTCATGTAACAGAGACATCTGATCCCAAAGAGGCTGCTGCAGAAGGGAAGAAGAGGTAGGAAAGGGTCAAGAAGACCATGGCCAGAGTTGTTGGACAGCCTTCCATGATGGAAGAGGAGGAGGAAGAAGAGGTTGCTGCACCAGCACCCAAGGCTCAAAAGCTTATGGGTGATGCTATTAGGTCAGGGGCTGCATCATCAAAGCCCAAAGAAGCACCCAAAGCTGCCTCCAAGCTCAAGACTGCACCTAAGAGGAATACCAGAAGCATACCAGCTGCTGAGAAGAACAAGGCCCCAGTGCCTGAAGTTGCTGAGGAAGAAGAAGATGAAGGACAAGTTCTGAGAAAGTTGAAACCTAAGATTCCAGACCATAATGATGCTCATCCAGTGGCTGAGAACATGAAGCTGAGGAAGGATGCAGAGCTCAGACAGTGGAGATTGTCTGATCCTTATGCAATCAGGAGAAGGACTGTTGTTGACTACAGGTTCCACACTAAGGAACAGCAGGATTTCTATGAGACTGTGTTGCTGGACAAGAAGCCTATAGTTTATGACATGAGGTGGGTGGACTGGAAATACATAAAGGAGAATGAGGAATACTATCCAGGTGTGTTTGACAGTTTCAGTGCTTGTGGAGTTGTAGACTTTGTTGGACAGAAGTTCACAAAGTGGAATGATGAGCTCATAATGCAATTCTACTCCACAACACACTTTTATCCTGATGGCAGGATAGTATGGATGTCTGAAGGTACAAGGTACCAATCAACCATTGAGGAATGGGCAACTCTGATCAATGCACCAAAGGAGAGTGAAGATGACTTGGATGTCTATGCCAAGAAGAAGAAGGGTCACAATTCTATGGCACACATGTACAAGGAGATCCCAGATAAAGCTCTTGAAACTCATAAGTTTGGATCTGTACATTTCCTTCTGTCAGGATTGCCAACCATCAACTAGATCCTAAGGCACACTCTCTTTCCCAAGTCAGGTGACCACAACATGATCAGAGGACATGCAATAAACTTGCTACACATAATTGATGTGCCTCAGAAGTTCAAGGTCATGCGCCTCATAGTTGAGACTATCAAGAGGACAGCAGCAGACCAGAAGAGAAGCTGTGGGTATGCCCCACAAATCCAGGAGCTGATTAACATCAAGATGGGCACAGGCACATACTTGTTGGATAAGGAACATTTTGCTATCTATCCAGACTTTGAGGACAACCAAGTGGTGATGAATGAAGATGAACCATCTTCAGTGCAAGCACAAGAGAAGAAGGAGAAGGCAAGGACAGAGAAGGCTACCAAGATGCCAACAATGGAAGAGGCATCTCAGTACTTTTTGAAGAGCACACAAGATCAACTAGGCTACTTGATTGCATCCACTCTGAGGATTGAGAAAGGGCTGGCCACCTTGACTCAAAACCAGGAGAGCCTGGAGAGGATCATGGAGCATAAGTTCTATGACTTGGATGTGAAGGTAACTGAGATCCAGTCTGTTGTTGAGCAGCTTCAGGATGATATGCAGGAGAGGAAGGGCAAGACAACCACAAATGCATTTGCCAGAGTGCCTAGAGCTCAGAGATCAGCTGCAGTGCCAGTGACAGACACCAGAGCCATTTCTTCTGCACCAGCTACAGCTCTAGTGCAACCAGCTCCAGCACCTACTCCTCCAGCTCCATCCACATCAACTGAAGTCTTCATCCAAGGAGCCATCTCTACACCTCCACCTGAAGATCAAGCCTGAGAGTCGATCTAGCACTATGCATTTTCTATGAACTTTTTGGTAACCTATTGCCAAAGGGGGAGAAAAATGTATAGATCATAGGCTTCAAGAGAGAGAGTTTGCTTTTGTTCTCTCTTGCTTTGGTGGTTGAACTTTATTTGCTTTTGCTTGCTTGAGATACTACTTTATTGCCTGTGTGATACAATGATGATCATGTGTTTGATCAATGGCTACATTTATGCTTATTGGATGACATTATCCCATTTATCTCTAGATGATCATTCACTTTGCTTGGTGATGAGTGCATGTATTCAATCTTTATTATTTTGAGCGCTCCACCAAGATGTATGTGACATGGAAGAGTAACCCATGAGCCTAACTCCTTGTGCATTTGCAGTCCAAAGCAAATATTAAAACTATGCACAAATTTAGGGGGAGCTCTTGCTTATCACATACTTCTCAAAGCAATGATGTTTTTCAATCTTATTATCATTTGTCGAAGCTTTGATCTATATGTTGTTATCAATTACCAAAAAGGGGGAGATTGAAAGTGCAACTATCCCTAGGTGGTTCTGGTAATTCCTAACAACATATAGCTCATAGGGCTAATACTATTTCAAGACAAATATTTCAGGAAAGCAAAATGAATGGCATGGCATGGATGAGGAAAGTGGATCACTCAAAATACTAAGGATAAAAGGATTGGCTCAAGCTCAAAAGCTCAAAACTCTATATTTTATATTTTAGTGATCCAAGATCACATTGAATCTATAGGAAAAGCCAATACTATCAAGGAGGGATGAGGTGTTGCTTAATGAGTTTCTTGCTCCATGGTGCTTAGTGATATGCTCCAAAAACCCTCAACTAATTTCTCATATCCACATATGACCCAAACCAAAAGTCAAACTCGGCCCCACCGATTCTTTCTATCCGGCGCCACTAAGTTGAGATGTCATAGCCACTGCCACAAACCCTAGGCAAATCAGTCTCACCGATAGGGATCTCGGTATCACCGAGATGGGATTGTAATCTCTCTGTTTCCCTTCGTAACGTTTCGGTCTAACCGAAGTGAGCGATCGGCCCCACCGAGATTGCAATGTAATCTCTCTGTTTCCTTTTTGTAACATTTTGGTCCCACCGAAATAAGTGAACCGGTCCCACCGAGTTTACCTGACCAACTCTCTGGTTAGCTTATTACTAAAATCGGTCTCACCGAGTTTGTGTAATCGGTATCACCGAGATTACGTTATGCCCTAACCCTAACCATATCGGTCCTACCGAGTTGCATGTCGGTCCCACCGAAAACCCTAACGGTCACTAGGTTTACTAAATCGGTCTGACCGAGTTTGTTGATTTGGTCCCACCGAGATTGGTAAATTGTGTGTAACGGTTAGATTTTGTGTGCAGTCTATATATACCCCTCCACCTCCTCTTCATTCGTGGAGAGAGCCATCAGAACAAACCTACACTTCCAACTTACCATTTCTGAGAGAGAACCACCTACTCATGTGTTGAGGCCAAGATATTCCATTCCTACCATATGAATCTTGATCTCTAGCCTTCCCCAAGTTGCTTTCCACTCAAATATTCTTTCCACCAAATCCAAATCCTATGAGAGAGAGTTGAGTGTTGGGGAGACTATCATTTGAAGCACAAGAGCAAGGAGTTCATCATCAACACACCATTTGTTACTTCTTGGAGAGTGGTGTCTCCTAGATTGGCTAGGTGTCACTTGGGAGCTCCGACAAGATTGTGGAGTTGAACCAAGGAGTTTGTAAGGGCAAGGAGATCGCCTACTTCATGAAGATCTACCGCTAGTGAGGCAAGTCCTTCGTGGGCGACGGCCATGGTGGGATAGACAAGGTTGCTTCTTCGTGGACCCTTCATGGGTGGAGCCCTCCGTGGACTCGCGCAGCCGTTACCCTTTGTGGGTTGAAGTCTCCATCAACGTGGATGTATGTTAGCACCACCTATCGGAACCACGACAAAAACATCTGTGTCTCCAATTGCGTTTGAATCCTCCAAACCCTTCCCCTTTACATTCTTGCAAGTTGCATGCTTTACTTTCTGCTGCTCATATACTCTTTGCATGTTTTCTTGAATTGTGTGAAGATTGCTTGACTTGTGCTAAGATAGTTAAAATCTGCCAAAGACTAAAATTGGGAAAAGGTTAAGTTTTTAATTGGTCAAGTAGTCTAATCACCCCCCCCCCCTCTAGACATACTTCAAGATCCTACAACGGGCTGTTCATAACATTGGCCGAAGTGTTTACGGCTTGACCTCGGTTGTCGCCGAACACTAAGCGGGGGGCTACTTGCTGGCCTCCCAACTTTAAGCTCCTATGACTAAGTGAAAGTTATAAAGCCTGCATATATGATTGCCTCGTTTCTGCCAACACAACTGCCTTCGGGCATCGAGACATCGGCTAAGGGTTGTTTTGTTATTTTGGAAACACCCTGCATAGCATCTACAAGGGGGTAGAAGCTGATGATGGGCCACTTTCAGATTATAAACGGTCGCAACGGAGGTAAAAATTTGGTTCATTTAGACCACAAAGTTTGGAAGCTTTCCCCGAACTAAATCCTCAGTATTTTCCTCCCACATTGATTGGAGCTAAGGTTTCATGATCATGCTTAGCATGACAAACCAAAGAAAGTAACGAATAGCGGGACTATTTTCTTTGGACGATGTTTCTTATGTTAAAACAATAATATAACATATCTCTCTGCATACCTTTGTTTATAAAACTGTATGGCCGGATTGCCTTGTTTGCCGTAAATCTTTGCCCTCATAAAGGCTTTAGAAAGTGGGACAAACACTCCCCGGCTACTGGCCGAGGAGGTTGAAGCCGATGGTCAATCAACAAAGTTCTGTACAAAGCGGATCCGAGCATTGATGATGTAGAGTACTTGGATACATAGAATCATTACACATAATTTGTGATTTTACTTTGGATATTGATCCTTAATTCGCTCACCCGTGCCCACATTAAGGCTCGAGGGCTACTAGGCTTCGTGCTTATTATTTGCAAATATTAAAGGGGTACATCGATCCCCTGATCTGGTGTCGCCACCCAACCAGTGTCTCGGGGGCTACTGCATTGCCTGTCCAATGCAGAAAATTTAAAGTGCAATATAGTTTTCGAGGAGATTATTATCCTCAGGTTGGTTGGCCGCACCCAACCTGAGTCTCGAGGACTTTGCACACTGCGTTTCTATTCCTATGTATGTTGCCGAGCTAGGAGTTGATCCTCAGGCCGATTTCGCGCATCGACCTGAGTCTCAGGGGCAACTAGGATCAGCGGTTTCATGTTTTCCTTCAGGTGCATCTCGGGTTTTAGACCGACGCACACACCTTGAGGGCTACTGGCTAAATATCTGGGCAGAGAATAAATTGCACCAATCAAAAAATCAGCCTACAGTCAGGGGTGTTGCACCACCTCGGAAGCAGTCCGGCATAAAGCTCGGGCGCCAATGGCTAGCTCCATAGAGGGCATTCCCGGCATTAAGCTCGGCTAAACTCCTTAAACTTTTTTGAACCAAGATGATCTATGACATCTTGGACACAGTCCGGCGTTGGAGCTTGGACATAGTCCTGCGTTGGAGCTCGGATACATTTCGGCGTTGGAGGTCGGAAGCAGTCCGACGTTGGTGCTTGGCTGCAAAAGACATCTCGGATACAGTCCAGCGTTGGAGCTTGGACACAGCTTGGTGTTGGAGCTCAGCTGCAAGAGGACACTGCTGCCCGGGAATAACTTCAAACCCGAGGTGTGGCATAAAAATAACAAGGCATTGATAAAGGCTGAAAACTTAAAGGGGCTCCTCGGATACCCGACGTGTAAACTCTTCGGATTTACTTCGGTGATCCTCAAGATCGAAGATGAGAAGATTTGTTGAACCAGTTTTCAAGACCAACGACCAAAGATGAAGAACAGTTCGGAAGAATCGAGGAGCGTCCCCAACTTGAAGACCGGTTCAGGGGGCTACTGACGGTGTCCTAGACTATGTGGGACTCACCACGTCGTCTCTCGATCAGTTGGATTGGGCCGAGGACCCCATGGCCGTATACTCATGGGCCAGTTCGGATAGTTGCCGCATACAAGGAAGATTCCACAAGACTTGGTGATCAAGACAAGGACTCCTCCCCCACCGGCATATTCGGCTAGGACTCTTGTTACCCTAGGCCTATGGTACATTATATAAACCGAGGCTAGGGTAGTCGATATATGATTATGACATTACTCATCATACCTCTAGGGTTTAGACCACAACATATGATCTCGAGGTAAATCAACTCTTGTAACCCCTATACTCATTAAAGTCAATCAAGTAGCATGTAGGGTATTATCTCACCAAGAGAGCCCGAAGCTGGGTAAAATTCCGTGTTCATGTTACCATTGATCCTAAGACGCACAGCTTGGGACCCCCTACCCGAGATCCGCTGGTTTTGACACCGCCAACGGCGGCGGCCGGAGTTCGGGCAACGACGGGTTCGGCATTGTGGTGAATGGGAGGAGGAGCTGGTGGCAGCTACGGCCTCCTGGAGCTGCACTGAGCACAGCGGTGTGCTTGGCTTCGAGCCACAGTGGCTCTAGCCATGACGCCGACGAGGCATGGCGGCGGCGAGCTTCGGCCGCGGTGGTTAGTGAGGTTAGAGGATGAAATCTACGGTGGGGAGAGAGGGGTTGGGTAGAGGAGCTCACAGTGAGGTCGTCAGTGATCTTAGCGTGCTCGGGGGCGGTTCGGGGACGGCGGAAAGTCGTCGGCGATCTCTGTGGCCGAAGGAAGAAGAATGGGGCGGGGACGACGCGTCGGGGCTCTTCTGGTCGCCTGAGACGATGAGGAGGACGAGGGTGGAATGGTGGAGCTCGAGGGCGTGTCGGAGAGGCTTGGGGATGGCTGCGGCTGCACGAGCGCTGGTCGGCGGCGACGGCTGCGCTCAGGTGAGCCCAAGGGAGAGAGCCAGGGGAGGGGAGAGGGTGCAGTGAGTGAGGGAGAGGAGCGAGGGGACACGGGGCGTCTCAGTGGAATTGCTAGAAGGCCCGGGGAGGAAGCAGGAGGTGGCCAGAGTAGCGTCGGCGCTCGCCACGCACCTGGTTGTCCTCCTGGCAGAGGAGGAAGATGACAAGAGGGGCGCTGGTGGGCTGGGCCTACCACTTGAGCCACCAGGTGGGCTACACAGGTAAGTTAGGTAGGTTTCCTTTCTTTCTAATTTTCTTCTTTTTTCTATTCTGCTATTTTGTTTCTAGATTTAGTAAAATACTAAATCACTTCATAAAATCCTGAAATAAATTTATAGGCACTGTTTGAATTATTTCCAACAGCCCCCAAGTACTTCCAGGATTATTTGGACATTTAGAAATATTTATAAGATTTAAATGTCCAAATTCAAATACTTATGAATTAACTCAAAAATCCAAAAATGACCTAAAAATATGTCCATCATTGTTGGCAGAGGTTTTCACCTTTATCAGAAATCATGAACATTTTTAAAGGCATTTTGGGTTCTTTGAAAATGATTTTATTTGAACCTAGTTGAATTCATTTGGTGCTAGGGTTTAGGCAATCCCCATTTCAAGTTTCTTTCAAAGATTAAACATGATGCACACATGAAGCTACCCTAGTGCATTGCAAGAAGCTAGGGATGTGACAACTCACCCCCACTAAACGAGAATCTCGTCCCGAGATTCAAGCGTAGGGTAAGATGAAGGGGGAACACAAACTAACACAATCTTCACGATCCAGGGTGCACTTCAGAAGAACGTTGATTCGACCACCATCATTGTCTCGAAGTCTTGCTCCAGGAACTCCTACCAACATGACAACGAGAGGGAAAGGAAATTCTAGAAGGATCGATCTTCTCGAAGATCGAGCAACTCAAGATCAACTCACGGAAGGAGACATAGAAATATCTCACGAGCTGAGACGCGAAGCACACATCCAGAGGAATGGAGTGAAGTAGATGGCGAAGGTTCACTAGGTAGACATCAATTTCAGGCTTAGGAAGGTGGTGAACGATTGTCAACGTAGCGAGGAGTTGAGTTGCCGTGATACCACAACGAGACACCTTAAGGAAAGGTGACTCGTAGTAATACCCCCTTAAATGGCAAAAAGAATCACCTTGATTTAGAGATCATCGAAACTCTCTATACCAGCCTAAGGCAGATCTCGAGCAATCGTTTGGAGAAGTTTCGGTAGAATGGCATACTCGGAATAGAATGGATGATGTGGATTACCTTGTTGATGACAACACAATGGATGATTTTGCTTATCGTCGAAAATGGATGGGACCCATGGTAGAATGGCATATTGACGGTGCAAGATGGGAACAAAATGCAAATGCTGGAAATGATTCTGGTAACTGGGAGAAACTCAATAGTAGAGAGTGATTCCACTGTTTGAAAGGTTGTAGCATAATCGAGGAAACTGAGAACAATCCCAGTTAGAACTATGATGGCACCTAGTGCTTGTGCGTGCTCTCGAGAACTTGAGCATTTCCATAATCATCAGGGTTTTACCGATATCCATGTCAAGGATCCTGGCAACACAACTTACTACCATGATGAGTATTGGTGGAGGAAGCAAATGCAAGGAGGACAACACTTTCTCAGATTTCACCTTTGCAAGACCAAGGGGACAAAATTTGGATGATCGACCGAGAGACATTTAGCACTCCGCTTCTAATGTTCTCCTTGATGTGCTAGCGCAACCCATTTATTAAAATGGTTTGGTACCTAGAATCATCAAGTAAAAGGTCAGACTTCGGGAGCACAAGAATCCATAAGGATTAGCTACGGAGGTAAATCCTACGAAATCCTCATGGGGAGGTGGCCAACTTTCTTCAATCGAGATACTATAATAATAGGTCTTCCGGCTGGGTGTGTTGGCCACGACATCCACTTTACTGGTTATCGAGAGACCAATATTGTAGTCCTTGAGAAACGTTCCAACCATCATATCTGCCTGAGATTCATATCTAGTTAATGTCAGGATAATCCAGACTCATCGAGTCTAGAAAGAAAAATGAAAGTTTGCAACACAAATCGACGAGATGACGTTGTGAGATTCTCGGGAAATGCACTATGGTAGTAAGCTCCAAAACATGAGGTGGTTCTGCTACAAACATGTGAACACGTTGTCCCAGACAAGCATGGCCACGTAGTAGTCTTATAATTAAACACTACCAAGTTCAGGTGGGGAACCATCAACGAGGATATCGAAGTCTTGTGCATTACCATGGATTAGCAGTTAACTTCTTTTCCTAGAACAAATCAATCAGTGGCTTGGTGTGCTAGGGATACATGTAGAATGAAGGTTGCAAATCTTCAGACCATAGAATACTTTTCACATATGCATGACTGACTTGGGATGATTCCAAAGGAAGCAAAAATAAACCTTCTTGAATTCATAGTGGCAACTTGCACCAAATGCACATGAATTAGAGGAAGTCACTTCATTCATCCAAGCATTTGCTTCATGAACGGGACACGAAGGTAATGCCTATATAAGTTTCCAACACTAGCTTATTGTCCAACAAAATCATGGAGAAGATAAGGATGTTGTTGATGGGCTCAACAAAAAGTCATCGAGATTTCCATATGGATGAAATACCACAATTATGTGAGCAAGGTGATAGCATTGGTCAGACCAAAAGATATAATGGTGTATGCTCGAGGGATCAACCACGAGTAAGACAACATTATGAACATCGTCGGTTCTGATTTGATTTGATGATAGCCCATACTCAAATCAATGATTGGATAAGACAATAGTGCCAACAATTGATCAGGAGGATCAATCGATGAAGGTATCATCTTTCTTCAACATACATACAAGATACCCCTTAAAATGATCTAAATCGAACAAGCTCTTATCTTCCAACTCTCCAAGTTGTTGTTTGGCTTATCCAACTAGCTCGGGGTATCCGACACAGATTCTTGGAGAAAGGGGTGGTTTACAGAAAAACCAACTTGATCACAAACTCAACATAGCGGTCAGGTGACAACCTGGTGATACTTCTGAGAAGACATTTAGAAAATCATGAACCACCTCATGTTACTAAGCTCGAGAACAATCTTGCTTTTCAGGGCAAGATGATATGACCAACAGAGCGAGGGATTGATACAATCCTAACTCATTGATCGGAGGGTGCACCGGAAATAAGGACTAGGTAGCACGATCAATCTTAGAATGATGATTCCATAACCAACACACTAAGAATGAGATTTTCGTCCATTAACCACTAAGCAACATGGTTGCTAGGGGTATTGATTTCACACATTACAATTCACTTGTCGGCATTCCGGTTGCAGCAACACAGGAACCGAGAAATGAATAATGATGGCGACAAGTATCACTACATCAGAATTCATAAGAGAGGGTGCAATTCTCATGACATTCCTGACATAAAGTGGGTAATACTTCAGGGTAGAACAGAACAAAAGCTGGATTAGTATTTGATCTGTGGAACACAACTGCTTTGACCCAATCCTGGAAATGGATAAGGTACTGGAGTTTGTTTCTCCTAGTCATTCTAGAATCGAATGGCTTGACGGACCACAAGAATAATAGGCATCGATGAGCTTGAGTGCACAACTACTCTTGACTATCAATTGATAGACGAGGGTCAGAATACAACTAAAGAGGGACAACTCAAAGGAACATACGGTTTTCTAAGTTGTGGATGCATAGATTAGTATGTCGAACCAAGTTCAACATATTTCCTCCGAATAACCCATGCAGAAAGGTTGAGCTGCTAGAGTCACAATATAAAATGGAGAACTCATCGAGAGCACTCCTGTTGTGATCTTTTGATCCAACAACTTCTGCCATAAGTAGTCCATGCTATTTGGAAGAACGATATACCATGAACCTTGAGGGCTATCTCAAAGGTTACTAATAACCTAAAGGAACTAGCAACACTATCAACATGAAGTAGGTAGGGTGAATCTTGGTTCGAAAACCCAGGAATAGAATACCTACTACTAAAATGCATCACAGGATGCTTTCGACAATGATGGCCAGAATCATCACACTGGGACACAAATCATGGCTAGATTACTAGATGATCCCCTAAGACACCTAGGGTCATAATAATAACTCCAACATATATGTCGAGGCAATAGAATACCTCAACTCAGCAATTGGTGTGATCAACCTGGCGCAAAGGAACATCAAAACTAGAGGGAAACGATTTGCAAATGCATCAGACTATTTAGAAACCTGGGATGACTCGGACAGCATAACGGCTGTAAATGCTCGAAAAGATTGAAACATACTGTAAAAATGGTGGCATAGCCACTCAGAAGCACAATATCAAGGTTTCGAGATCAACAGTTAACATATGTAAGTAGTAGGAACTGAACCGAGGCTTAAGTCCAGCAATTCTATAAGTCTACGGATTAGTAACACGTGATCCTGATAGAAAGAACAGAAAGCCTAGTTCCTTAACCCCGTAGGAAAGATATGATGACTCAGATCAGAAGGGCATAAGGTAAAGGAGTAAAAAGAGCCTTGCGTTCCATCCCACAATCAATTCCCTTATATAACTAAAGAATTTCTAGACTCAACTTCGACTAGTTTGGCTTCGTAATCCTACAGGCAGTCAGGCTCTGATACCAAAGCTGTCAGGACCCCGACTCAATGGCACACCGATCTAGCATGTAACACCTCATATCACTTTGCGGCCTCACGCACGGTATTCCCACGGGTGTCGCCTTACCAGGACCGGGACCGTTTGCGCTTTTTGGCACACGTATATGATAGTGTTGCTAGCATCCATATTACAAGGAGCCCGGGCTGACATGGCTAGTCGTGAACCCAAAGTGGCACTAACTTACAGGGACAGGCATACATGACCCAGCAATGAACGTGTCGATCATCACCGAGTGGATCCGGGCTGTAGCAATATGACGCCCCCAATTCAATTGTACACTAATCATACACCCAAACGTGTACGATCAAGATCAGGGACTCACGGGAAGATATCACAACACAACTCTAAAATAAAATAAGGCATACAAGCATTATAATACAAGCCAGGGGCCTTGAGGGCTCGAATACAAGTGCTCGATCATAGAGGAGTTAGTGGAAGCAACAATATATGAGTACAGACATAAGTTAAACAAGTTTGCCTTAAGAAGGCTAGCACAAACTAGGATACAGATCGAAAGAGGCACATGCCTCCTGCCTGGGATCCTCCTAAACTACTCCTGGTCGTCGTCAGCGGCCTGCACGTAGTAGTAGGCACCTCCAGTGTAGTAAGAGTCATCATCGATGGTGGCATCTGGCTCCTGGTCTCCGACATCTGGTTGCGACAACCAGGTAGAAGGGAAAAGGGGAAAAGAGGGAGAAAAGCAACCATGAGTACTCATCCAAAGTACTCGCAAGCAAGGAGCTACACTACATATGCATGGGTATATGTGTAAAAAGGAAATATCGGTGGACTGAACTGCAGAATGCCAGAATAAGAGGGGATAGCTAGTCCTATTGAAGAATACGCTTCTGGCAGCCTCCGTCTTGCAGCATGTAGAAGAGAGTAGATTGTAGTCCTCCAAGTAGCATCGCATAGCATAATCCTACTCGGCGATCCTCCCCTCGTCGCCCTATGGAAAAGCGATCACTGGGTTGTCTGTGGAACTTGTCTGGGTGTATTTTATTAAGTATCTAGTTCTAGTTGGCATAAGGTCAAGGTACAACTCCTGGTTGTCCTTTTACCAAGGGACACGGCTATTCGAATAGATAAACTTCCCTACATGGGTGCACCACATAACCCAACAGGCTCGATCCCATTTGGCCGGACACACTTTCCTGGGTCATGCCCGGCCTCGGAAGGTCAACACGTCGCAGCCCCACCTAGGCACAACAGAGAGGTCAGCACGTCGGTCTAAATCCTATGCGTGCAGGGGTCTAGGCCCATCGCCCATTGCACACCTGCACGTTGAAAGGGCGGCCGGTGAGCAGACCTAGCAACCTCCATTAAAAAGGAAGTTGCGTTAACGCAGTCCAACCCGGCGCGCGCCGCTCAGTCGCTGACGTCACGAAAGCTTTGGCTGATACCACGACGTCGAGTGCCCATATCTTTCCCGCGTAGTTGGTTAGTGCGTATAGGACAGTGGCCAGACTCAGATCAAATACCAAGATCTCGTTAAGTGTGTTATTATGAAGTAACCGCGGACGCCGACCAGGGCCAGGCCCACCTCTCGCCTAGGTGGTCTCAACCTGCCCTGTCGCTCCACCACAAAGTAATAGTCGGGGGCCGTCGGGAACCCAGGCCCACCTCTACCGGGATGGAGCGACCTGTCCTTCTAGCCCCCACATCGGAATCACTTGCGGGTACTCAACGAGCTGACCCGACTTTAGTCACCATCTGTATAGTATGTATATATGTATAGTATATACCCGTGATCACCTCCCAAGTGATCATGGCCCGATAGTATAGCAATGCAGACTGACAAGAATGTAGGGCCAATGATGATAAACTAGCATTCTTTACTAAGCATTTAGGATTGCGGGTAAGGTATCAACGACTGTAGCAACAATCACAAACTATGCAACAGAATAGGAGTAACCAAACAGTAACATGCTACACTACTCTAATGCAAGCAGTATAGAGAAGAATAGGCAATATCTGGTGATCAAGGGGGGCGGCTTGCCTGGTTGCTCTGGCAAGGAGGGGTCGTCAACTGCGTAGTCGAACTGGGCACCAGCAGCGGCATCGGTCTCGTAGTCTACCGGAGAGAAGAGGGGGAAGAAACAATGAATATAATGCAAACAGATGCATAACGATGCATGACATGACAAAGCGTGATGCTAGGTTTGCCCAAACGCGGTAGTAGGTGATACCGGCGAAGGGGGGAAACATCCGAGAAAGTATTCCCGGTGTTTCACATTTTCGGACAGAGGAACCGAAGGGGGAAAGTTGTGAGTTCGATAGGTTAGGGATGTGTGACAGACGAACAGGCTGTGTATCCGGATTCGTCTCGTCATTCTGAGCAACTTTCATGTAGAAAGTATTTTCATGTGAGCTACGGTTTATTTTATATGATTTTCTAAAGTTTTAAATTATTTTTAGAATTAATTTAATTCAACATTATCCAAAACAGTGTTCACTGACGTCAGCATGACGTCAGCAGTCAACAGAGGTGTTGCTGGTCAAACAGACGTGTGGGTCTAGTGGGACCCACCTGTCATACACTATTAGGTTAAACAGGGTTTAGGTTAAACTAATTACTGTTTAAATAAACTAACAGGTTAATTTGATTAATTAAATAGGATTATTTAACTTAATTATTTTAGGTAATGAATTAATTAATTAATTAAATTTATTTTTATTACTATTTTTTAAAATGTTCTGGGGTGTTGGGCCCGTTTGTCATAGGCCCATGGCCTTAACGAGCGCATGAGCTAGCGGTTACGGGGCGGGCAGCGGGCGTTGCTGGGCGACGGGCGCCAGCCCGATTGGGCATTCGTCCAGATCGAAAGGGGGCGACCACGGGCACGGCGAGGCTGCCCGCCTGAGGCGGCAGTGGCGAGGCCACCACAGGGCGGCGCGCGTTACAGGCGGTTGAAGCCAGCAGGACTCGCAGCAGCGGCGACACCGAAACAGTTAGCAATGGCAACAGAGGCAGTTAGCATCAGCAGTAGATCCGGGGAGCGGGACACGGCCGGGTGGCCGGCGCGCGTGCGGGTGCTGGTGAGCGAGGACATGGCCAAAGTGGCCGGAACATGGGAGGAGGAGTTGTCGGGGCCTCACCACGGGGCCGTGGGGTCTAGGCAGCGATGCTCGGGGAGGAAGACAGGGATGCGACGCCGGCGAGGAGGAGATCCCACGAGGGAGAGGAAGGCGACGATGGCCGCGGCGTCGTGGGCGTCGATGTCGATGGGCGACGAGCGGCGCCGGCGATGGGGCGCAGGGGGCGACGGGTTGGTGCCGGCGATGTCGAGCGGCGGGGTTGCGGCGTCGAACGAGTCCGGTGAGAGAGCTCCTGCGAGGTGGCTCCGATGACGGGCGGTGTTCTAGGTAGCAGCGGACGACGGAGGGCGGGCGCAGGGCGTCGGGGGTGACGCGGCAGGCGCGGCGAGGGGCGCTGCTGAGGG
>NC_041381.1:452495928-452558726 GCF_002162155.2 Triticum dicoccoides | reverse complement strand
TTGGGCGATGGCCACGGGGTCAGCCCCGATCCGATCTGGATCGGGGGAAGAGGGAGAGACGAGGAAGTGGGGGGAGTGCGGGGTGGTTAGGGTTTTGGGAGGGAGTGGGTGGATAAGGGGAGTGGGGTGGCCGGTTGGGCCTTTTGGGCTGGTGGCCTGCTGGCTAGCTGGGCCATTCGGCCCAGGGGGAGGGGGGTTTCTTTTTTTTTCTCTTTTGTTTAAGTTTTTGTTTTTATTTATTTTCTATTTATTAGTTTTCTATTTTATTTTCTATTTATATTTGTTTTATAAAACATCTAAGTAGTACCCAAAATAGTGTTTCAGAATACCCCGATGCCACGAAAAGTTTGGTGACAAACTAAAACTGTTTAGTATTTTATTAATTGTAAAAGGCATGTAATTAATTGTTTTTGCTACAGCCATAATTATTTTAGAGCCTTCAAACATTTCTTCATAGTTTGGTTTCGCCACCACAATTACCTATGATTTATCCGACACATTTAGGACATTTTTGTTTTAGCGTTTCAAAACTTTTGTTGTTTGCTTGATTTTGAATTTGAATTTGAATCATTTTCGAACTAACGCAAGATTAGCAACAGTAATCGAGGTGACGTGGCATCATTAACAGGGAATTACTGTAGTCTGATTATCTGGGCATCACAGTTCTCCTCCACTACAAGAAATCTCGTCCCGAGATTTAAGAGGGGAGTAAGGGGGAAAGTTCTTGATTACGAAATTCTCACGAATCTTCTCGGTCTTGGTTGCTCTTCTCTAAGAGGTCGATTCATACCGTTGATGTTTCCATTCCTATGCATCAATGCATCATGATGAAGTTGTCGTCCTTCCTTCAGGATCTTCATCGTACTTACGAAAGGACAAGAAGGGAACTCTAGGAGAACGGACCTTGCAAGGTTGACTATCTAGTAGATAACATCGGGGAAGGTGGCGGAAAGTAACTCCCGGATTGAACCCTTAGAAAATATCGAGAGCAAATTAAGAAGGTATCACGAGAAGTTTCTAGCGGGCGGGCAATCGTTCGGTGCCTGAAACAGAGCATGAAAGGGGGTTCGTAGCAACGGGGATAAGTCTTGTATCTGATACCAGAGTTGATGATCTCATCGGAAGGTGGCTCGTGAATTACGTATGAGGCCACGCACGAGGAATAACCTTGGGAATAGGGGGTGTACAGGAGAGTCAGGTTTCGATCCTGTGGAACTGTGGGTTATGGGCCCACCATGGGGGTTAAAAGTAGGAAGGGCGGTGACGTCTTGCATGACCATGTAAGCAAGGCATGTCAGAGGATAGTTTGTCAGTTATGTCGGTAACAACATCGATACCAAGGGCGAGGGACGAAGAGAACCATTCTCCTGCTCGTTGAACGAGGCGGACCAATAGGCAAAGTTCTCATCCTTCGGTGGCTACCAGAATGTCATCAACAATAGTAACAGGGTCTTGCTGACAGAATTGTACAACGAGGTGTTTACATAAGCAGGGAAATATTACTGCTTATATAATATAGATCACAAAAAGGTTTAAACAACCCAATGGAAAGGAAAAGTGGTTATCAGGTTTACACAGAACAATGGAAGGGAAAATGTGTATACACACATATTTCGGGGGTATATCCTTCCCAAGGACAAGCGGAGCATGATATCCATGACAGGATAGAAAGTAGAAAACCATTTAAGTAAGGGGGAAGGAATCTCATGATATTACCCAACGGTGTTAGGATAAATGATAAAGAAAATTTAGCATTGTGATCCAAATGCTCTTATTGAAAATCGGATTACCACAGACATGCTTCGAGATAGCATCGACATGGTCTTCAAGCAAAGGTCAGACCTTGGATACAAGAAGGATCCATCAGGAACAACTTGTAGAATAAGTCTTACAATTTCCTCATGGAAGAATGGATAACCTTGCTAATAAGGAAACTATAACAATAGGTCCTCCGGCCAGGTGTGCGGGGCATGACATCACCTTACCGGGTCATAAAAGACCAGTGTTATAACTCTTGGAAAAATGTTCCAACCATCATATCTGACTAAGATTTAGATTTGATTGGTGTCAAATGACCTCAGACTCAGGATGGACCTCGGACTCAAGATGCCTGAGAAGAAAAGGTGCAACACAAATTGACGAGATGACATTGTAAGATCCTCGGGAAATGAACTTATGGAAGCGAGTTTCAAAACAAAAGTTCATCATTAAATCAAGGAAAGGGTGAGGAGGTGACTGGTGGACTCAGCGCCAATCCATTGAAATTCCAAGAAGATGGATTTCCACAATCATGTGAACAAGGAGATAACATTTGCCAAATCAAATGGTATAATGATGTATGCTCGAGGAAAACATACACAATTAAACATTGGTTGAAAGGTGCACCCAAAATATAGGCTTAGGTAGCATGGCCAATGTTAGAATGGTGATTCGATAACCAACGGTCTAAGAATGAAATATCGACCAATAACTTCAAAGCAATAGGGTTGCTAGAAGTTTTGAATTCGCACATCATAGTTCAATTGTCAGTTTTCCGGTTAGAAACAACACGGGGACCAAGAGATGAATGTAGATGGCGAGAAGTGTCACTATACCAATAATTCTTAAGAGGTGGAGCAATCCTCGCAACATTCTTGATACAGAAGACAATAATACTACAAGGTAGAACATAACCTAAGCCAGATAGCAAGGAAATCAAGGTACAACACAAAACATGAACAAGTTTGTGTTGGGGGAAGGCAAGAATGTTGTCGATGATATCACAAATCATCGAGGGGCAAGGATGGTATTTCTCATCACGGATTCGATTGATATCCTGGAAGAGCTCAGAATGTTGATGATGATCATGACACATTTGTCAAGAGGTTTCATGAAGATATAATCGCTCATCGACGACATCAAGCAAAAGGAAGGATGGAGCGAAAAGTTATTGAAACCACGGATACGACACAAACTCGAAATCAAGCTTGTTGTTTGATGTGAAACGGTAAGACAAGGAAGATTGACGTAAACTTAGCTCATCGTTGAAAGTTGTGCTCTAGGAATAAGGACCAGCTAGCACAGTTTAAGCTTTAACATGACGATGATGATGTAGCCAATCGGTTGGGAATGACATCAGTGAGTACAACTCACGGGTAATAAGGATTACAAAGAGTAGTTGAACCGTAGAACGGACTCGATTCAGTTATCGGTGTTTCGAGTGAAAAACATCTCAAAACCCGGAGAAAATTGTAATCATCGAGAAATAACAGTTGATGAAGAACTCACAAGAAGTTATGTAGTTCGTTGATATTCTCGAGATACCAGAGTGTAATACTCGACGGTAGAGCAGAGTAGACGGTGGACACGTGAAATGATCTGCAGAAGACAAGTACTTCATCTTGTCTGAGAAATGGAATCAAGAAGAAAATATGGTCAGAAACATGGTTGCAAAAGACCAATTCCCATATATAAGATGAACTTATACCAAAGAGGGTTTAAGAGAAGCATCCGTGACAAGATCAGCATCGTGTCCATGGGCATGAACGCAAGGTTCAAGGTCGACTCCCACTTCTCCAATACACAACTTCTCATTTACTGCTCTCGGTTAAGAATGTTTAGAGCTTGAAAGTTTAACTGGCGGAATACCAGAAGGTTATGACCCAAGAAGACTTTTGGGTTCACACAAATTAAGGAAGGTATATGTTCAACCCATCGGGGCACCTTAGAAACATATACCACAACTTCAGGAGTAATTCATACAAGCTCGAAAGCAGCACCTGGTTGAGAAAGCAGAGGATACAATTTACCAAAGGCATTATGTATCAGGGAAATAACTCACAAGGTGATTAAATATGAATGACACTGTCGGATAACAATCCAACAAAGGACTTGATGGTCCACAAAGGATCTGATGTGAGTATCGGTACTCAACCAGAAGAGGAAAGAATGCAAATGCAACGGTTATGGAATCATATGAATAATTCGAAGCTCAAATGCAAAGGAATTATGATTCCAAATCAAAGGATCGGAAGCAAACGCTCTGATTAAGGATGGATAAGCTGAATAGACTTAGGGGTACAACCAACGGCAATTGATTGGTCGAGAACTAGCTCATGTTCAAAAATGACGTCTGAGCCGGAAGGATGAATTCTAATTGTGACTGACGATTGCGAACATCCGCAACATAATGAACCAACGGTCTCAAAATGATAGTGCAAAGGATGTCAGTGAATAATGCTAGGCATTTGGATTTATCCATAATGCAGGCAGACAAGAATTTCTAGAGCCATAAGCTACAAAGGATTCTCGAAAAATCGGATAATATTTCAACGAATTTTGTGAAACGCCTGAACAACTAGCGAGAAACAAATCCTCGGTAAGTGTGAGGATTAATTTGTAGGTGTATTCAGGCGACAAGGAACTGCAAGGTAGTAGGCACAAAGTATTCTCGGAACAATAGAGAAAACTTCGGGGTATCTTGTAGTAACAAGATCAACGGGGGATGATCGTATGAATGGCAAGTGTAAGTAGTTTTCCATAAGGATTTATTGGTGGTCAGGAATAGCAAAAGTGGAGGGCACAAAGTCTCGAGAGAATATCGAAGAGTATCTTCGGAATCTTCTGGGGAAGCAGGCCATCATCTGGAATGAAGGGGCTCTCCGGGAGAAAGTATTTATGAGAACCTAGAGTTAGAGTTAGCAAAACCATTTAACCCGGATAGAAGAGAGATCAGAGTCCCAGAGTAAAGGTCGAGAAGTAAAAGATCCTACTACCACCCAAATGGTGACGTGGGCCCGTAAGCCACACAACCATGTTAGTAAAAGTTTTGCAATGACTAGACTCAACTTCGGCCAAGGAGTTGGAAAGGGGGATTCCTGCAGGCAGTTGGCTCTGATACCAACTTGTGATGCCCCCGATTCAATCGTACACTAATCATACATGCAAACGTGTACGATCAAGATCAGGGACTCACGGGAAGATATCACAACACAACTCTAAAATAAAATAAGTCATACAAGCATTATAATACAAGCCAGGGGCCTTGAGGGCTCGAATACAAGTGCTCGATCATAGACGAGTCAGCGGAAGCAATAATATATGAGTACAGACATAAGTTAAACAAGTTTGCCTTAAGAAGGCTAGCACAAACTGGGATACAGATTGAAAGAGGCGCAGGCCTCCTGCCTGGGATCCTCCTAAACTACTCCTAGTCGTCGTCAGCAGCCTGCACGTAGTAGTAGGCACCTCTGGTGTAGTAAGAGTCATCATCGATGGTGGCATCTGGCTCCTGGGCTCTGGCATCTAGTTGCGACAACCAGGTAGAAGGGAAAAGGGGAAAAGAGGGAGAAAAGCAACCGTGAGTACTCATCCAAAGTACTCGCAAGCAAGGAGCTACACTACATATGCATGGGTATATGTGTAAAAAGGCAATATCGGTGGACTAAACTACAGAATACCAGAATAAGAGGGGGATAGCTAGTCCTATCGAAGACTACACTTCTGGCAACCTCCGTCTTGCAGCATGTAGAAGAGAGTAGATTGTAGTCCTCCAAGTAGCATCACATAGCATAATCCTACCCGGCAATCCTCCCCTCGTCGCCCTGTGGAAAAGCAATCACCGGGTTGTCTGTGGAACTTGTCTGGGTGTATTTTATTAAGTATCCAGTTCTAGTTGTCATAAGGTCAAGGTACAACTCTGGGTCGTCCTTTTACCGAGGGACACGGCTATTCGAATAGATAAACTTCCCTGCAGGGGTGCACCACATAACCCAACACGCTCGATCCCATTTGGCCGGACACACTTTCCTAGGTCATGCCTGGCCTCGGAAGATCAACACGTCGCAGCACCACCTAGGCACAATAGAGAGGTCAGCACGCCGGTCTAAATCCTATGCGCGTAGGGGTCTGGGCCCATCGCCCATTGCACACCTGCACGTTGCGAGGGCGGCCGGTGAGCAGACCTAGCAACCTCCTTTACAAAGGAAGTTGCGTTAACGCAGTCCAAGCCGACGCACGCCGCTCAGTCGCTGACGTCACAAAGGCTTTGGCTGATAGCACGATGTCGAGTGCCCATATCTTTCCCGCGTAGTTGGTTGGTGCATATAGGCCAGTGGCCAGACTCAGATCAAATACCAAGATCTTGTTAAGCGTGTTATTATGAAGTAACCGCGGACGCCGACTAGGGACAGGCCCACCTCTCGCCTAGGTGGTCTCAACCTGCCCTGTCGCTCCGCCACAAATTAATAGTCGGGGGCCGTCGGGAACCCAGGCCCACCTCTACCGGGATGGAGCCACCTGTCCTTCCAGCCCCCACATCGGAATCACTTGCGGGTACTCAACGAGCTGACCCGACTTTAGTCACCATCTGTATAGTATGTATATATGTATAGTATATACCCATGATCACCTCCCAAGTGATCACGGCCCGATAGTATAGCAAGGTAGACTGACAAGAATGTAGGTCCAATGATGATAAACTAGCATCCTATACTAAGCATTTAGGATTGCGGGTAAGGTATCAATGACTGTAGCAACAATGACAGGCTATGCAACAGAATAGGAGTAACCGAACAGTAACATGCTACACTACTCTAATGCAAGCAGTATAGAGAAGAATAGGCGATATCTAGTGATCAAGGGGGGGCTTGCCTGCTTGCTCTGGCAAGGAGGGGTCGTCAACTCCGTAGTCGAACTGGGCACCAGCAGCAGCGTCGGTCTCGTAGTCTACCAGAGAGAAGAGGGGGAAGAAACAATGAATATAATTCAAACAGATGCATAACGATGCATGACACGACAAAGCGTGATGCTAGGTGTGCCCAAACGCGGTAGTAGGTGATACCGGCGAAGGGGGGAAACATCCGGGAAAGTATTCCCGGTGTTTCACATTTTCGGACAAAGGAACCGAAGGGGGAAAGTTGCGAGTTCAATAGGTTAGGGATGTGTGGCGGACGAACAGGCTGCGTATCTGGATTCGTCTCGTTGTTCTGAGCAACTTTCATGTAGAAAGTATTTTCATGTGGGCTACGGTTTATTTTATATGATTTTCTAAAGTTTTAAATCATTTTTAGAATTTATTTATTAATTTAATTCAACATTATCCAAAATAGTGTTTGCTGACGTCATCATGTTGTCAGCATGACGTCAGCAGTCAATAGAGGTGTTGACTGGTCAAACAGACGTATGGGTCCAGTGGGACCCACGTGTCATACACTATTAGGTTGAATAGGGTTTAGGTTAAACTAATTACTGTTTAAATAAACTAACAGGTTAATTTGATTAATTAAATAGGATTAATTAACTTAATTAATTTAGTTAATTAATTAATTAATTAAATTTATTTTTGTTACTATTTTTTTAAACGTTCTGGGGCACTGGGCCCGTTTTTCATAGGCCCATGGCCTTAACGAGCGCATGAGCTAGCGGTTACGGGGCGGGCAACGGGCGTTGCTGGGCGACAGGCGCCAGCCCGACTGGGCATTCGCCCAGATCGAAAGGGGGGCGACCACGGGCACGGCGAGGCCGCCCGCCTGAGGCGGCAGTGGCGAGGCCACCACAGGGCGGCGCGCGTTGCAGCCGATTGAGGCCAGCAGGACTCGCAGCGGTGTCGAGTGGGGTCGAGCAGGGTGGCAGCAAGCAACGGCACCAGCAGTAGTAGAGTGAAGCAGGGGCGGCGACACCGGAGCAGTTAGCAACGGCAACAGAGGCAGTTAGCAGCAGCAGTAGACCCGGGGAGCGGGACGCGGTCGGGTGGCCGGCGCGTGTGCGGGCGCCGGTGAGTTAGGACATGGCTGAAGTGGCCGGAGCAGGGGAGGAGGAGTTGCCGGGGCATCACCACGGGGCCGAGGGATCTAGGCAGCGGTGCTCGGGGAGGAAGACGGGGACGCGACACCGGCGAGGAGGAGATCCCATGAGGGAGAGGAAGGCGACGGTGGCCGCGGCGTCGTGGGCGTCGATGTCGATGGGCGACGAGCGGCGCCGGTGATGGGGCACAGGGGGCGACGGGTTGGTGCCGGCGACGTCGAGCGGCGGGGTTGCGGCGTCGAAGGAGTCCGGCGAGGGAGGTCCTGCGAGGTGGCTTCGACGACGGGCGGCGTTCCATGCAGCAGCGGACGAAAGAGGGCGGGCGCAGGGCGTCGGGGGCGACGCGGCAGGCGCGGCGAGGGGCGCTGCTGAGGAAGAGGGGACGGGGCGTGAGGATGAGGGAGGGGGCCGGCGAGGCGGCTTCGGGCGATGGCCACGGGGTCAGCCCCGATCCGATCTGGATCGGGGGAAGAGGGAGAGATTAGGAAGTGTGGGGAAGTGCGGGGTGGTTAGGGTTTCGGGAGGGAGTGGGTGGATAAGGGGAGTGGGGTGGCCGGTTGGGCCTTTTGGGCTGGTGGCCTGCTTGCTAGCTGGGCCATTCGGCCCAGGGGAGGGGGGATTTCTTCCTTTTTCTCTTTTGTTTAAGTTTTTGTTTTTATTTATTTTCTGTTTATTAGTTTTCTATTTTATTTTCTACTTATATTTGTTTTATAAAACATCTAAGTAGTACCCAAAATAGTGTTTTAGAATACCCAGATGCCACGAAAAGTTTGGTGACAAACTAAAACTGTTTAGTATTTTATTAATTGTAAAAGGCATGTAATTAATTGTTTTTGCTACAGTCATAATTATTTTAGAGCCTTTAAACATTTCTTCATAGTTTGGTTTCGCCACCACAATTACCTATGATTTATCCGACACATTTAGGACATTTTTGTCTTAGCGTTTCAAAACTTTTGTTGTTTGCTTGATTTTGAATTTGAATTTGAATCGTTTTCGAACTAACGCAAGATTAGCAATAGTAATCGAGGTGACATAGCATCATTAACAGGGAATTACTGTAGTCTTATTATCCGGGCGTCACAAGAACTGGGCTAGCAGGACTCCGGTAAACCGGGCTGTAGCAGGCTAACAGGACTTCGGTAGACACCGCGTGACATTTCCCCGAAGGGACAGACACAGGAACGAAGAAGGACACATGCCGGCTAGCCTAAGTGTTCCAGAGCAGTAGCAAGCTACCAATGCTCAGTGGAAGCACTAGGAGACATTTCCCGGTAAGAGAGGCTACCAAGGATAAACAACTAGATAGTCAGATCCCACACATACCAAGCATTTCAATAAAATACACACAATATGCTCGATATGTGCAAATACAACATGGCATCACAACATGACTCTACAACTCAAGTATTTTATTCAATAGGCTCCGAGGAGCAAGATATTACAAACATGGGTCTCATGACCCAACAATCAGAGCATATAAGTCAAAGCACGAGCGGAAGCTTAACATGTCTGAGTACAGACATCTACAAATGAAAAAGGCTGAGAAGCCTGACTATCTACTAGATCCTGCCGAGGGCACAAGATCGTAGTTGAGGTAACAAGCTAAACATCGAAGTCCACGTGGAACTACTAGTGAGACTGAAGTCTCTCTGCAAAAACATAAAATAGGCAAACGTGAGTACAAATGTATCCAGCAAGACTTACATCAGAACTAACTACATATGCATCATTATCAACAAAGGGGATGGTGGGGTTTAACTGCAGCAAGCCAGCTTTGACTCGGTGGCTATCCTGAACTACGACTGCAAGTAACTCTTTGAGGTGGCGCACATGAGTCCACATATTCACCATATCAATACACCAATATGGATCCACTCCCGTCTTCCTACGAGAACGCCATCCATAGCACTCACGCTTATCTTGCGTATTTTAGAGTATCCACTTTCACTTGTCTATGAACTGTTATAGGCAACCCAGAAGTCATTTACCGCGGACGCGGCTATTCGAATAGATCATTTATAACCCTGCAGGGGTGTACTTCTTCATACATGTTTCCACCACTTAGCGTCTGCACACGACATGTGCTCGACAGACTTCAAGCAAAAGCCTACTTGGGTGTAGACCATGACCTACCTAAACACTGAAGCTCTAGTCCAGGTTTATCGCCTATTCAGTTTCCATCCGCAGGGAGTCCGGCCGAGGTTTCCACATACGGCCCCGAACGATGTGTACAGGGTTTCGCGACACCAAAAGGGCGCCCGGCATACCAGGCCATGTGCCTACCGCATCACAGCCCACCCCTCCGGTCAGTGCTGCGCACGGCCTCCAGCATACTACAAACACCAGAAACTACTTGCAACTCCTGGACAGAGGACAAGGGTGATTAAGAAGTCGAGCGGGGTCATATTTCAGGGCCCAATGCATGGTAGTAGCTGTTTCATGGATCACAAACACAGAACTCAGTTCCTGCGGACAGTTTCAATGAGACAACCCACCAAGTACTCCTACATGGCCTCTCACCGCTAACTTTACCAAATCGTGTTCACACACTTAGCTCACACACAGTAGGACATGTTCACACACCTCTAATTCATCTCCGATTAATCAGACCTGACTCAACTCTAAGCAGTAGCAAGCATGACAAACAAGCATGAATGAGTAGGCACAACAGGGCTCAAACAACTCCTACTCATGCTAGTGGGTTTCATCTATTTACTGTGGCAATGACAGGTCATGCAGAGGATAAAGGGGTTCACCTACCGCAGCAACTAACAGATGAATCGTTGTTGTCCTAATGCGGTAAAAGAGAGGAGAAGCGAGAGAGTAGGATTGTATCGGAACGAACAAGGGGGTTTTGCTTGCCTGGCACTTCTGAAGATAGTATAGTTCTTCATCAGTGTCATCCATCACATCGTCGGTACACGTCTACTAAGAGGGGACAAGCACCGACAAACAAAGAAGAAACTCAATCAATGCAATGCACAATATGATGCATGATCATGACATGGAAATATGCTGTGGTTTGAGCTAATGCAACTAGCAGCAGGTTAAATGAAGTTGGTTTGAATCCAAGATTCAAATTCAAACTCCACATGTGGTTATTTATATGCCATTTATATGATTTGTGCTAAACAGCAGCTATAAGTTGTTCTAACATGCATGAAAATGGTACAGATGGATAGATTGGATTTTTCTGATCATTTTTCATATATAATTTGTTTCATTCTGAGTTACGGTTGATTTGTATATGATTTTTAGAAGTTTTGGATATTTTCTAAAATAAATAAATCATTTTTGATTTATTTTAAATCCTAGAAAATATTTACTGCATCAGCATGACAAATTAGTGACGTCAGCAGGTCAACGGGCGGCTGACCAGGTCAAACCTGACCAGTGGGTCCACTGGTCAGTGGCTAGGGCTGGTTAGTGTCGCTGACAGGTGGGGCCGGGTCAACAGACACGTCAGCAAGTCAACTCTGACGTGTGGGGTCAGTCAACGTGTGACGTGGCCAGGTCAAACTGACCTGTGGGGCCCGTGGGGTTAGTTTACACTAAACAGGAGCTAAACTAGGTTAATTAGGCAGTGGGCTCGTATGTCATCGACACGGGGCACTAACTAAACATGATTAGCACCTAAACTAATGGGGCCAAGTCAGCATCACCGGAACCTCGCCGGCGGCCACCAAAACAACGGCGGCGTGGCTCGGAAACACGCTATGGGCGGCGGTTTGGCTTGCTGAGGGTACCAGGGCATAGCCCTTGCACCCGCGCATCCAGCAGAGGCAGCGGCAGGTCGCGGGGTGACCGGAGCTCGTCAGAAACAAGCTCACAGCGGCGGACGGAGTTCGGGCAATGATGGGTTCGGTGTTGTGGTGAATGGGAGGAGGAGCTGGTGGCAGCTACGGCCTCCTGGAGCTGCGCTGAGCTCAGCGATGTGCTTGGCTTCGAGCCACAGTGGCTCTAGCCACGACGGCGACGAGGCACGGCGGCGGCAAGCTTCAGCCGCAGTGGTTAGTGGGTTTAGAGGAGGAAATCGACAGTGGGGAGAGGGGGGTTGGGTAGAGGAGCTCACGATGAGGTCGTCGGTGATCTTAGCGTGCTCGGGGGCGGCTCGGTGACGGCGGAAAGTCATCGGCGATCTCCATGGCCGAAGGAGGAAGAAGGGGGCGGGGATGGCGCGTCGGGGCTCTTCTGGTCGCCTGAGACGATGAGGAGGACGAGGGTGGAATGGTGGAGCTCGAGGGCGTGTCGGAGAGGCTTGGGGATGGCTGCGGCTGCACAAGCGCTGGTCGGCGGCGACGGCTGCGCTCGGGTGAGCCCAAGGGAGAGAGCCAGGGGAGGGGAAAGGGTGCAGTGAGTGAGGGAGAGGAGCGAGGGGACACGGGGCGTCTCCGTGGAATCGCTAGAAGGCCCGGGGAGGAAGCAGGAGGTGGCCAGAGTAGCGTCGGCGCTCGCCATGCACCTGGTTGTCCTCCTGGCAGAGGAGGAAGATGACAAGAGGGGCGCTGGTGGGCTGGGCCTGCCACTTGGGCCACCAGGTGGGCTACACAGGTAAGTTAGGTAGGTTTCCTTTCTTTCTAATTTTCTTCTGTTTTCTATTCTGCTATTTTGTTTCTGGATTTAGTAAAATACTAAATCACTTCATAAAATCCTGAAATAAATTTATATGCACTGTTTGAATTATTTCCAACAGCCCCCAAGTACTTCCAGGATTATTTGGACATTTAGAAATATTTATAAGATTTAAATGTCCAAATTCAAATACTTATGAATTAACTCAAAAATCCAAAAATGACCTAAAAATATGTCCATCATTGTTGGCAGAGGTTTTCACCTTTATCAGAAATCATGAACATTTTTAAAGGCATTTTGGGTTCTTTGAAAATGATTTTATTTGAACCTAGTTGAATTCATTTGGTGCTAGGGTTTAGGCAATCCCCATTTCAAGTTTCTTTCAAAGATTAAACATGATGCACACATGAAGCTACCCTAGTGCATTGCCAGAAGCTAGGGATGTGACAAATGATCTCCTATTTTAACAGAAATAACAGGCATGCCTACAACCGGTCTATGTATCTTAGCATCTGGTCTAACAATATTAGCGGTCTCACCACAGAAATAAATAACATGCCCATCTAAATTATCATCTAAGAGATCTTTAACCATAGCAATACTAGGTTCAACTTTGATTTGCTCAGGAGGTGTATAAGTCCTAGTATTCCTCTTACAAACAACAGTCGAAGTTTTAGCATGATCCTTTATCCTAACAGGAAAAGGAGGTTTCTCAACATAAGTAGTAGGAACAATAGGATCATTATAAGTGACAGTCTTTTCTTCAACTGTGATAGGTGCAAATACTTTTACTTCAATGGGAGGATTATATTTAAACCACTTCTCCTTAGGGAGATCAATGTGAGTAGCAAAAGATTCACAAAAAGCAGCTACGATCTCACAGTCAAGTCCATACTTAGCGCTAAGCATCGGTATCCATAAAAGATTTAACACAATCAAACTTAGGTGTTATACTTGACTCCTTACCATCGTCGGAACCCCAATCTTCAGAGTTGCGTTTAATTCTTTCCCATAAGTCCCACTTGAATTCAGTAGTCTTAAACATATAAGAACCAGCACAAGAAGTATCAAGCATGGTGCGATCATTGGGAGACAGCCAAGCTTAAAAGTTTTGAATAATCATTTCTCTTGAGAGCTCATGATTGGGGCATGAATATAACATTGACTTAAGCCTCCCCCAAGCTTGAGTGATGCTTTCTCCTTCGTGAGGCCAGAAATTATATATGTAATTGCGATCACGATGAACAAGATGCATAGGATAGAACTTCTGGTGAAATTCCAACTTCAATCATTTATAATTCCAAGATCACGTATCATCACATAGCCTATACCATGTCAATGCATCCCCCTTCAAAGATAAAGGGAAGACCTTCCTTTTGACAACATCATCGGGAATACCTGCAAGCTGAAATAATCCACAAACTTCAATCACAAAGATAAGGTGTAAATCGGGATGCAATGTTCCATCTCCTGCAAAGGGATTAGCTAGCAGTTTCTCTATCATACCCGAAGGAATCTCAAAGTAAATATTTTCAGTAGGTTCAGTAGGTTGAGGATCAACTCTTTGCTCTTATGGTCGGGGTGAAGATACCCCGAACAAGCCCCTCAAAGGATTAGTTTCCATGGTAACAAGTGACAGAAAATTTCAGCACACTATATAAATGTTTCCTTACCAAGTTCCACTCACCATAGGCGCTTCACTCCCCGGCAACGGCGTCAGAAAAGAGTCTTGATGACCCACAAGTGTAGGGGATCTATCGTAGTCCTTTCGATAAGTAAGAGTGTCGAACCCAACAAGGAGCAGAAGGAAATGACAAGCGGTTTTCAGTAAGGTTTTCTCTGCAAGCACTGAAATTATAGGTGATAGATAGTTTTGTGATAAGATAAATTGAAACGGGTAACAAGCAATGAAAGTAAATAAAGTGCAGCAAGGTGGCCCAATTTTTGTAGCAAAGTACAAGCCTGTACAATTTCTTATAATGAGAAAAGTGCTCCCGAGGACACATGGGAATTATCATCAAGCTAGTTTTCATCACGCTCATATGATTCGCGTTTGGTACTTTGATAATTTGATATGTCGGTGGACCGGTGCTTGGGTACTGACCTTACTTGGACAAGCATCCCACTTATGATTAACCCCTATTGCAAGCATCCGCAACTACAAAAGAAGTATTAAGGTAAACCTGACCACAGCATTAGACATATGGATCCAAATCAGCCCCTTACAAAGCAACGCATAAACTAGGGTCTAAGTTTCTGTCACTCTAGCAACCCATCATCTACTTATTACTTCCCAATGCCTTCCTCTAGGCCCAAATAATGGTGAAGTGTCATGTAGTCAATGTTCACATAACACCACTAGAGGAAAGACAACATACATCTCATCAAAATATCGAATGAATACAAAATTCACATGACTACTAATAGCAAGACTTCACCCATATCCTCAGGAACAAACATAACTATTCACAAAGCATATTAATGTTCATAATCAGATGAGTAATAATATGCATTAAGGATCTGAACATATGATCTTCCACCAAGTAAACCAATTAGCATCAACTACAAGGAGTAATCAACACTACTAGCAACCCACAGGTACCAATTTGTGGTTTTGATACAAGATTGGATACAATAGATGAACTAGGGTTTTGAGAGGAGATGGTGCTGGTGAAGATGTTGATGGAGATTGACCCCCTCCCGATGAGAGAATCGTTGGTGATGACGATGGTGGTGATTTCCCCCTCTCGGAGGGAAGTTTCCCCGGTAGAACAGCTCTGCCGGAGCCCTAGATTGGTTCTGCCAAGGTTCCGCCTCGTGGCGGCGGAGTTTCGTCCCGTAAGCTTGCTTATGGTTTTTTTCCAAGTAGCAGAAGATGGGAACAGAGGGCCACCAGGGGGCCCAGGAGACAGGGGGCGCACCCAGTAGGGGTGGGTGTAGGTGTCAAAACCGGCGGATCTCGGGTAGGGGGCAGGGGACACGATGTTTTACCTAGGTTCGGGCCCTCTCGATGGAGGTAATACCCTACTTCCTGCTTGATTGATCTTGATGATATGAGTATTACAAGAGTTGATCTACCACGAGATCGTAGAGGCTAAACCCTAAGAACTAGCCTACGATTCTGATTATTCTCCTCCTACGGACTAAACCCTCCGGTTTATATAGACACCGGAGGAGGCTAGGGTTACACAGAGTTGGTTACAAAGAAGGGGATCTAACACCCGAATCGCCAAGCTTTCCTTCCACGCAAAGGAGAGTCCCATCCAGACACGGGACGAAGTCTTGAGTCTTGTATCTTCATAGTCCAACAGTCCGGCCAAAGTATATAGTCCGGCTGTCCGGATACCCCCTTATCCAGGACTCCCTCAGTAGCCCCCAAACCAGGCTTCAATGACGATGATTCCGGCGCGCAGATTGTCTTCGGTATTGCAAGGCGGGTTCTTCTCCATATCCAGAGTACCTGTTGTAGCGAACAATGTCCGGCTTCCCATCAATGTTGTGTTCCTCGACTTATGTGCCTCAATAATGGCCATCTCCACGTGTCGAGTGAATACGAGGGGCCGGGGCATTTTTTACATTTGGCACCCTAACCCTGCAGGCAAACCGTCTATTTGAAGAGACGGGGATCCTCAGATCCAAATCTCACCTTCTTCCCTCAAGCAAGCATTCGACAGAGCGCATCGAGAAAAAACCATTCCACCATGGCCGGTCGCCGCAGCTCCTCTTCTCGCTCCCTTAGCTCTAAGCCAGGTGATTGGGGAAAATGTTATGTTCCCCACAGCCGTTTAGTAGAGTTGCAGACCCAAGGGTTTCTTCCACCCGCATACATGTTCCCCGTCTGAGCCGGACTAGCCACCTATAATGGTGGGGCGCAAGCGGAGAGATCTCCTAACCCGTCTCAGGGGGAGCGGGTATGCCTCATCCCATATTTGCTAAGAGGCGTCGGGTTTCCATTCCACCCATTCCTCCGCAGGCTCCTGGAGTTCTACGGCCTCCAGTTGCATAACCTTACCCCCGCCTCTGTGCTGCACATCGCCGGATACGTTGCCCTCTGTGAGTTATTCCTGGTCTACGAGGCTCACTTCGGGTTATGGAAGAAGTTATTCTGCCTCGTCCCTCGTAATCAGGGGGGATCTATATATCAAGTGGGCAGAGCCGAAATATGGTGCATCGCCCAGACTGGATATCTGTCCGGCACTCCAAAGAAGGCATCCGAAGACTGGCCCTCAGAGTGGTTTTATGTAGATGACGTTCCCCTTCCGGACCCAATCCGTACGGGCCTTCCTGAGTTTAATAACGCTCCGCTGAAGAAACGCCAAAGTTGGCGCCCTCGGAGCCCCCAGGAGGAAGATGACAGAGAAGTCCACTTCCTAATGGGTTGGATAAAGACACTGGCCCAATCAGGACTGACAATAGTTGAAGTTATATCAATATGCATAATGCGGGGGGGTGCAGCCACTTCAATATCGAGGGAAGCCCATGTGGCACTTCAACGGGGAAGACGATGGCACCCGATGCGGTCGTAAAGGTCCAGACTCCGCCACCGCTCTGGCAAAAATATTATCCGATTTATATAAAGGAGAAGAAGAGGAGTTCCTCCGCATTAAACCGCGGGATGGATTTCCCATGTACAACTCACCAAGCTGGGTAAGTTGTTACTCTTTACTTAACTCTATTCATTCTTGCATCCTTCATCACAATCATTTACCTTGATATTTCTAAGAAGGAACTGAGGAAGGCCATGAAAGAGTTCAATAGCCCCTCTCCGCAGCCAGAGGATCCAGGCCGGGCCCTCGACCCCGGACTTGAAGAAGATCCGGATATATCTGTGGAGCTTGTCAACGGGACATTTTATCAGGCAAGCTGTGACGGCACCTTGGTGGCCATTATTGTCGACTATCCCGGACTGCTCCCTGCGTCGCGTGTAAGTAAAGCTGAAGCCCTAACCTCCGAAGAGGATTCCTTCCTTATACCATGCCTTATGCACAAATATCGTATTTTTATAGAGACGGCCATCGGAATGCGGTGCCGAGCCCCTAGGGGCTCATCAGCAAAGGGCATCTGGGCCAGGCAGGCTCAAGAGGAAGGCGGTTAGGGTCGAAACACTGTCGCAGAGGTATAATTAAAATCTGCTCTGCGATTATCATTTTTGAAATGTAACGATGTCCATCGTGTCCTGGCAGAAAGAGTGGTCGCCGGACTATATCTGGAGATCCTGCCGGTCACGCCTCTACCAGCTGGATTCCAGAACCGGCTTCAAGAGAGGAGGCTAATGTGGGGCCGATGCCGAATTGTCCCCCGACAAAGGATGTGGATGGGCTCTCCGCCACAAATTCTGAAGTAGAGAGCGCCATGAATCACCGGCGCCTACGGGCCGTACTCCGCAATGGTATTTTTTTTCAAAGAGGCATTGAATGCCTTTAATTCAGGAGACGCATACATCCGAGCTGCCCAAGATGGACTCGCCCGAGCGACGGACCAGTATGCAAGGGATATACGGGTAAGAAAATTTGATAAGCATGTATAACAGTAGCCCCTGAGACTTGAAACAGTTGGAACAACTGCTTTAAGGATCATTGTATGCACAGGTTCTTGTAGAGAAGAATTCCCATTTAACTCAGGAGCTAGAGGAGTGCAAGACCCAGCTGAGGGCCGCAGTTGCCAAACTAGAGGAATCCCAGAAGGCCTCATCTGGTAACACTTTTCTCAATAGAGAAATTTAAGGACGTATACCAGTTAGTATGTGGCTTGATTTATAAGTCTAACAGAAGATTCTGCAGACAATCCCGGAGAGAATCTGGAGGTCCTAAAAGATAGTGAGTCACATCTCCGAAGACAGCTAAATGCTGGCGAGCATGTGCTTATGCAGGTTAGGCAGGAGAAAAACAATCTCCAAGATGCCAACATCCGGCTGGGCGTCGAATTAGCAGATGTTCGAGCTCAGCTTGCGGACTCCATGAAGGAGAACGAGAGGCTTTGTCGCGGCATTTATGGTAAGTGCTTAAACAAACTACAGTACAATTCGGCGAGGAGGCGTATTAATAGAATTATGTCTGTAGGTATGCTGACGGGCCGTCCTGAAGAGGAGATGCCCGGGTCTGCAGGCGATTTGCTGCAAGATCTCTCACAACGGCATGGACGAGCTCGGCAGGTGATGCAGGGTATTGCCTAGGCCTTGTGGCCATCCGCTTCCCTGCCAGGAGGCATGGGGGAGCTCGTGGATATGCTCAAAGGAGCACAGCGGCGCTTCCGGTTATGGAAGGTGTCAGCCTGCCGATAAGGTGCAAGGGAAGCCTGGGCCATGGTGAAGACGCGATACGCCAAGGCTGACCTGAACCATATGGCCGAAGTCAGACCGGTGGGGCCAGATGGGCAAGAGATTCCCGTAAGTCTGGTGTATGATCAAGTAGCGCTAGCCGCAAAGTATTCCCAACAGGATTGTAGGCTAAACAACCTCTTGGATGGTATAGAGGAAGAATATAGCCAGTCCAAGTGACTATGTAATTCAATGGACATTTGTAGTCCCTAGCCAGATCGAAAATCATTTGTCATGGCGGACCTTTTTGCTTTAGCCCCCGAACCCGACAGTCCGGGGTGTATTCGAATACCCGCTCAGTTATGTAAAACCGGGGTATGCATGGAAACCAATCGTAGGGGTCATAAGTGCTTGAACAGACAAGTACCCAACTAGTTATGTTATATTACATGGGTAGTAAGAAACATCTTCCAGAGAGAATAGTTTCGTTAGGGGTTCCTTTCCCTGGGTACGCATGCATCAATGTGCATGTCCAAACTGCGAACAGAAGCGCGGGATACAAAACATCTAGGGATTTAAGTTGTAATAAATGAAAGAAACATCTTTTGTTCAGTGACCGAATATTCCCTCAAGAACGCTAGCTTTCGGCTTCACCCAGTCTGAGGTACACATCCGGCTGAACCGGCAGTAACAATCATAGAGGTGCTCCCCTTATGCCCTAGCCGAATTAACGGGAACGTAGGTCATAAACACAAGAGCCAGGCAACCCAGCATGGCCAAATCTTAAGTCATATTGATGCATATAATGGCGAAGAAAAGGCACATATGGAAAAGGACGCATATGTGGTAGGCAGGAAGCCATAAAAGTAATTATATTTAGCTTCCATATAGGAAGCCTCCAGGTATGGTGAGCATGTTGGAAATATGCCCTAGAGGCAATAATAAAAGGATTATTATTATATTTCCTTGTTCATGATAATTGTCTTTTATTCATGCTATAATTGTATTACCCGGAAATCGTAATACACGTGTGAATACATAGACCACAATATGTCCCTAGTGAGCCTCTAGTTGACTAGCTCGTTGATCAACAGATAGTCATGATTTCCTGACTATGGATATTGGATGTCATTGATAACGGGATCACATCATTAGGAGAATGATGTGATGGACAAGACCCAATCCTAAGCATAGCACAAAGATCGTGTAGTTTGTTTGCTAGAGTTTTTTCAATGTCAAGTATCTTTTCCTTAGACCATGAGATCGTGTAACTCCCGGATACCGTAGGAATGCTTTGGGTGTACCAAACGTCACAACGTAACTGGGTGACTATAAAGGTGCACTACAGGTATCTCCGAAAGTGTGTGTTGGGTTGACACGGATCGAGACTGGGATTTGTCACTCCGTATGCGGAGAGGTATCTCTGGGCCCACTCGGTAATGCATCATCATAATGAGCTCAAAGTGACCAAGTGTCTGGTCACGGGATCATGCATTATGGTACGAGTAAAGTGACTTGCCGGTAACGAGATTGAATGAGGTATTGGGATACCGATGATCGAATCTCGGGCAAGTAACGTACCGATTGACAAAGGGAATTGTATATGGGGTTGCTTGAATCCTTGACATCGTGGTTCATCCGATGATATCATCGAGGAGCATGTGGGAGCCAACATGGGTATCCAGATCCCGCTGTTGGTTATTGACCGGAGAGCCGTCTCGTCATGTCTACGTGTCTCCCGAACCCGTAGGGTCTACACACTTAAGGTTCGGTGACGCTAGGGTTGTAGATATATGAGTATGCAGCAAACCAAAAGTTGTTCGGAGTCCCAGATGAGATCCCGAACGTCATGAGGAGTTCCGGAATGGTCCGAAGGTAAAGAATTATATATGGGAAGTCAAGTTTCGGCCATCGGGAAAGTTTTGGGGGTTACCGGTATTGTACCGGGACCACCGGAAGGGTCCCGGGGGTCCATCGGGTGGGGCCACCTATCCCGGAGGGACCCATGGGCTGAACTGGGAGGGGAACCAGCCCCTGGTGGGCTGGTGTGCCCCCCTGGGCCCCCCTCTGCGCCTAGGGTTGGGAACCCTAGGGGAGGGGGCGCCTCCACTTCCCTTGGGGGGCAAGTCTCCCCCTTGGCCACCGCCCCCCCCCCAGGAGATCCCATCTCCTAGGGCCGGCGCCCCCCCTGGGGTCCCTATATAAAGAGGGGGGTGGGAGGGCAGTCGCACCTGACACCTGGCGCCTCCCTTCCCCCCTTGCTACACCTCTCCCTCCTGTAGTCGCTTGGCGAAGCCCTGCCGGAGCCCTGCTGCATCCACCACCACGCCGTCATGATGCTGGATCTTCATCAACCTCTCCTTCCCCCTTGCTGGATCAAGAAGGAGGAGACGTCACGCTGACTGGACATGTGTTGAACGCGGAGGTGCCGTCCGTTCAGCGCTAGGATCTCCGGTGATTTGGATCACGACGAGAACGACTCCCTCAACCCCGTTCTCTTGAACGCTTCTGCACGCGATATACAAGGGTATGTAGATGCACTCCTCTCTCTCGTTGCTAGATGAACTCATAGATTGATCTTGGTGACCGTAGGAAATTTTTTTATTTTATGCAATGTTCCCCAACAGTGGCATCATGAGCTAGGTCTATGCGTAGTTCTCTATTGCACGAGTAGAACACAAATCTGTTGTGGGCGTAGATGTTGTCAACTTTCTTGCCACTACTAGTCTTATTTTGCTTCAGCGGTATTGTGGGATGAAGCGGCCCGGACCGACCTTACACGTACGCTTACGTGAGACAAGTTCCACTGACTGACATGCACTAGTTGCATAAGGTGGCTAGCGGGTGTCTGTCTCTCCCACTTTAGTTGGAGCGGATTCAATGAAAAGGGTCCTTATGAAGGGTAAATAGAAGTTGACAAATCACGTTGTGGTTATTTGTAGGTAAGAAAACGTTCTTGCTAGAACCCTATTGCAGCCACATAAAAGATGCAACAACAATTAGAGGACGTCTAACTTGTTTTTGCAGCAATTGCTTTGTGATGTGATATGGCCAGAAGTTGTGATGAATGATGAATGATATATTGTGATGTATGAGATCATGTTCTTGTAATAGGAATCATGACTTGCATGTCGATGAGTATGACAACCGGCAGGAGCCATAGGAGTTGTCTTAATTATTGTATGACCTGCGTGTCAATGATTTAACGCCATGTAATTACTTTACTTTATTGCTAAACTGTTAGCCATAGTAGTAGAAGTAATAGTTGGCGAGCAACTTCATGGAGACACGATGATGGAGATCATGATGATGGAGATCATGGTGTCATGCCAGTGACGAAGATGATCATGGAGCCCCGAAGATGGAGATCAAAGGAGCTATATGATATTGGCCATATCATGTCACTACTATATAATTGCATGTGATGTTTATTATGTTTATGCATCTTGTTTACTTAGAACGACGGTAGTAAATAAGATGATCCCTCATAAAAAAATTCAAGAAAGTGTTCCCCCTAACTGTGCGCCGTTGCTAAAGTTCGTCATTTCGAAGCACCACGTGATGATCGGGTGTGATAGATTCCTACGTTCATATACAATGGGTGTAAGACAGTTTTACACATGCAAAAACACTTAGGTTAACTTGACGAGCCTAGCATGTACAGACATGGCCTCAGAACATAGAGACCGAAAGGTCAAACATGAGTCATATGGAAGATACGATCAAACATGGAGATGTTCACCGATGATGACTAGTTCGTCTCACGTGATAATCGGACACGGCCTAGTCGACTCGGATCATGTAACACTTAGATGACTAGAGGGATGTCAAATCTGAGTGGGAGTTCATTAAATAATTTGATTAGATGAACTTAATTATCATGAACTTAGTCTAAAATCTTTGCAAAAATGTCTTGTAGATCAAATGGCCAACGCTCATGTCAACATGAACTTCAACGCGTTCCTAGAGAAAACCAAGCTGAAAGATGATGGCAGCAACTATACGGACTGGGTCCGAAACCTGAGGATCATCCTCATAGCTGCCAAGAAAGCATATGTCCTAGAAGGACCGCTAGGTGAAGCACACATCCCAGAGAACCAAGACGTTATGAACGCTTGGCAGTCACGTGCTGATGATTACTCCCTCGTTCAGTGCAGCATGCTTTACAGCTTAGAACCGGGGCTCCAAAAGCGTTTTGAGCAACACGGAGCATATGAGATGTTCGAGGAGCTGAAAATGGTTTTTCAAGCTCATTTCCAGGTCGAGAGATATGAAGTCTCCGACAAATTCTATAGTTGTAAGATGGAGGAAAATAGTTCTATCAGTGAGCACATACTCAAAATGTCTGGGTTGCACAACCGCCTGTCCCAGCTGGACATTAACCACCTGGACGAGGCGGTCATTGACAGAATCCTTCAGTCGCTCCCACCGAGCTGCAAGAGCTTTGTGATGAACTACAATATGCAGGGGATGGTGAAAACTATTCCTGAAGTATTTTCAATGTTGAAGTCGGCAGAGGTAGAAATCAAGAAAGAACATCAAGTGTTGATGGTCAATAAAACCACCAAGTTCAAGAAAGGCAAGGCTAAGAAGAACTTCAAGAAGGACGGCAAGGATGTTGCCGTGCCCGGTAAGCCAGTTGCCGGGAATAAGTCAAAGAATGGACCCAAGCCTGAGACTGAGTGCTTTTATTGCAAAGGGAAGGGTCACTGGAAGCGGAACTGCCCCAAATACTTAGCGGACAAGAAGGCCGGCAACACTAAAGGTATATGTGATATACATGTAATTGATGTGTACCTTACCAGTACTCATAGTAACTCTTGGGTATTTGATACCGGTGTCGTTGCTCATATTTTTAACTCACAGCAGGAGCTGCGGAATAAGCGGAGACTGGCGAAGGACGAGGTGACGATGCGCGTCGGGAATGGTTCCAAGGTTGATGTGATCGCCGTCGGCACGCTACCTTTACATTTACCCACGGGATTAGTTTTAAACCTTAATAATTATTATTTAGTGCCAAGTTTGAGCATGAACATTGTATCTGGATCTCGTTTAATACGAGATGGCTACTCATTTAAATCCGAGAATAATGGTTGTTCTATTTATATGAGAGATATGTTTTATGGTCATGCCCCGATGGTCAATGGTTTATTCTTAATGAATCTCGAACGTAATGTTACACATATTCATAGTGTGAATACCAAAAGATGTAAAGTTGATAACGATAGTCCCACATACTTGTGGCACTGCCGCCTTGGTCACATTGGTGTCAAGCGCATGAAGAAACTCCATGCTGATGGACTTTTAGAGTCTCTTGATTATGAATCATTTGACACATGCGAACCATGCCTCATGGGCAAAATGACCAAGACTCCGTTCTCCGGAACAATGGAGCGAGCAACCAACTTATTGGAAATCATACATACGGATGTGTGTGGTCCAATGAGCTTTGAGGCTCGCGGAGGATATTGTTATGTTCTCACTCTCACTGATGACTTAAGTAGATATGGGTATGTCTACTCGATGAAACACATGTCTGAGACCTTTGAAAAGTTCAAGGAATTTCAGAATGAAGTAGAGAATCAACGCGACCGAAGGATAAAATTCTTACGATCAGATCGTGGAGGAGAATATTTAAGTCATGAATTTGGTACGCACTTAAGGAAACGTGGAATCATTTCACAACTCACGCCGCCTGGAACACCTCAGCGTAACGGTGTGTCCGAACGTCGTAATCGCACTCTATTGGATATGGTGCGATCTATGATGTCTCTTACCGATTTACCGCTATCATTTTGGGGATACGCTCTAGAGACAGCTACATTCACTTTAAATAGGGCTCCGTCTAAATCCGTTGAGACGACACCGTATGAATTATGGTTTGGGAAGAAACCTAAGCTGTCGTTTCTTAAAGTTTGGGGATGCGATGCTTATGTCAAGAAACTTCAACCTGAAAAGCTCAAACCCAGGTCAGAAAAATGCGTCTTCATAGGATACCCCAAAGAAACCATTGGGTATACCTTCTACCTTAGATCCAAAGGCAAGATCTTTGTTGCCAAGAATGGATCCTTACTGGAAAAAGAGTTTCTCTCGGAAGGAGTGACTGGGAGAAAAGTAGAACTCGATGAAGTACTACCTCTTGAACCGGAAAGTAGTGCAGCTCAGGAAAATGTTCCTGTGGTGCCTACACCGACTGGAGAGGAAATTCATGATGATGATCAAGGTACTTCGGCTCAAGTTGCTACTAAACTTTGTAGGTCCACAAGGACACGTTCCACACCAGAGTGGTATGGCAACCCTGTCCTGGAAATCATGTTGTTAGACAACGGTGAACCTTCGAACTATGAAGAAGCGATGGCGGGCCCAGATTCCAACAAATGGTTTGAAGCTATGCAATCCGAGATAGAATCCATGTATGAAAACAAAGTATGGACTTTGACAGACTTGCCTGATGATCGGCGAGCGATAGAAAACAAATGGATCTTTAAGAAGAAGACGGACGCGGATGGTAATGTTACCATCTATAAAGCTCAACTTGTCGCTAAGGGTTATCGGCAAGTTCAAGGGGTTGACTACGATGAGACTTTCTCTCCCGTAGCGAAGCTGAAGTCCGTCCGAATCATGTTAGCAATTGCCGCATACTATGATTATGAGATATGGCAGATGGACATCAAAACGGCATTCCTTAACGGCTATCTTAAGGCAGAACTGTATATGATGGAGCCAGAAGGTTTTGTCGATCCTTAGAATGATAACAAGGTATGCAAGCTCCAGCGATCCATTTATGGGCTGGTGCAAGCATCTCGGAGTTGGAACATTCGCTTTAATGAGATGATCAAAGCGTTTGGGTTTATGCAGACTTATGGAGAAGCTTGCGTTTACAAGAAAGTGAGTGGGAGCTCTGTAGCATTTCTCATATTATATGTAGATGACATACTTTTGATGGGAAATGATATAGAACTTTTGGACAGCATTAAGGCCTACTTGAATAAGTGTTTTTCAATGAAGGACCTTGGAGAAGCTTCTTACATATTAGGCATCAAGATCTATAGGGATAGATCGAGACGCCTCATAGGTCTTTCACAAAGCACATACCTTGATAAGATATTGAAGAAGTTCAAAATGGATCAGTCCAAGAAAGGGTTCTTGCCTGTATTGCAAGGTGTGAGATTGAGCTCGGCTCAATGCACGACCACGACAGAAGATAAAGAAGAGATGGGTGTCATCCCCTATGCCTCAGCCATAGGATCTATTATGTATGCCATGCTGTGTACCAGACCTGATGTAAACCGTGCCGTAAGTTTGGTAGGAAGGTACCAAAGTAATCCCGGCAAGGAACACTGGACAGCGGTCAAGAATATCCTTAAGTAACTGAAAAGTACAAAGGACATGTTTCTCGTTTATGGAGGTGACGAAGAGCTCATCGTAAAGGGTTACGTCGACGCTAGCTTCGACACAGATCTGGATGACCCTAAGTCACAAACCGGATACGTGTATATGTTGAATCGTGGAGCAGTAAGCTGGTGCAGTTGCAAGCAGAGCGTCGTGGCGGGATCTACGTGTGAAGCGGAATACATGGCAGCCTCGGAGGCAGCACATGAAGCAATATGGATGAAGGAGTTCATCACCGACCTAGGAGTCATACCCAATGCGTCGGGGCCAATCACTCTCTTCTGTGACAATACTAGAGCTATTGCCCTCGCCAAGGAGCCCAGGTTTCAAAAGAAGACCAGGCACATCAAGCGTCGTTTCAACTCCATCCGTGAAAATGTTCAAGATGGAGACATAGATATTTGCAAAGTACATACGGATCTGAATGTCGCAGATCCGTTGACTAAACCTCTTCTGCGAGCAAAACATGATCAACACCAGAACTCTATGGGTGTTCGATTCATCACAATGTAAGTAGATTATTGACTCTAGTGCAAGTGGGGGACTGTTGGAAATATGCCCTAGAGGCAATAATAAAAGGATTATTATTATTTGTTCATGATAATTGTCTTTTATTCATGCTATAATTTTATTATCCGGAAATCGTAATACACATGTGAATACATAGAACACAATATGTCCCTAGTGAGCCTCTAGTTGACTAGCTCGTTGATCAACAGATAGTCATGATTTCCTGACTATGGACATTGGATCTCATTGATAACGGGATCACATCATTAGGAGAATGATCTGATGGACAAGACCCAATCCTAAGCATAGCACAAATATCGTCTAGTTCGTTTGCTAGAGTTTTTCCAATGTCAAGTATCTTTTCCTTAGACCATGAGATCGTGTAACTCCCGGATACCGTAGGAGTGCTTTGGGTGTACCAAACGTCACAACGTAACTGGGTGACTATAAAGGTGCACTACAGGTATCTCCGAAAGTGTCTGTTGGGTTGACACGGATCGAGACTGGGATTTGTCACTCCGTATGACGGAGAGGTATCTCTGGGGCCACTCGGTAATGCATCATCATAATGAGCTCAAAGTGACCAAGTCTCTGGTCACGGGATCATGCATTATGGTACGAGTAAAGTGACTTGCCAGTAACGAGATTGAACAAGGTATTGGGATACCGACGATCGAATCTCGGGCAAGTAACGTACCGATTAACAAAGGGAATTGTATACGGGGTTACTTGAATCCTCGATATCGTGGTTCATATGATGAGATCATCGAGGAGCATGTGGGAGACAACATGGGTATCCAGATCCCGCTGTTGGTTATTGACCGGAGAGCCGTCTCGGTCATGTCTACGTGTCTCCCGAACCCGTAGGGTCTACACACTTAAGGTTCGGTGACGCTAGGGTTGTAGATATATGAGTATGCAGCAAACCAAAAGTTGTTTGGAGTCCCGGATGAGATCCCGGACGTCACGAGGAGTTCCGAAATGGTCCGAAGGTAAAGAATTATATATGGGAAGTCGAGTTTCGGCCATCGGGAAAGTTTTGGGGGTTACCGGTATTGTACCGGGACCACTAGAAGGGTCCCGGGGGTCCACCGGGTGGGGCCACCTATCCCGGAGGGCCCCATGGGCTGAAGTGGGAGGGGAACCAGCCCCTGGTGGGCTGGTGCGCCCCCCCCCCCCTGGGCCCCCCTCTGCGCCTAGGGTTGGGAACCCTAGGGGAGGGGGGGCCTCCACTTGCCTTGGGGGGCAAGTCTCCCCCTTGGCCACTGCCCCCCCTAGGAGATCCCATCTCCTAGGGCCGGAGCCCCCCCTGGGGTCCCTATATAAAGACGGGGGTGGGATGGCAGCCGCACCTGACACCTGGCGCCTCCCTTCCCCCCTTGCTACACCTCTCCCTCCCGTAGTCGCTTGGCGAAGCCCTGCCGGAGCCCTGCTGCATCCACCACCACGCCGTCGTGCTGCTGGATCTTCATCAACCTCTCCTTCCCCCTTGCTGGATCAAGAAGGAGGAGACGTCACGCTGACTGGACGTGTGTTGAACGCGGAGGTGCCGTCCGTTCAGCGCTAGGATCTCCGGTGATTTGGATCACGACGAGAACGACTCCCTCAACCCCGTTCTCTTGAACGCTTCCGCACGCGATCTACAAGGGTATGTAGATGCACTCCTCTCTCTTGTTGCTAGATGAACTCATAGATTGATCTTGGTGAACGTAGGAAAAAATTTATTTTATGCAACGTTCCCCAACAGAGCACACATAGTGCGGCCGGAGCGATTCAAGCATCCGCACAGTATTTAATACCTTGTGTGAAGAAGGTAAAGAGGGCGAGAAAGGAAAAAAAAAGGAGAACATAATTGAAAGAATGGAGGTAAGAAGACGAACACTGAGTTCGGCACTAGGCGTAGAATCTCCGGAGTCTGGCCGCATTCCACGGGTTTGGCTCGAGTCTGTTATCGGATGCATTGCGCAGACGGTACGCTCCCCCGGTGAGAACTTTATCAATGATGAAGGGACCCTCCCACTTGGGTTTGAGCTTGTCCTTCTTCTCCCATAGGCGTAGAACGAGTTCGCCAACATTATAAGTTTTGGCCCGCACTTCTCTACTTTGATACCTTCGAGCCTACTGTTGATAGAATACGGAACGGGCTTTTGCGACGTCGCGCTCCTCCTCCAAGGCATCTAAGTTGTCCTGCCGATCTAGCTTGGCTTCCTTATCTTCGTACATGCGCACGCGAGGTGAGTCATGGATTATGTCGCAGGGCAGAACTACTTCCGCGCTGTACACCATAAAAAATGGTGTATATCCGGTGGTACGATTCGGCGTGGTCCGCAGCCCCCAGAGTACGGAGTCGAGATCCTCAACCCAGTGCGTGTCCGATTCCTTCAAGGATCGCACTAGTCTAGGTTTGATGCCGCTGACCATTTACACGTTCGACTTGACCATTTGTTTGGGGATGATAGACGAAGGCGTAATCTAGCTTAATGCCCATGTTGCCGCACCAAGTTTTCACTTCATCGGCTGTGAAGTTTGAGCCATTGTCAGTGATGATGCTGTGGGGGACGCCATAACGGTGTACAACCCCTGATATGAAATCTATCACTGGCCCGGATTCGGCCATTTTAACTGGTTTGGCTTCTATCCATTTGGTGAACTTGTCCACCATGACCAATAAGTATTTTTTCTTATGGCTTCCCCCTTTAAGAGGTCCAACCATATCCAGCCCCCAGACTGCGAAGGGCCAAGTTATGGGGATTGTTTGGAGAGTGGTAGGGGGCATATGGCTCTGATTGGCGAAAAGCTGGCAACCGACGCAATGTTGGATAAGGTCCTGTGCATCTGCCTGGGCTGTCGGCCAATAAAAACCTGTACGGAAGGCTTTGCTGACAAGTTCCCGGGCTGCAGCGTGCTGCCCGCCGAGTCCGGCATGGATTTCAGCCAAGAGTTGCCGCCCTTCCTCTTCGGAGATGCATTTTTGGAGCACTCTGGTGGCACTTTTCTATAGAGCTCTCCCTCATGGACTTTGTAGGCCTTGGAATGCCGCACAATACAACGTGCTTCATTTTGGTCCTCGGGGAGCTCTTGCCTATTTAGGTAGGACAAGAAGGGCTTGGTCCAAGGGGCGATAACGGCCATGATTTCGTGGGCCGAAAGTGTTATTTCGGTGGCGGAGCCCCTAATTACGTCAGATGGTTCGGAATCTGGGGTTGTGTTCGGAGCCGGAATGGTGTTGCCGGTCTCCTCTTCCCATATCACGGATGGCTTGAACAGCCTTTCCAAGAATATATTAGGTGGGACGGGGTCGCGTTTAGCGCCGATGCGGGCGAGAATATCCGCCGCTTGGTTGTTTTCTCGGACCACATGGTGGAATTTGAGTCCTTCGAACCGAGCTGACATTTTGAGGATGGCATTACGGTAGGCCGCCATTTTCGGATCCTTGGCATCAAAGTCTCTGTTTATTTGTGATATTGCGAGGTTCAAGTCCCCGCGCACTTCTAGGCGTTGAATGCCCATAGAGACTGCCATCCGAAGACCATGCAACAGAGCCTCGTATTCGGCTACGTTGTTGGAGTCTATGTATAATATTTGGAGTACGTATTGGACCGTGTCTCCAGTGGGGGATGTCAGGACTACACACGCTCCCAATCCAGCCAGCATTTTAGAGCCGTCGAAGTGCATGATCCAACTAGAGTACGCGCCATACTCTTTAGGGAGTTCGGCTTCTGTCCATTCGGCAACAAAGTCGGCCAGTACTTGCGACTTAATGGTCTGCCGTGGTTTGTATATTATGTCGAACGGAAGGAGCTCGAAAGACCATTTAGCAATCCGGACCGTGGCGTCACGATTGTTTATTATGTCATTCAGTGGTACTTCGGAGGCCACCATAATCGAACACTCTTGGAAGTAGTGTCGCAGCTTCCGGGATGCCATGAAGACCGCGTATGCTATCTTTTGATAGTGTGGGTATCGGGATTTGCATGGAGTGAGGACAGTGGACACATAACATACCAGCTTTTGGAGCGGGAACTTGTGTCCGTCTGCTTCTCATTCGACGACGAGCACTGCGCTTATGACCTGGTGTGTTGCAGCTATGTATAATAGCATAGGTTTGCCAGTATTTGGCATGGTCAGGACTGGATTGCTGGCCAATAGGGTCTTTATTTCATCGAGTCCGGTCGTGGCCGCATCCGTCCACTTTAAGTGATCGGTGCATCGAAGAAGGCGATAGAGAGGTAGTGCCTTTTCTCCTAATCGGGAGATAAAGCGGCTTAAGGCAGCCACACATCCAGTTAATTTCTGGATCTACTTGAGGTCTGTTAGGATAGCCAACTGCGACAGAGGTCGGATTTTTGCCGTATTTGCTTCGATTCCTCTATTGGAAACGATGAAGCCGAGGATCTTCCCGGAGGGTACGCTGATGTCTACTACACAACCTTCTTCTTGTAGACGTTGTTGGGCCTGCAAGTGCACAGGTTTGTAGGACAGTAGAAAATTTCCCTCAAGTGGATGACCTAAGGTTTATCAATCCGTAGGAGGCGTAGGATGAAGATGGTCTCTCTCAAACAACCCTGCAACCAAATAACAAAGAGTCTCTTGTGTCCCCAACACACCCAATACAATGGTAAATTGTATAGGTGCACTAGTTCGGCAAAGAGATGGTGATACAAGTGCAAAATAGATAGGAGATATAGGCTTTTGTAATCTGAAATTATAAAAACAGCAAGGTAACAAGTGATAAAAGTGAGCGTAAACGATATTGCAATGATAGGAAACAAGGCCTAGGGTTCATACTTTCACTAGTGCAAGTTCTCTCAATAATAATAACATAGATAGATCATATAACAAGCCCTCAACATGCAACAAAGAGTCACTCCAAAACCACTAATAGCGGAGAACAAACGTAGAGATTATGGTAGGGTAGGAAACCACCTCAAAGTTATTCTTTCGGATCGATCTATAAAAGAGTTCGTACTAGAATAACACCTTAAGACACAAATCAACCAAAACCCTAATGTGACCTAGATACTCCATTGTCACCTCAAGTATCCGTGGGCATGATTATACGATATGCACCACACAATCTCAGATTCATCCAATCAACATAAAGTACTTCAAAGAGTGCCCCAAAGTTTCTACCGGAGAGTCAAGAACGTGTGCCAACCCCTATGCATAGGTTCATGGGCGGAACCCGCAAGTTGGTCACCAAAACATACATCAAGAGGCACATGATATCCCATTGTCACCGCAGATAAACACGGCAAGACATACATCAAGTGTTCTCATAAAAGACTCAATCCGATAAGATAACTTCAAAGGGGAAACTTAGTTCATCACAAGAGAGTAGAGGGGGAGAAACATCATAAGATCCAACTACAATAGCAAAGCTCGGGATACATCAAGATCGTGCCACAGAGGGAACACGATAGAGAACACGAGAGAGAGAGAGAGATCAAACACATAGCTACTGGTACATACCCTCAGCCCCGAGGGTGAACTACTCCCTCCTTGTCATGGAGAGCGCCAGGATGATGAAGATGGCCATCGGTGATGGGATCCCCCTCCGGCAGGGTGCTGGAACAGGCTCCCGAGAGGTTTTTGGTGGCTATAGAGGCTTCTGGCGGCGGAATTCCCGATCTATCTTCTTTGTGAATGTTTTTAGGGTACATGGGACTATATAGGCGAAAGAAGTCGATCATGGGGTGCTTGAGGGGCCCACGAGACAGGGGCCGCGTCCTACAAGGGGGGGTGCGCCCTTGTATCTCATGGAGTCCTCAAGTATCTTCTGACTTGAACTCCACGTCTCCATGATGATATTCTTCCAAAAAATCACGTTGCCGAAGGTTTCATTCCGTTTGGACTCCGTTTGATATTCCTTTTCTTCGAAATACTGAAACAGGCAATAAAACAGCAATATGGGCTGGGCCTCCGGTTAATAGGTTAGTCCCAAAAGTAATATAAAAGTGTATAATAAAGCCCATAATCATTCAAAACAGGTAATATAATAGCATGGAACAATAAAAAAAATATAGGTACGTTGGAGACGTATCATACGCCGAAAACACATTTTTCCGGGTTGAGCTTGATGTCGTATGTTCGGAGGTTGTCGAACGTGAATCTCAAGTCATCTATTAAAGTTTCGACGTGTCTTGTTTTGATGACCACGTCGTCCACGTATGCCTCCACTGTTTTGCCGATTTGCTTCTCTAGGCATGTTTGAATCATGCGTTGATAGGTTGCACCGGCATTTTTGAGCCCGAAAGGCATAGTGTTGAAACAGAAGGGGACATATGGCATTATGAAGGCCGTTGCCGCTTGGTCGGATTCCGCCATCTTTATCTAATGGTATTCGGAGTATGCGTCAAGGAAACATAGTGAGTCATGTCCTGTGGTGGCGTCGATGATTTGGTCAATGTGGGGGAGGGGGAAGGGATCCTTAGGGCAGGCCTTGTTGAGGTCTTTGAAATCGACGCATAGGCACCAGTAGGAGTGGGCATAAAAACTGATGAACCGAAGACCAAACCGATACTGAAACCGGAAAAACCGAAATTTTGTTTTTTAGTGTTATTACAGAAAAATTCGGTTTGTATTTGTACTAACCAAACTTAATTCGTTCGGTTCGGTTTTAGCATGGTTACTGAATAGAAAAAACGAACTTAGGTGAGACGCGTGGATGTGCAGCCAACATGGAGCTAATCCCGTGCTAGGGCCTCGAGCGCCTGCGTCCGCGACATAAAAAATCCATGGGCCAAGCCAACAAGCGAGGATGTGCATGTAAGGCCCAAGCTGGCAAGTTGGCGTGGCTTGTGTGAGGCTGATTGCAGTCCATTTGTACGTTTGTACGAGGCGCTGCTGTTTAGTCCTTTAGTCCCACCTCGGGCAGCCACGCGCAAGGAGGTGGATATCTAGTCTATTTAAGAGCGCAGGTGGAAAGGAAGCGAGCCACGCAGCTTATTCTTTGGCATATATACGATGTACGGTATAAACCGATTACCAAACCGAAAAACTCAGTTAACCGAATTTTCGGTTTTCTATTTGGTGATGTCTTTTTCGGTTTTCCTCTTTGCAAACCGAATTTACAAAAATACCGAATGGTAGAAACCGAACTTTCGATTTATACCGAACGCCCATGCCTAGGCGCCAGGATTTGTCCTTCTTTGGTAACATTACCAGGTTTGCTAGCCAATCTAGATGTTTTATATCTCTGATGAATCCGGCCTCGAGTAGCTTGGCTAGCTCTTCTCCCATGGCTTGCTGCTTAGGCTATGAAAAGCGCCTAAGAGTCTGCTTGACTGGCTTGTATCCTTTCAGTATATTGAGGTTGTGTTTGGCCAGCCTGCGTGGGATGCCCGGCATGTCTGAAGGATGCCAGGCGAAAATTCCCAATTCTCCCGTAGGAAGTCTCGCAATATGGCGTCCATTGTGGGGCTCAACTGTGTCCCAATGGAGGTTGTCTTTGTGGGGTCCGTTGGGTGGACCTGGAATTTGACTATCTCGTCCGCGGGTTTGAAAGAGGTGGACTTGGGTCGCTTGTCGAGTATCACGTCGTCTCTATCCACTGTGGCACGCAGCATTGTTAGTTCTTCGGCCGCTAGGGCTTTGGATAACGCTTCCAGGGCTAGTGCGGCAGTTTTATTTTCGGTGCAGAGTGCGACGTCCGGGTCACTGACTAGAGTGACGATTCCATTGGGTCCGGGCATTTTGACCTTCATGTACCCGTAATGGGGTATGGCTTGAAAGCTCGTGAATGCATCCCGCCCTAAAAGGGCGTGGTATCCGCTGCTGAACGGGGCCACTTGGAATGTGATTTCTTCGGACCTATAATTCTCCGGCGTGCCGAATACCTCATCCAGTGTGATTTTTCCCGCACACCGTGCCTCCCTCCTAGGGATGATTCCCCTGAAGGTCGTGCTGATTTGCTCAATGCGGCTTTTGTCAATTTCCATCTTGTTAAGGGTTTCTTCGTAGATGAGGTTTAAACCGCTTCCGCCATCCATGAGTACTTTAGCGAGCCAGAAGCCGTCCATGATTGGGCTAAGGACCAAAGCAGCTGGTGCCCAGACTGTTTGGAATTGAGGTTCGTCACTGGCACTGAAGGTTATAGTAGTGTCGCTCCACGGATTTATTTCTGCCATGTGGCAGACTTCAGTGAAACTTCGATGAGCTCGCTTGCGCCTTTTGTTTGAGACGAAAGTCTCAAAGACTGTCAGTACCGCATTGTTGTCTTCGGCAGGATGTTGCTCTGCTTTAAGGTTTACAAGGAGATCCTCGCTGCTTTTTGCTACCTGCCGGAGTATCCAACATGCTCTAAGGCTATGCGCTGGCATGGTATCCGGCGTGCTGTGAATTTTGCATGGCCCATTGAGACATTCTTCCAATACGGTTCCATGCCCTGGAGTGGGCTTTGGTTTTTTGGGAATTGGATTGGGTAACTTACGAGAGTTTGCCCTTTTAGTTCGGGCGAAGGGTTTAGTGAGAGCTGGATTATCCCAGAAGTCTGTTTGGGTTTTCCAGGCGCTTTCCATCGCACAGTACTTCTGTACTATGGCCGCTAAGTCGGCAAAGTGTACTATGTCACAACGACTTATGGCATTGAGGATCCCTTTGTTCGTGCAATTTTTGCAGAAAAGTGAGACTGCGTCTTCCTCGCGACAGTCCTTGAACTTGTTTATCACAAGGAGGAATCTGGCCCAGTAGCGATGTACCATCTCTTGGGGCTCTTGTCTGATATGGGATAGATGGCATAAGTCTGGGTGGGCGGGCGTTTTTAAATCCGAATTTTGACCCGATCTGACACCCAGGGGCAGAGGAGCTTCCGGGCTTGGCAGCTCGGACTCCGGGATGTTGCCCAAATTTTCTGGCATGCTGCCCGATTCGAAGTTCGGGGTCTGGGTCATGTCCTCCCGTGAACGGGTATCCGGCTCAGGGAGCTCGGTAACCCGGACATAGTTCGTCCTCAAAGTGGAGGGATAATCCATGTGTGGCTCTTCCACTACCGCTATCTCATGGGTGACCGGTGGAGATTTAATATCCCATTGGTCAGGTTTAGACCCAATCCAATCATAGCCTATAGCGACTCCTAGAGCGGCGATGCGATCCAAGAGCTCATTAAGGGAGGAGAGCTCCATTGGATCCATCTGTTCGGCTAGTTCTGAATTGACATGGAGGATATTTTGGATGACCCGAGAAGTCATCGTCGGCGTGACAGCCGATCGGGCGGTCATGATGAAGTTGCCTAGTCGGAGGGTTTGGCCTAGAGCCAGGGCTCCCCATAGGTGATGTTGTCCTTGACAACGAGACTAGCCATCAAGCCTTATAGCGACGGCACAGCGGAACTCTCAATGAAAGCACCAATGTCGGTGTCAAAACCGGCGGATCTCGGGTAGGGGGTCCCGAACTGTGCGTCTAAGGCTAATGGTAATAGGAGGCAGGGGACATGATGTTTTACCTAGGTTCGGGCCCTCTCGATGGAGGTAATACCCTACTTCCTGCTTGATTGATCTTGATGATATGAGTATACAAGAGTTGATCTACCACGAGATCATAGAGGCTAAACCCTAAGAGCTAGCCTATGATTCTGATTGTTCTCCTCCTACGGACTAAACCCTCTAGTTTATATAGACACTCGAGGAGGCTAGGGTTACACAGAGTCGGTTACAAAGAAGGGGATCTAACATCCGAATCGCCAATCTTGCCTTCCACGCAAAGGAGAGTCCCATCCGGACACGGGACGAAGTCTTGGGTCTTGTATCTTCATAGTCCAATAGTCCGGCCAAAGTATATAGTCCGGCTGTCTGGATACCCCCTTATCCAGGACTCCCTCAGTGGGCGCGCCCCCACCCTCCTGGCCAGGGAGTGGGCCCCCTCTGGTGCTTTCTTTGCTCAATAATTTTTATTAATTCCAAAACTAACTTCCATGGAGTTTCAGGATTTTGGGAGCTGTGCAGAATAGGTTTCCAATATTTGCTCCTTTTCCAGCCAGAATTCCAGCTGTCGGCATTCCCCATCTTCATGGTAAACCTTGTAAAATAAGAGAGAATAGCCATAAGTATTGAGATATAATGTGTAATAACAGCCCATAATGCAATAAATATTGATATAAAAGCATGATGCAAAATGGACGTATCAACTCCCCCAAGCTTAGACCTTGCTTGTCCTCAAGCGGAAGCCGAAATCGATAAATATGTCCACATGTTTAGAGATAGAGGTGTCGATAAAAATAAAATATGGACACGAGGGCATCATGATCATTCTTATAACAGCAACATATATAGATTTTGTCATATGATTTCTTATGCTCAAGTAACAATCAATTCACAATGTCAAGTATGGTTCAGAAACTTCATTGGGAACTAACAAACTATAATCTCAGTCATTGAAGCAATTGCAATTTATCATAACATCAGAAAGAGTCAAGAATAGAGCCTTTCAGCAAGTCCACATACTCAACTATCATATAGTCTTCTACAATTGCTAACACTCACGCAGTACTTGTGGTTATAGAGATTCAACTGGACACTAAGAAAGATAAGGGCTTATTGTGTTGCCTCCCAATGTATTCACCTATGGGTGATGTCAACAATAATAATTCATGCTAACGTACATCCAATTGGATATATATATATATCAAGATCTTTCAAACACGAGGAGCTTGCCAAAGGATAAAATGAAAAAGGGAAAGGTTAAGATCACCTTGACTCAACCATAAAGTAAAAACATAAAGTAAAAGATAGGCCCTTCGCAGAGGGAAGCAGAGGTTGTCATGTGCTTTTAGGGTTGGATGCACAAAATCTTAATGCAAAAGAACGTCACTTTATATTGCCACTTGTATATGGACCTTTATTATGCAGTCTGTCGCTTTATTGCTTCCATACCAAGATCGTATAAAGCTTATTTTCTCTGCACTAATAAGTCATACATATTTAAGGAGCAATTTTTATTGCTTGCAACATGACAACTTACTTGAAGGATCTTACTCAATCCATAGGTAGGTATGGTGGACTCTCATGGCAAAAACTGAGTTTAAGGATATTTGGAAGCACAAGTAGTATCTCTACTTGGTGCAAGGAATTTGGCTAGCATGAGGGAGAAAGGAAAGCTCAACATGTTGGGAAGATCAATGACAATATACTTTAACTGAGATGTGAGAAAACATAAACCATTACGTTGTCTTCCTTGTCCAACATCAACTCTTTTAGCATGTCATACTTAATGATTTCTCACAATCATAAAAGATGTCCAAGATAGTATATTTGTATGTGAAAACCTCTCTTTCCTTATTACTTCCTATCAATTGCAATGATGACCAAAACTATGTTTGTCAACTCTCAACAACTTTTATGCCTCATACTTTTTATGTGTGAAGTCATTACTATCCATAAGATCAATATGAACTCTTTTATTCTTTTTATTCTTTCTACTTCCTCAAGATCATAGCAAGATAGCAAAGCCCTTGACTCGACACTAATCTTTATTATAGATAGCTCACGGACTCGATTACATAAAGAGATCACAAAGCAAAACTCAAAAACTACTTGATACTAAAACTTCAATCTACTTGATGAAGATACTACTAAAAGGATCGAACTAAGTAAAACGGTAAAGATAGGAGTGTGATGGTGATACGATACCGGGGCACCTCCCCCAAGCTTGGCAGTTGCCAAGGGGAGTGCCCATACCCATGTGATTATGTCCTCGGAGTGGGTGAAGTAGGAGTTGTTGATGATGTAGGCTTGTTCCTCAATTTACGCTTGAGAATAGTATTCTGCTCCTTTAGATCATCGATCTCCTACTCAAGACTCAATATTCTTTTGCATAGTTCTTGTTTATTTTCCTGTAAGAGACGAAAAGGGATAAACTCAATCTTTGGCTTCTTTGCTCTGTTAGGGAGGCTTGACTTTTTAAACTCCACATGCATGTCCCCAAGTTGAGGTAATGGGGCTTTGTCTTCGTCTGAACTCGTTTCCTCCTTTCCCTTAGGTTCATAGTCTTCCTCTTCCTCAGTGGTCCAGCCACCATGTTCCAAATCCCCATAGACCTTAGGGTCTGCAAGAAAATCAGCCACATAGCTTTCTCCCTCCGAATCCTGGGACGACATATCACTCTAACCTGTGGCAGAAACAGCTTGAAACGAAAACAGAGGATATTTGTGTGATACGGTGGTCAAAACCTTCGGGAGATTATATAATGAATTTTTACCGACCAAAATATGTAACGTGCAAGAAAACGGAGTCCGAGAGGCAAACGAGGTGGCCACGAGACAGGGGGCGCGCCCAGGAAGGGTGGGCGCGCCCTCCACCCTCGTGGAGGCCTCGTGTCCTTCCTGGATTACTTTTTTTTCCTAAAATTCTTAAATATTCCAAAACGGATAAAAATAGCCATTAGAATTGTTTTGGGGTCGGTTTACTTACCGTACCACATACCTATTCCTTTTCGGAGTCTGAAATGCTCTGGAAAGTGTCCCTTATGTATTCCTCCGAGGTTACGGTTTCAAAAATATTAGTTTCAACATTGATAGGATTACCTGAGATATAATGTTTAATTCTTTGACCGTTCACCACCCTCGGACTTGCACCTTCGAAGTTGTTGATTTTTATGGCACCGGAATGATAGACCTCCACGATAACGTAAGGACCTTCCCATTTAGAGAGAAGTTTTCCTGCAAAAAATCTTAAACGAGAGTTGAATAATAACACATAATCACCTATGTTAAATTCTCGCTTTTGTATCCTTTTGTCATGCCAGCGTTTAACTTTTTCTTTGAACAACTTGTCATTCTCATAGGCTTGGGTTCTCCATTCATCAAGTGAGCTAATATCAAATACCTCTTCTCACCGGCAAGTTTGAAGTCATAGTTGAGCTCTTTAATAGCCCAATATGCTTTATGTTCGAGTTCTAGAGGTAAGTGACATGCTTTTCCATAAACCATCTTATACGGAGACATACCCATAGGAATTTTATATGCAGTTCTATAGGCCCATAATGCATCATCAAGTTTTTTAGACCAATTTTTTCTAGATCTATTCACAATCTTTTGCAAAATTAATTTGAGCTCTCTATTGCTCAACTCTACTTGGCCGCTAGACTGCGGGTGATAAGGAGATGCAATTCTATGATTAACATCGTACTTAGCAAGCATCTTACGGAAAGCACCATGAATAAAATGTGAACCACCGTCAGTCATAAGATATCTAGGGACTCCAAACCTCGGAAAAATAACTTCTTTAAGCATCTTAATAGAGGTGTTATGATCAGCACTACTAGTTGGAATAGCTTCTACCCACTTAGTAACGTAATCAACAACAACTAAAATATGTGTGTAACCATTAGAGGCAGGAAAAGGTCCCATATAATCAAAGCCCCAAACATCAAATGGTTCAATAACAAGAGAATAATTCATAGGCATTTCTTGACGTCTACTAATATTACCAATTCTTTGGCATTCATCATAAGATAAGACAAACTTACGACCATCTTTGAAGAGAGTAGGCCAATAAAAACCAGATTGCAATACCTTATGTGCAGTTCTATCTCCAGCGTGGCGTCCTCCATATGATTCAGAGTGACACTTGCATAGGATCTATTCCTGTTCATGCTCAGGTACACAACATCTAATAACACCATCTACTCCTTCTTTATAAAGGTGTGGGTCATCCCAGAAGTAATGTCTTAAATCATAAAAGAACTTTTTCTTTTGCTGGTATGTGAAACTAGGTGGTATAAATTTAGCAACAATGTAATTAGCATAATCAGCATACGAAGGAGCAGTACGAGAAGCATTAATGACCGCTAGTTGTTCATCAGGAAAGCTATCATCAATAGGTAGTGGGTCATCAAGAACATTCTCTAACCTAGACAAGTTGTCTGCAACGGGGTTCTCAGCTCCCTTTCTATCAACAATATGCAAATCAAATTCTTGGAGCAAGAGAACCCATCTAATAAGTCTAGGCTTAGCATCTTTCTTTCCATAAGATATTTAATAGCAGCATGATCAGTGTGAATAGTAACTTTGGAATCAACAATATAAGGTCTGAACTTATCACAAGCAAACACAACTGCTAAGAATTCATTTTCAGTGGTAGCATAATTTCTCTGGGCAGTATCAAGAGTTTTACTAGCATACTGGATAACATTCAATTTCTTATCAACTCTTTGCCCTAGAACAGCACCTACAGCATAATCACTAGCATCACACATAATTTCAGAAGGTAAATTCCAATCAGGTGGTTGAACAATAGGTGCAGTGATCAAAGCTTTCTTAAGTATTTCAAATGCTTCTACACAATCATCATCAAAGACAAAAGGAATATCTTTTTGCAATAAATTAGTCAGAGGCCTAGAGATTTTGGAAAAGTCCTTAATAAACCTCCTATAAAAACCGGCATGACCAAGGAAACTTCTTATACCTTTTGTGTCCTTGGGACATGGCATCTTTTCAATAGCATCAACTTTAGCTTTATCAACTTCAATACCTCTCTCAGAAATCTTATGCCCCAAGACAATGCCTTCATTAACCATAAAGTGGCACTTTTCCCAATTCAGTACGAGACTAGTGTCTTCACACCTCTGCAAAACTCGATCAAGGTTGCTCAAGCAATCATCACAAGAGGATCCATAAACAGAGAAATCATCCATGAATACCTCACAAATCTTTTCACAAAAGTCACAGAATATAGCCATCATGCATCTTTGAAAGGTAGCAGGTGCATTACATAAACCAAAAGGCATACGTCTATAAGCAAAAGTACCGAAAGGGCAAGTAAAAGTAGTTTTTGATTGATCCTTTGCTGACACAGGTATTTGAGAGAAACCAGAATAACCATCTAGAAAGCAGAAATGTGTGTGTTTGGATAGTCTTTCTAGCATTTGATCAATAAAAGGTAAAGGGTAATGATCTTTCTTAGTAGCTTTATTTAATTTATGGAAATCAATTACCATCCTATAACCTGTGATAATTCTTTGCAGTATCAGTTCATCTTTATCATTAGGAACGATAGTAATACCTCCCTTCTTAGGAACACAATGGACAGAACTTACCCATTCACTATCAGCAATGGGATAAATTATACCTGCCTCAAGGAGCTTTAGTATCTCCTTTCTTACCACTTCTTTCATCTTAGGATTTAATCGTCGTTGAGGATCTCTAACTGGTTTGGCATCATCCTCCAATTTAATCTTGTGTTGGCATAAAGTGGGACTAATGCCCTTAAGATCATTCAGAGTATATCCAATAGCAGCGCGGTGCTTCTTTAGGGTTTTAATAATCTTTCTTCTTCTTGCTCTGAAAGGTTAGCACTAATAATAATAGGATATATTTTCTTTTCATCAAGATAAGCATACTTAAGATTATCAGGTACTGGTTTGAGCTCAAACACGGGATCACCCTTGGGTGGAGGGGGGTCCCCTAGGATTTCAACAGGTAAATTGTGTTTCAGAATAGGACCCTGTTGAATGAACACTTCATCTATTTTCCTTCTTTAATTCATAAACATATCATTTTCATGGTCTGGCAAATATAGTTCTAACAGATCAGTAGGAGGCACGGCAATATAAGCAAGACCAATAATCTCGTCCTTACTAGGTGAGAGAGACAGACACCCGCCAGCCACCTTTAAGCACGAGTGCTCGTAATGGTGAAACCAGTCTCGCGTAAGCGTACGCGTAATGTCAGTCCGGGCCGCTTCATCTCACAATACCGCTGAACCAAAGTATGACATGCTGGTAGGCAGTATGACTTATATTGTCCACAACTCACTTGTGTTCTACTCGTGCATATAACATCAACGCATAAAACCTAGGCTCGGATGCCACTGTTGGGGAACGTAGTAATTTCAAAAAATTTCCTACGCACACGCAAGATCATGGTGATGATATAGCAACGAGGGGAGAGTGTCGTCTATGTACCCTCGTAGACCGAAGCGGAAGCGTTGACGCAACGTAGAGGAAGTAGTCGTACGTCCTCCGGTTCAACCGATCCAAGTACCGTTACTCCGGCACCTCCGAGTTCTTGACACGCGTACAGCTCGATGACGCACCCTCGATCTTCGATCCAGCAGAGGCGCCGAGGGGGAGTTCCGTCAGCACGACGGCGTGGTGACGATCTTGATGTTCGCCTGTTGTAGGGCTTCGCCTAAGCACCGCTACAATATGACCGAGGTGTAATATCGTGGAGGGGGGCACCGCACACGGCTAAGGAACGATCAATGATCAACTTGTGTGTTCTAGGGTGCCCTCCTACCCCCGTATATAAAGGAGGGAGGGAGGAGGTGGCCGGACCTAGGGGGGGCGCCATGAGGAGGGGGAAACCTACTCCAAGTAGGTTTCCCTCTCTTTTCCTTATCTTATTTGGAGGGGGAAGGAAAGAGTACTAGTATTAGGAAGTAGTACTAGTAGTAGTAATAGGAAGAGGGGGAAGGAGAAAGGAAAGGGGGGGCCGGCCCCCCTCCCCAATTCGGATTGGGCTTGGGGGGGCGCGCCCCCCTCCCTTGTTCCTTCTCTCTTCCTCCTACATGGGCCCAATAAGGCCCATATACCTCCCGGGGGGTTCCGGTAACCTCCCGGGGCTCCAAACTTCTCCGGAACCTTTCCGGTGTCCAAATATATCCGTCCAATATATCAATCTTTATGTCTCGACCATTTCGAGACTCCTCGTCATGTCCGTAATCATATCCGGGACTCCGAACAACCTTCGGTACATCAAAATACATAAACTCATAATATAACTGTCATCGAAACCTTAAGCGTGCGGACCCTACGGTTCGAGAACGATGTAGACATGACTGAGACACATCTCTGGTCAATAACCAATAGCGGGACCTGGATGCCCATATTGGTTCCTACATATTCTACGAAGATCTTTATCGGTCAAACCGCATAACAACATACGTTGTTCCCTTTGTCATCGGTATGTTACTTGTCCGAGATTCGATCGTCGGTATCCAATACCTAGTTCAATCTCGTTATCGACAAGTCTCTTTACTCGTTCTGTAATACTTCATCTTATAACTAACTCATTAGTTACATGCTTGCAAGGCTTAGGTGATGAGCATTGCCGAGAGGGCCCAGAGATACATCTCCGACAATCGGAGTGACAAAACCTAATCTCGAATTATGCTAACTCAACATGTACCTTCGGAGACACCTGTAGTACTCCTTTATAATCACCCAGTTACGTTGTGACGTTTGGTAGTACCCAAAGTGTTCCTCCGGTAAACGGGAGTTACACAATTCTCATAGTTACAGGAACATGTATAAGTCATGAAGGAAGCAATAGCAGAATACTAAACGATCAAGTGCTAAGCTAACGGGATGGGTCATGTCAATCACCTCATTCTCCTAATGATGTGATCCCATTAATCAAATGACAACACATGTCAATGGTTAGGAAACATAACCATCTTTGATTAATGAGCTAGTCAAGTAGAGGCATACTAGTGACTATATGTTTGTCTATGTATTCACACATGTATCATGTTTCCGGTTAATACAATTCTAGCATGAATAATAAACATTTATCATGATATGAGGAAATAAATAATAACTTTATTATTGCCTCTAGGGCATATTTCCTTCAGTCTCCCACTTGCACTAGAGTCAATAATCTAGATTACATAGTAATGATTCTAACACCCATGGAGTCTTGGTGCTGATCATGTTTTGCTCGTGAGAGAGGCTTAGTCAATCGGTCTGCAACATTCAGATCCGTATGTATCTTGCAAATCTCTATGTCTCCCACTTGGACTTGGTCCCGAATGGAATTGAAGCGTCTCTTGATGTGCTTGGTCCTCTTGTGAAATCTGGATTCCTTTGCCAAGGCAATTGCACCAGTATTGTCACAGAAGATCTTCATTGGTCCCGATGCACTAGGTATGACACCTAGATCGGAAATGAACTCCTTCATCCAGACTCCTTCATTTGCTGCTTCAGAAGCAGCTATGTACTCCGCTTCACATGTAGATCCCTCCACGACGCTTTGTTTAGAACTGCACCAACTTACAGCTCCACCGTTTAATAAAAACACGTATCCGGTCTGCGATTTAGAATCGTCCGGATCAGTGTCAAAGCTTGCATCGACGTAACCATTTACGACTAGCTCTTTGTCACCTCCATATACGAGAAACATATCCTTAGTCCTTTTCAGGTATTTCAGGATGTTCTTGACCGCTGTCCAGTGATCCACTCCTGGATTACTTTGGTACCTACCTGCCAAGCTTATTGTTAAGCATACGTCAGGTCTGGTACACATCATTGCATACATGATAGAGCCTATGGCTGAAGCATAGGGAACATCTTTCATTTTCTCTCTATCTTCTGCTATGGTCGGGCATTGAGTTTGACTCAACTTCACACCTTGTAGCACAGGCAAGAATCCTTTCTTTGCCTGATCCATTTTGAACTTTTTCAAAATTTTGTCAAGGTATGTACTTTGTGAAAGTCCTACTAAGCGTCTTGATCTATCTCTATAGATCTTGATGCCCAATATGTAAGCAGCTTCACCGAGGTCTTTCATAGAAAAACTTTTATTCAAGTATCCCTTTATGCTATCCAGAAATTCTATATCATTTCCAATTAATAATATGTCATCAACATATAAAACTAGAAATGCTACAGAGCTCCCACTCACTTTCTTGTAAATACAGGCTTCTCCAAAAGTCTGTATAAAGCCATATGCTTTGATCACACTATCAAAACGTTTATTCCAACTCCGAGATGCTTGCACCAGTCCATAAATGGAACGTTGGAGCTTGCACACTTTGTCAGCACCTTTTGGATCAACAAAACCTTCAGGTTGCATCATATACAACTCTTCTTCTAGAAATCCATTCAAGAATGCAGTCTTGACATCCATTTGCCAAATTTCATAATCATGAAATGCAGCAATAGCCAACATGATTCGGGCAGACTTAAGCATTGCTACGGGTGAGAAAGTCTCATCGTAGTCAACCCCTTGAACTTGTCGAAAACCTTTTGCAACAAGTCGAGCTTTGTAGACAGTAACATTACCATCAGCGTCAGTCTTCTTCTTAAAGATCCATTTATTCTCAATGGCTTGCCGATCATCGGGCAAGTCAACCAAAGTCCATACTTTGTTTTCATACATGGATCCTATCTCAGAATTCATGGCCTCTAGCCATTTTGCGGAATCTGGGCTCATCATCGCTTCCTCATAGTTTGTAGGTTCATCATGGTCTAGTAACATGACTTCCAGAATAGGATTTCCGTACCACTCTGGTGCGGATCTTACTCTGGTAGACCTACGAGGTTCAGTAGAAACTTGATCTGCAGTTTCATGATCAATATCATTAGCTTCCTCACTAATTGGTGTAGTTGTCACAGGAACCGGTTCTTGTGATGAACTACTTTCCAATAAGGGAGTAGATACAGTTATCTCATCAAGTTCTACTTTCCTCCCACTCACTTCTTTCGAGAGAAACTCCTTCTAGAAAGGATCCGATTTTAGCAACGAAAATCTTGCCTTCAGATCTGTGACAGAAGGTGTACCCAATTGTCTCCTTTGGGTATCCAATGAAGACAGATTTCTCCGATTTGGGTTCGAGCTTATCTGGTTGAAGTTTCTTCACATAAGCATCGCAGCCCCAAACTTTGAGAAACGACAACTTTGGTTTTTTGCCAAACCACAGTTCATAAGGTGTCGTCTCAACGGATTTTGATGGTGCCCTATTTAACGTGAATGCGGCCGTCTCTAAAGCATAACCCCAAAACGATAGCGGTAAATCGGTAAGAGACATCATAGATCGCACCATATCAAGTAAAGTACGATTACGACGTTCGGACACACCATTTCGCTGTGGTGTTCCAGGTGGCGTGAGTTGCGAAACTATTCCACATTGTTTCAAATGTAAACCAAACTCGTAACTCAAATATTCTCCTCCATGATCAGATCGTAGAAACTTTATTTTCTTGTTACGATGATTTTCTACTTCACTCTGAAATTCTTTGAACTTTTCAAATGTTTCAGACTTGTGCTTCATCAAGTAGATATACCCATATCTGCTCAAATCATCTGTGAAGGTGAGGAAATAACGATAACTGCCACGAGCCTCAACATTCATCGGACCACATACATCTGTATGTATGATTTCCAACAAATCTGTTGCTCTCTCCATAGATCCGGAGAACGGTGTTTTGGTCATCTTGCCCATGAGGCACGGTTCGCAAGTACCAAGTGATTCATAATCAAGTGATTCCAGAAGTCCATCAGTATGGAGTTTCTTCATGCGTTTTACACCGATATGACCTAAACGGCAGTGCCACAAATATGTTGCACTATCATTATCAACTCTGCATTTTTTGGCTTCAACATTATGAATATGTATATCACTACTATCGAGATTTAATAAAAATAGACCACTCTTCAAGGGTGCATGACCATAAAAGATATTACTCATATAAATAGAACAACCATTATTCTCTGATTTAAATGAATAACCGTCTCGCATTAAACAAGATCTAGATATAATGTTCATGCTCAACACAGGCACCAAATAACAATTATTCAGGTCTAAAACTAATCCCGATGGTAGATGTAGAGGTAGCGTGCCGACCGCGATCACATCGACTTTGGAACCATTTCCCACGCGCATCGTCACCTCGTCCTTAGCTAATCTTCGCTTAATCCGTAGTCCCTGTTTCGAGTTGCAAATGTTAGCAACAGAACCAGTATCAAATACCCAGGTGCTACTGCGAGCATTAGTAAGGTACACATCAATAACATGTATATCACATATACCTTTGTTCACTTTGCCATCCTTCTTATCCGCCAAATACTTGGGGCAGTTCCGCTTCCAGTGTCCAGTCTGCTTGCAGTAGAAGCACTCAGTTTCAGGCTTAGGTCCAGACTTGGGTTTCTTCACTTGAGCAGCAACTTGTTTGTTGTTCCTTTTGAAGTTCCCCTTCTTCTTCCCTTTGCCCCTTTTCTTGAAACCAGTGGTCTTGTTGACCATCAACACTTGATGCTCCTTTTTGATTTCTACCTCCGCGGCTTTCAGCATCGCGAAGAGCTCGGGAATAGTCTTGTTCATCCCTTGCATATTATAGTTCATCACAAAGCTCTTGTAGCTTGGTGGCAGTGATTGGAGAATTCTGTCAATGACGCTATCATCCGGAAGATTAACTCCCAGTTGAATCAAGTGATTATTATACCCAGACATTTTGAGTATATGCTCACTGACAGAACTGTTCTCCTCCATTTTGCAGCTGTAGAACTTATTGGAGACTTCATATCTCTCAATCCGGGCATTTGCTTGAAATATTAACTTCAACTCCTGGAACATCTCATATGCCCCATGACGTTTAAAACGTCGTTGAAGACCCGGTTCTAAGCCGTAAAGCATGGCACACTGAACTATAGAGTAGTCATCAGCTTTGCTCTGCCAGACGTTCTTAACGTCGTCAGTTGCATCAGTAGCAGGCCTGGCACCCAGCGGTGCTTCCAGGACGTAACTCTTCTGTGCAGCAATGAGGATAATCCTCAGGTTACGGACCCAGTCCGTGTAATTGCTACCATCATCTTTCAACTTTGCTTTCTCAAGGAACGCATTAAAATTCAACAGAACAACAGCACGAGCCATCTATCTACAAACACACATAGACAAGCAAAATACTATCAGGTACTAAGTTCATGATAAATTTAAGTTCAATTAATCATATTACTAAATAACTCCCACTTAGACAGACATCTCTCTAGTCATCTAAGTGATTACGTGATCCAAATCAACTAAACCATGTCCGATCATCACGTGAGATGGAGTAGTTTCAATGGTGAACATCTCTATGTTGATCATATCTACTATATGATTCACGCTCGACCTTTCGGTCCCCGTGTTCCGAGGCCATATCTGTATATGCTAGGCTCGTCAAGTATAACCTGAGTATTCCGCGTGTGCAACTGTTTTGCACCCGTTGTATTTGAACGTAGAGCCTATCACACCCGATCATCATGTGGTGTCTCAGCACGAAGAACTTTCGCAACGGTGCATACTCAGGGAGAACACTTCTTGATAATTAGTGAGAGATCATCTTAAAATGCTACCGTCAATCAAAGCAAGATAAGATGCATAAAGGATAAACATCACATGCAATCAATATAAGTGATATGATATGGCCATCATCATCTTGTGCTTGTGATCTCCATCTTCGAAGCACCGTCGTGATCACCATCGTCACCGGCGCGACACCTTGATCTCCATCGTAGCATCATTGTCGTTACGCCATCTATTGCTTCTACGACTATCGCTACCGCTTAGTGATAAAGTAAAGCAATTATAGGGCGTTTGCATTTCATACAATAAAGCGACAACCATATGGCTCCTGCCAGTTGCCGATAACTTCGGTTACAAAACATGATCATCTCATACAATAAAATATAGCATCATGTCTTGGCCATATCACATCACAACATGCCCTGCAAAAACAAGTTAGACGTCCTCTACTTTGTTGTTGCAAATTTTACGTGGCTGCTACGGGCTTAAGCAAGAACCAATCTCACCTACGCATCAAAACCACAACGATAGTTTGTCAAATAGACTCCGTTTTAACCTTCACAAGGACCGGGCGTAGCCACACTCGGTTCAACTAAAGTGAGAGAGACAGACACCCGCCAGCCACCTTTAAGCACGAGTGCTCGTAATGGTGAAACCAGTCTCGCGTAAGCGTACGCGTAATGTCGGTCCGGGCCGCTTCATCTCACAATACCGCTGAACCAAAGTATGACATGCTGGTAGGCAGTATGACTTATATTGTCCACAACTCACTTGTGTTCTACTCGTGCATATAACATCAACGCATAAAACCTAGGCTCGGATGCCACTGTTGGGGAACGTAGTAATTTCAAAAAATTTCCTACGCACACGCAAGATCATGGTGATGATATAGCAACGAGGGGAGAGTGTCGTCTATGTACCCTTGTAGACCGAAGCGGAAGCGTTGACGCAATGTAGAGGAAGTAGTCGTACGTCCTCCGGTTCAACCGATCCAAGTACCGTTACTCCGGCACCTTCGAGTTCTTGACACGCGTACAGCTCGATGACTCACCCTCGATCTTCGATCCAGCAGAGGCGCCGAGGGGGAGTTCCGTCAGCACGACGGCGTGGTGACGATCTTGATGTTCGCCTGTTGTAGGGCTTCGCCTAAGCACCGCTACAATATGACCAAGGTGTAATATCATGGAGGGGGGCACCGCACACGGCTAAGGAACGATCAATGATCAACTTGTGTGTTCTAGGGTGCCCTCCTACCCCCGTATATAAAGGAGGGAGGGAGGAGGTGGCCGGACCTAGGGGGGCGCGCCATGAGGAGGGGGAAACCTACTCCAAGTAGGTTTCCCTCTCTTTTCCTTATCTTATTTGGAGGGGGAAGGAAAGAGTACTAGTATTAGGAAGTAGTACTAGTAGTAGTAATAGGAAGAGGGGGAAGGAGAAAGGAAAGGGGGGGCCGGCCCCCCTCCCCAATTCGGATTGGGCTTGGGGGGGCGCGCCCCCCTCCCTTGTTCCTTCTCTCTTCCTCCTACATGGGCCCAATAAGGCCCATATACCTCCCGGGGGGTTCCGGTAACCTCCCGGGGCTCCAAACTTCTCCGGAACCTTTCCGGTGTCCAAATATATCCGTCCAATATATCAATCTTTATGTCTCTACCATTTAGAGACTCCTCGTCATGTCCGTAATCATATCCGGGACTCCGAACAACCTTCGGTACATCAAAATACATAAACTCATAATATAACTGTCATCGAAACCTTAAGCGTGCGGACCCTACGGTTCGAGAACGATGTAGACATGACTGAGACACATCTCTGGTCAATAACCAATAGCGGGACCTGGATGCCCATATTGGTTCCTACATATTCTACGAAGATCTTTATCGGTCAAACCGCATAACAACATACGTTGTTCCCTTTGTCATCGGTATGTTACTTGTCCGAGATTCGATCGTCGGTATCCAATACCTAGTTCAATCTCGTTATCGACAAGTCTCTTTACTCGTTCTGTAATACTTCATCTTATAACTAACTCATTAGTTACATGCTTGCAAGGCTTAGGTGATGAGCATTGCCGAGAGGGCCCAGAGATACCTCTCCGACAATCGGAGTGATAAAACCTAATCTCGAATTATGCTAACTCAACATGTACCTTCGGAGACACCTGTAGTACTCCTTTATAATCACCCAGTTACGTTGTGACGTTTGGTAGTACCCAAAGTGTTCCTCCGGTAAACGGGAGTTACACAATTCTCATAGTTACAGGAACATGTATAAGTCATGAAGGAAGCAATAGCAGAATACTAAACGATCAAGTGCTAAGCTAACGGGATGGGTCATGTCAATCACCTCATTCTCCTAATGATGTGATCCCATTAATCAAATGACAACACATGTCAATGGTTAGGAAACATAACCATCATTGATTAATGAGCTAGTCAAGTAGAGGCATACTAGTGACTATATGTTTGTCTATGTATTCACACATGTATCATGTTTCCGGTTAATACAATTCTAGCATGAATAATAAACATTTATCATGATATGGGGAAATAAATAATAACTTTATTATTGCCTCTAGGGCATATTTCCTTCAACATGCCCATCTAAATTATCATCTAAGAGATCTTTAACCATAGAAATACTAGGTTCAACTTTGATTTGCTCAGGAGATGTATAAGTCCTAGTATAACTCTTACGAACAACAGTCAAAGTTTTAGCATGATCCTTTATCCTAACAGGAAAAGGAGGTTTCTCAACATAAGTAGTAGGAACAGTAGGATCATTATAAGTGACAGTCTTTTCTTCAACTGTAATAGGTGCAACTACTTTTACTTCAATGGGAGGATTATATTTAAACAACTTCTCCTTAGGGAGATCAACGTGAGTAGCAAAAGATTCACAAAAAGCAGCTACTATCTCACACTCAAGTCCATACTTAGTGCTAAATCCACGAAAAGCATCGGTATCCATAAAAGATTTAACACAATCAAGCTTAGGTGTTATACCTGACTCCTTACCATCGTCGGAACCCCAATCTTCAAAGTTGCGTTTAATTCTTTCCAATAAGTCCCACTTGAATTCAGTAGTCTTCAGCATATAAGAACCAGCACAAGAAGTATCAAGCAAGGTGCGATCATTGGGAGACAGACGAGCATAAAAGTTTTGAATAATCATTTTTATTGAGAGCTCATGATTGGGGCATGAATATAACATTGACTTAAGCCTCCCCCAAGCTTGAGCGATGCTTTCTCCTTCGCGAGGCCAGAAATTATATATGCAATTGCGATCATGATGAACAAGATGCATAGGATAGAACTTCTGGTGAAATTCCAACTTCAATCGTTTATAATTCCAAGATCCCGTATCATCACATAGCCTATACCATGTCAATGCATCCCCCTTCAAAGATAAAGGGAAGACCTTCCTTTTGACAACATCATCGGGAATACCTGCAAGCTTAAAATCCACAAATTTCATCCACAAAGATAAGGTGTAAATCAGGATGCAATGTTCCATCTCCTGCAAAGGGATTAGCTAGCAGTTTCTCTATCATACCCGAAGGAATCTCAAAGTAAATATTTTCAGTAGGTTCAATAGGTTGAGGAGCAACTCTTTGCTCTTCTGGTCGGGGTGAATATACCCCAAACAAGCCCCTCAAAGGATTAGTTTCCATAGTAACAAGTGACAGAAAATTTCAGCACACTATAAATGTTTCCTTACCAAGTTCCACTCACCAAAGGCGCTTCACTCCCCGGCAACGGCGCCAGAAAAGATTCTTGATGACCCACAAGTGTAGGGGGTCTATCGTAGTCCTTTTGATAAGTAAGAGTGTCGAACCCAACGAGGAGCAGAAGGAAATGACAAGCGGTTTTCAGTAAGGTTTTCTCTGCAAGCACTGAAATTATAGGTAATAGATAGTTTTGTGATAAGATAAATTGTAACGGGTAACAAGCAATGAAAGTAAATAAAGTGCAGAAAGGTGGCCCAATCCTTTTTGTAGCAAAGGACAAACCTGGACAATTTCTTATAATTAGAAAAGCGCTCCCGAGGACACATGGGAATTATCGTCAAGCTAGTTTTCATCACGCTCATATGATTCGCGTTCGGTACTTTGATAATTTGATATGTGGGTGGACCGGTGCTTGGGTACTGCCCTTACTTGGAAAAGCATCCCACTTATGATTAACCCCTATTGCAAGCATCCGCAACTACAAAAGAAGTATTAAGGTAAACCTAACCACAGCATTAGACATATGGATCCAAATCAGCCCCTTACAAAGCAACGCATAAACTAGGGTCTACGCTTGTGTCACTCTAGCAACCCATCATCTACTTATTACTTCCCAATGCCTTCCTATAGGCCCAAATAATGGTGAAGTGTCATGAAGTCGACATTCACATAACACCACTAGAGGAAAGAGAACATACATCTCATCAAAATATCGAACGAATACCAAATTCACATGACTACTAATAGCAAGACTTCACCCATGTCCTCAGGAACAAACGTAACTACTCACAAAGCATATTCATGTTCATAATCAGAGGAGTAGTAATATGCATTAAGGATCTGAACATATGATCTTCCACCAAGTAAACCAATTAGCATCAACTACAAGGAGTAATCAACACTACTAGCAACCCACAGGTACCAATTTATGGTTTTGATACAAGATTGGATACAAGAGATGAACTACGGTTTTGAGAGGAGATGGTGCTGGTGAAGATGTTGATGGAGATTGACCCCCTCCCGATGAGAGGATCGTTGGTGATGACAATGGTGATGATTTCCCCCTCCCGGAGGGAAGTTTCCCCGGCAGAACGGCTCTGTCGGAGCCCTGGATTGGTTCCGCCAAGGTTCCGCCTCGTGGCGGCGGAGTTTCGTCCCGTAAGCTTGCTTATGATTTTTTTCCAAGGTAAAAGTCTTCATATAGCAGAAGATGGGCACCGGAGGGCCACCAGGGGGCCCAGGAGACATGGGGCGCGCCCAGTAGGGGTGGGCGCGCCCCCCACCCTCCTGGCCAGGGTGTGGGCCCCCTCTGGTGCTTTCTTCGCTCAATAATTTTTATTAATTCCAAAACTGACTTCTGTGGAGTTTCAGGATTTTTGGAGCTGTGCAGAATAGGTTTCCAATATTTGCTCCTTTTCCGGCCAGAATTCCAGCTGTCGGCATTCCCCCTCTTCATGGTAAACCTTGTAAAATAAGAGAGAATAGCCATAAGTATTGAGATATAATGTGTAATAACAGCCCATAATGCAATAAATATTGATATAAAAGCATGATGCAAAATGGACGTATCAACTATCACTGGGAAAGGGCACCGCAAGATTGAACCCAAAGCTAAGCACTTCTCCCATTGCAAGAAAGATCAATCTAGTAGGCCAAACCAAACTGATAATTCGAAGAGAACTGCAAAGATAACTTAATCACACATAAAAGAATTCAGAGGAGATTCAAATATTTCTCATAGATAAACCTGATCATAAACCCACAATTCATCGGATCTCGACAAACACACCACAAAAAAGAGTTACATCGAATAGATCTCCAAGAAGATCGAGGAGAACTTTGTATTGAGATTCAAAGAGAGAGAAGAAGCCATCCAGCTAATAACTAAGAACCCAAAGGTCTGTGGTAAACTACTCACAACTCATCGGAGAGGCCTTGGAGATGATGTAGAGGCCCTCCATGGTCGATTCCCCCTCCGGTGGAGCACCGGCGAAGGCTCCAAGATGGGATCTCACGGATACAGAAGGTTGCGGCGGTGGAAATAGTTTTTCGTGGTGCTCCTGGATGTTTTCGGGGTATGTGGATATATATAGGAGGAAGAAGTAGGTTGGTTGACGCTCGAGGGGGCCACGAGGGTGGGGGACGTGCCCACCCCCTTAGGGCACGCCGGGCACCCTCGTGGCTGCCTCGTTTGCTGCTTGACGTCCACTCCAAGTCTCCCGGATTGCGTTTGTTCCAAAAAGATCGCTCCCGAAGGTTTCATTCTGTTTGGACTCTGTTTCATATTCCTTTTCTTCGAAACACTGAAATAGCCAAAAAAACAGCAATTCGGGTTGGGCCTCCGGTTAGTAGGTTAGTCCCAAAAACAATATAAAAGTGTAAAGTAAAGCCCATAAACATCCAAAACGGGTATTATAATAGCATGGAACAATCAAAAATTATAGATACGTTGGAGACGTATCAAGCATCCCCAAGCTTAATTCCTGCTCACCCTCAAGTAGGTAAATGATAAAAACAGAATTTTTGATGTGGAATGCTACCTAGCATATTTCTCAATGTAATTTTCTTTATTGTGGCATGAATGTTCAGATCCAAATGATTCAAAATAAAAGTTCATATTGACATAAGAAATAGTAATACTTCAAGCATACTAACTAAGCAATCATGTCTTCTCAAAATAACATGGCATTAGAAGGTTCATCCCTACAAAATCATATAGTTTGGTTATGCTTCATTTTCATCACACAAAATACTCCCATCAAGAACAACCCCGGTTTCAGCCAAGCAATTGGTTCATACTTTTTAACGCGCTTCAGCTTTTTTCAACTCTCACGCAATACATGAGCGTGAGCCATGGATATAGCACTATGGGTGGAATAGAATATGATGATGGAGGTTGTGTGGAGAAGACAAAAAAGAAGAAAGTCTCACATTGACGAGGCTAATCAACGGACTATGGAGATGCCCATCAATTGATGTCAACATGAGGAGTAGGGATTGCCATGCAACTGATGCACTAGAGCTATAAATGTATGAAAGCTCAACAAAAGAAACTAAGTGGGTGTGCATCCAACTTGCTTGCTCACGAATACCTAGGGCATTTTGAGGAAGCCCATCGTAGGAATATACAAGCCAAGTTCTATAATGAAAAATTCCCACTAGTATATGAAAGTGACAACATAAGAGACTTTCTATATGAAGAACATGGTGCTACTTTGAAGCACAAGTGTGGAAAAGGATAGTAACATTGCCCCCTTTTTTATTTTTTTATTTTTTGGGCCTTTTTTGCCTTTCTTTTTTTTCTTTGGCCTTTTTTCTTTTTGGCCTTTCTTTTTTCTTTTCTTTTTGGGGACAATGCTCTAATAATGATGATCATCACACTTCTATTTATTTACAACTCATGAATTACAACTCAAAACTAGAAAAATATATGACTCTATATGAATGCCTCCGGCGGTGTACCGGGATGGGCAATGAATTAAGAGTGACATGTATGAAAAATGCATGGTGGCTTTGCCACAAATACGATGTCGACTACATGATCATGCAAGGCAATACGACAATGATGATGCGTGTCATGATAAACAGAATGGTGGAAAGTTGCATGGCAATATATCTCGGAATGGCTATGGAAATGCCATAATAGGTAGGTATGGTGGCTGTTTTGAGGAAGATATAAGGAGGTTTATGTGTGATAGAGTGTATCATATCACGGGGTTTGGATGCACCGGCGAAGTTTTCACCAACTCTCAAGGTGAGAAAGGGCAATGCACAGTACCGAAGAGGCTAGCAATGATGGAAAGGTAAAAGTGTGTATAATCCATGGACTCACATTAGTCATAAAGAACTCATATCCTTATTGCAAAAGTTTTATTAGCCCTCGAAGCAAAGTACTACTACACATGCTCCTAGGGGGGAGGTTGGTAGGAGTTAACCATCGCGCGCCCCCGACCTCCATACAAGGGAAGGCAATCAAAAGTGCACCCCATGCAATAAATTTGTTACACAACTTTTACCATACGTGCATGCTACGGGACTTGCCAACTTCAACACAAGTATTCTTTAAATTCACAATTACCCAACTAGCATGACTCTAATATCACCACATCTATATCTCAAAACAATTATCAAGCATCAAATTGATCATAGCATCCAATTCACTTCCTATGATAGTTTTTATTATACCCAACTTGGATGCCCATCATTCTAGGACCAAATTTATAACCATAGCAAATACCATGCTGTTCTAAAAGACTCTCAAAATAATATAACTGAAGCATGAGAGATCAACAATTTAAAATCCAGCCACCGTCGTGCTCTAAAAATATAAGTGAAGCACTAGAGCAAAATTATCTAGCTCAAAAGATATAAGTGAAGCACATAGAGTATTCTAATAAATTCCAAATCATGTGGGTTTCTCCCAAAAGGTGTGTAAATCAAGTATAATTGGGGTAATCTAAAAAACAAAGACTAATATCATATAAGACGCTCCAAGCAAAACACATATCATGTGGCAAATAAAAATATAGCTCCAAGTAAAGTTACCGATAAACGAAGAAGAAAGAGGGGATGCCTTCCGGGGCATCCCTAAGCTGAGGCTTTTGGTTGTCCTTGGATATCTTGGGGTGCCATGGGCATCCCCAAGCTTAGGCTCTTGCCACTCCTTATTCCATAGTCCATCAAATCTTTACCCAAAACTTGAAAACTTCACAACACAAAACTCAACAGGAAATCTCATAAGCTCCGTTAGTGCAAGAAAGAAAAACCACCACATAAGGTACTGCAATGAAGTCATTATTTATTTATATTTTTGTTAAACCTACTATATTCCAACTTCTCTATGGTTCATACCCCCCGATACTAGCCATAGATGCATCAAAATAAGCAAACAACACAAGAAAAACAGAATCTGTCAAAAACAGAATAATCTGTAGAAATCTGCAACTTTCGAATACTTCTAGAACTCTAAAACTCCTACCAAAATAGGAAGTTCTGGGAAATTTGTCTATTGATCTACAGCAAAACGAATCAACGCAAAATCACGTTTCTGTGATTTATTAAAATTATTCTCGTGCGCGCAAAAGTTTCTATTTTTCAGCAGAATCAAATTAGCTATCACCGTAGGTTATCCTATAGGTTCTACTTGGCGCAAACACTAATTAAAACATAAAACACATCTAAACAGAAGCTAGATGAAATATTTATTACTAAACAGAAGCAAAAATCAAGAAACAAAAATAAAATTGGTTTGCCTCCCAACAAGCGCTATCGTTTAACGCCCCTAGCTAGGCATAAAAGCGAGGATAGATCTAAGTAGTGCCATCTTTGGTATCCAATTCTTCAATAGAGCACTTATAACCCTTAGGAGTTTCTTTATTTTTAGCAATGATTAAAATCCTAGGAAAGAAATCAATAAATTCATTCGAAGCAAAAGGTTCCTTTATGATAGAGAGACAGTTGGGGTGGACACTTATTGATTTGAGATCCGCATTTTCCTTACTAGAAGATTCACCCTTATTTTTAGGAACATAAATAAATTTGGCACTTTTGGTTGGAGGAGTTGGAGTATTTTTCACGGATGAAAAGTCCGACCCTAAGTTGGTAATAATATCCTCAAGTTTACCGATTCTCGTAGAGTCAAGATCTATTCTTTCATTAACTATAGGTTCTTTCTCTTTAAAATTCTTCAAAGTAACTCCAACCCTAGATCCATATTGGGTAATTTGGTTATGAATCTTTTTATCCAAATTTTCAATCAACTCAACAGTGGCAACTTTATTTTCAATAATTTCAAGCCTTTGCATCATATGTTCCAAAGTTAAAACAGTTCCATTAACCAAAAGAGGTGGTGGGACAAACAAATCTAACATCGCATTATAAGCATCAAAAGTATGGCTACCCGAGAAATCCCCTCCGGTAATGGTATCAAGAATGCATATATTCCAAGGAGTAATGCCTACATAAAAATTGCAAAGAAGAACGGAAGTAGAGAGCATCCTAGTAGATCTATTTTGAGCATTGCAAATTCTATGCCAAGCATCTTTTAGATTTTCTCCCCCCCCCCTGTTTAAAATTGAGAACTTCATGCTGGGGAGTAATAACGAGGATAGGAGGACTAGCCATAGCGATGAGCACACAAAAGACAAGCGAAAAGAGAGGAGAGCGAGAAAGAGGGGGCGAATAAAACGGCAAGGCTGAAGTGGGGGAGAGGAAAACGAGTGGTAAATGGCAAATAATGTAATGCGAGGGATATGAGTTTGTGATGGGTACTTGGTATGTTTTGACTTGAGTGAAGACCTCCCCGGCAACGGCGCCAGAAATCCTTCTTGCTATGTCTTGAGCTTGCGTTGGTTTTTCCCTTGAAGACGAAAGGGTGATGCAACAAAGTAGCGTAAGTATTTCCCTCAGTTTTTGAGAACCAAGGTATCAATCCAGTAGGAGGCTCCTCAAAAGTCCCACGCACCTACGCAAACAAACAAGAACCTCGCAACCAATGCGATAAAGGGGTTGTCAATCCCTTCACGGTAACTTGCGAAAGTGAGATCTGATAGAGATAATAAGATAAGATAAATATTTTTGGTATTTTTATGATATAGATTGGAAAATAAAAGATGAAAATAAAAGTAGATGGAAAACTTATATGATAAAAGATAGACCCGGGGGCCATAGGTTTCACTAGTGGCTTCTCTCAAGATAGCATAAGTATTACGGTGGGTGAACAAATTACTATCGAGCAATTGATAGAAAAGCGCATAGTTATGATATTATCTAGGCATGATCATGTATATAGGCATCACGTCCACAACAAGTAGACCGAAACGATTCTGCATCTACTAGTATTACTCCACACATCGACCGACTCCTGCCTGCATCTAGAGTATTAAGTTCATGAAGAACAGAGTAACGATTAAGAAAGATGACATGATGTAGAGGGATAAACTCGTGCAATATGATATAAACCCCATCTTTTTATCCTCGATGGCAACAATACATATACATGCCTTGCTGCCCCTGCTGTCACTGGGAAAGGACACCGAAGATTGAACCCAAAGCTAAGCACTTCTCCCATTGCAAGAAAGATCAATCTAGTAGGCCAAACCAAACTGATAATTCGAAGAGACTTGCAAAGATAACTTAATCACACATAAAATAATTCAGAGGAGATTCAAATATTGCTCATAGATAAACTTGATCATAAAACCACAATTCATTGGATCTCGACAAACACACAGCAAAAGGAGTTACATCAAATAGATCTCCAAGAAGATCAAGGAGAACTTTGTATTGAGATTCAAAGAGAGAGAAGAAGCCATATAGCTAATAACTATGGACCCGAAGGTCTGTGGTAAACTACTCACAACTCATCGGAGAGGCCTTGGAGATGATGTAGAGGCCCTCCGTGGTCGATTCCTCCTCCGGCGGAGCACCGGCGAAGGCTCCAAGATGGGATCTCGCGGATACAGAAGGTTGCGGTGGTGGAAATAGTTTTTCATGGTGCTCCTGGATGTTTTCAAGGTACGTGGATATATATAGGAGGAAGAAGTAGGTCGGTTGATGCTTGAGGGGCCCACAAGGGTGGGGGGCGCGCCCAGCCCCTTAGGGCGCGCTGGGCACCCTCGTGGCCGCCTCGTTCACTGCTTGACGTCCACTCCAAGTCTCCTGGATTGCGTTTGTTCCAAAAAGATCGCTCCTGAAGGTTTCATTCTGTTTGGACTCCGTTTGATATTCCTTTTCTTCGAAACACTAAAATAGGCAAAAAAACAGCAATTCGGGTTGGGCCTCCGGTTAGTAGGTTAGTCCCAAAAACGATATAAAAGTGTAAAGTAAAGCCCATAAACATCCAAAATGGGTAATATAATAGAATGGAACAATCAAAAATTAAGATACATTGGAGACGTATCAGAGTGGTATGGTAATCCTGTTCTGGAAGTCATGTTACTAGACCATGGTGAACCTACGAACTATGAGGAAGCAATGATGAGCCCAGATTCCCTGAAATGGCTCGACCCATGAATCTGAGATGGGATCCATGTATGAGAACAAAGTGTGGACTTTGGTGGACTTGCCCGATGATCGGCAAGCCATAGAAAATAAATGGATCTTTAAGAAGAAGACCGACGCAGACGGTAATGTTACTATTTACAAAGCTCGACTTGTTACAAAAGGCTTTCGACAAGTTCAAGGGGTTGACTACGATGAGAATTTCTCACCCATAGCGATGCTTAAGTCTGTCCGAATCATGTTAGCAATTGCCGCATTTTATGATTAAGAAATTTGGCAGATGGATGTCAAAACTGCATTCCTGGATGGATTTCTTGAAGAAGAGTTGTATATGATGCAGCTAGAAGGTTTTGTCGATCCAAAGGGTACTAACAAAGTGTGCAAGCTCCAGCGATCCATTTATGGACGGGTACAAGCCTCTCGGAGTTGGAATAAATGTTTTGATAGTGTGATCAAAGCATATGGTTTTATACAGACTTTTGGAGAAGCCTGTATTTACAAGAAAGTGAGTGGGAGCTCTGTAGCATTTCTGATATTATATGTGGATGACATATTGTTGATTGGAAATGATATAGAATTTCTGGATAGCATGAAGGGATACCTGAATAAGAGTTTTTCTATGAAAGACCTCGGAGAAGCTGCTTACATATTGGGCATCAAGATCTATAGAGATAGATCAAGACGCTTAATTGGACTTTCACAAAGCACATACCTTGATAAAGTTTTGAAGAAGTTCAAAATGGATCAGTCAAAGAAAGGGTTCTTGCCTGTGTTACAAGGTGTGAAGTTGAGTCAGACTCAATGCCCGACGACTGCAGAAGATAGAGAGAAAATGAAAGGCATTCCCTATGCTTCAGCCATAGGATCTATCATGTATGCAATGTTGTGTACCAGACCTGATGTGTGCCTTGCTATAAGCATAACAGGGAGGTACCAAAGTAATCCCGAAGTGGAGCACTGGACAGCGGTCAAGAACATCCTGAAATACTTGAAAAGGACTAAGGATATGTTTCTCGTTTATGGAGGTGAAAAAGAGCTCGCCGTAAACGGTTACGTCGATGCAAGCTTTGACACTGATCCGGATGACTCTAAGTCGCAAACCGGATACGTATTTTTATTGAATGGAGGAGCTATCAGTTGGTGCAGTTCCAAGCAGAGCGTCGTGGCGGGATCTACGTGTGAAGCGGAGTACATTGCTGCTTCGGAAGCAGCAAATGAAGGAGTTTGGATGAAGGAGTTCATATCCGATCTAGGTGCCTAGTGCATCGGGTCCAATGAAAATCTTTTGCGACAATACTGGTGCAATTGCCTTGGCAAAGGAATCCAGATTTCACAAGAGAACCAAGCACATCAAGAGATGCTTCAATTCCATCCGTCATCAAGTGTCGGAAGGGGACATAGAGATTTGCAAGATACATACGGATCTGAATGTTGCAGACCCGTTGACTAAGCCTCTTCCACAAGCAAAACATGATCAGCACCAAAGCTCCATGGGTGTTAGAATCATTACTATGTAATCTAGATTATTAACTCTAGTGTAACTGGGAGACTGAAGGAAATATGCCCTAGAAGCAATAATAAAGTTATTATTTATTTCCTTATTTCATGATAAATGTTTATTATTCATGCTAGAATTGTATTAACCATAAACTTAGTACATGTGTGTGAATACATAGACAAGACATATTGTCCCTAGTATGCCTCTACTTGACTAGCTCGTTAATCAAAGATGGTTATATTTCTAACCATAGACATGTGTTGTCATTTGATGAATGGGATCACATCATTAGGAGAATGATGTGATGGACATAACCCATCTATTAGCTTAGCATTATGATCGTTACAGTTTCATTGCTACTGCTTTCTCCATGACTTATACAAGTTCCTCAGACTATGAGATTATGCAACTTCCAAATACCGGAGGAACACTTTGTGTGCTACCAAACGTCACAACGTAAATGGGTGATTATAAAGGTGCTCTACAGTGTCTCCGAAGGTGTTTGTTGGGTTGGCATAGATCAAGATTAGGATTTGTCACTCCGTGTTTCAGAGAGGTATCTCTGGGCCCTCTCGGTAATACTCATCACTATAAGACTTGCAAGCATTGGAACTAATGAGTTAGTTGTGGGATGAAGTATTATGGAATGAGTAAAGAGACTTGCCGGTAACGAGATTGAACTAGGTATGATGATACCGACGATTGAATCTCGGGCAAGTAACATACCGATGACAAAGGGAACAACGTATGTTATTATGCGGTTTGACCGATAAAGATCTTCGTAGAATATGAAGGAACCAATATGAGCATCCAGGTTCTGCTATTGGTTATTGACCGGAGACATGTCTTGGTCATGTCTACATAGTTCTCGAACCCGTAGGGTTCGCACGCTTAACGTTCGATGACGATTGGTATTATGAGTTTATGTGAGTTGATGTGTTGAAGGTTGTTCGGAGTCCCGGATGAGATCACGGACATGACGAGGAGTCTCGAAATGATAGAGACATAAAGATTGATATATTGGACCATGTTGTTCGGACACCGGAAGTGTTCTGGATAGTT
>NC_041381.1:452494489-452495771 GCF_002162155.2 Triticum dicoccoides | reverse complement strand
GCCCTCCAGGAAGTATTGGGCCTTAGTGGGCCTACAGGAGAGAAAAAAGAGGGCCGCACTAGGAGGTGCCCCCCCAAGGGGAGTCCGAATAGGACAAGGGGAGGGGGGTGCGGCCCCTCTTTCGCTCTCCCTCTCTCTCTCTCTCTCTCTCTCCTTCCTTCTCCTCCTAGTTGGACTAGGAAAGGTGGAACCTACTCCTACTTGGAGTACGATTCCCCCCCTTGGGCGCGCCCCTGGTGGCCGGCCGGCCCCCTCCTCTCCTCCTTTATATACGGGGGAGGGGGCCACCCCATAGACACACAAGTTGATCTTTAGCAGTGTGCGGTGCCCCCCTCCATAGTTTTCCGCCTCGGTCATATCGTCGTAGTGCTTAGGCGAAACCCTGCGCCGGTAACTTCATCATCACCATCACCACACCGTCGTGCTGATGGAACTCTCCCTCGGCCTCAGCTGGATCTAGAGTTCAAGGGACGTCACCGAGCTGAACGTGTGCAGATTGCGGAGGTGTCGTGCATTCGGTACTTGATCGGTTGGATCGCGAAGACGTTCGACTACATCAACCACATTACTTAATGCTTCTGCTTTCGATCTACGAGGGTACGTGGACACACTCTCCCCTCTCATTGCGATGCATCACCTAGATAGAACTTGCGTGATCGTAGGAAATTTTTTGAAATTATTGCGTTCCCAAACAATGCTCACTTCCAAACCCCTCTAAGGCCCTGAAGTGGATTTAAACATGGGCAAGGCAACGATCCATCCCACATCAGTACGGCAAGCAACTAAATGTGGCTAGCAGGTAGCAACCTCGCACCAACAATCAGCTGAGTAGATCCATTCCTAAACATCTTCTACAGCATATACGACCACCGACAGATCTAAACATCTTTAGTAAACTAAGCCAATAATCTGGAGATGCATGACAGCCACACAAACAAACACACACACACACACACACACACATGTTATTATTACATGAATGTTCCTCACAAAAGTTAAACAAGGATTATAACTACTTGTCAAGCCAAGTTAAACACAAGAAGTTGAGAAAATTTATAGTCACTTAACCTAGGAGATGCAACTGCCTTAATGCCTCACCCGAGATCTAATACCTCGCTTCAAACATAAACCACCACCAAATTCGCACCAAGAACAGGAACAAGTCACGCTGGAAAGAAATGGAGGAAGGGGAATTTTCCATCGTACCTCGCTTCGACATCTTGGAAGAGGGGGTGGTACCCGGCGACGGTGGTGGAAGGGGAAGGACGGCATTGGGGCCGCC
>NC_041381.1:452470521-452494173 GCF_002162155.2 Triticum dicoccoides | reverse complement strand
GGCGCGGTGAGGGGGTGGCACGGGGCGGAGGAGGGGGTTACCGGGGCGACGCGGTGACGGGGGTGGCGCGGGGCGGCGGCGGCACGGGGGCGGGGCAGCGGCGGCTCGGAGGCCGGACGGAGAGAGAAAGAGGGGACAGAGAGATGGGGCAGCATCATTGGCATTTTTTCAGGCACGGTTCTTTGCCGTCTGCCAGCACACGGCAAAGAGCCTAGCTAACGGACGTTAGTTTGGCCACTTTCTTTGCCGTCTGCTAGCAGACAGCAAAGGAAGTGTCCGTTAGGTGGTCCTCGCTAGTGGGCCACCAACACTCTTTGCCGTCTGCCAGTTGACGGCAAAGCTTCTATGTCATCTGCTGGCAGACGGAAAATAGTTGGCCGAGGGCAAACATGACCTTTGTCATCAGCTCATTCTTTGTCATCAGCTTTCTTCAAGATGATGGCAAAGACATTCTCCCTAATTCTAGTAGTGAGATCGGTACACAAATGGCCCAGGTTGTCCTAATTTTTCAGAATTTTGAAGTTACAGAAGTATTCGAGAGTTACAGATTGCTACAGACTGTTCTGTTTTTGACAGATTTTGTTTTCTATGTGTTATTTGCTTATTTTGATGAATCTATGGGTAGTATCAGGGGGTATGAACCATGGAAAACTTGGAATACAGTAGATATTACACCAATATAAACAAAGAATGAGTTCACAACATTACCAAAAGTGGTGATTTATTTTCTTATACTAACGGATCCCATAAGATTTTCTGTTGAGTTTTGTGTTGTGAAGTTTTCAAGTTTTGGGTAAGAATTTGATGGACTATGGAATACGGAGTGGCAAGAGCCTAAGCTTGGGCATTCCCAAGGCACCCCAAGGTAATATTCAAGGACAACCAAGAGCCTAAGCTTGGGGATGCCCCGGAAGGCATCTCCTCTTTCGTCTTCGTCTATCGGTAACTTTACTTGAGGCTATATTTTTATTCACCACATAATATGTGTTTTGCTTGGAGCATCTTGTATGATTTGAGTCTTTGATTTTTAGTTTCCCACAATAGTCCTTGCTGTACACACCTTTTGAGCGGGACACGCATGAATCGTGATTTATTAGAGTACTCTATGTGCTTCACTTATATCTTTTGAGCTAGCAATTTTGCTCTAGTGCTTCACTTATATCTTTTTCGAGCACGGTGGTGGCTTTATTTTATAGAAGTTGTTGAACTCTTGTGTTTAACTTATATTATTTTGAGAGTTTCTCTAAACAACATGGTAATTTGCTTTGGTTATAAACTTAGTCCTAATATGATAGGCATCCAAGAGGGATATAATAAAAACTTTCATATAAAGTGCATTGAATACTATGAGAAGTTTGATTCCTTATGATTGTTTTGAGATATGAGGATGGTGATATTAGAGTCATGCTAGTGGAGTAATTGTGTATTGTAGAAATACTTGTGTTGAGGTTTGTGATTCCCGTAGCATGCACGTACGGTGAACTGTTATGTAACGAAGTTGGAGCATGATTTATTTATTGATTGTCTTCCTTATGAGTGGCGGTCGGGGATGAGCGATGGTATTTTCCTACCAATCTATCCCCCTAGGAGCATGCACATAGTACTTTGTTTCGATAGCTAATAGATTTTTGCAATAAGTATGTGAGTTCTTTATGACTAATGTTGAGTCCATGGATTATACGCACTCTCACCCTTCCACCATTGCTAGCCTCTCTAGTACCGCGCAACTTTCTCCGGTACCATACACCCACCATATACCTTCCTCAAAACAGCCACCATACCTACCTATTATAGTATTTCCACAGCCATTCTGAGATATATTGCCATGCAACTTTCCATCATTCCGTTTATTATGACAAGTTCCTTCATTGTCATATTGCTTTGCATGATCATGTAGTTGACATTGTATTTCATACATGTCACTCTTGAGTCATTGCACATCCCGGTACACCGCCGGAGGCATTCATATAGAGTCATATTTTGTTCTAAGTATCGAGTTGTAATTCTTCAGTTGAAAGTAAATAAAAGTGTGATGGTCATCATTATTAGAACATTGTCACATGTGAGGAAATAATAAAAAAAGGAGGCCAAAGAAGCCATTCAAAAAAATGAGAGAAAAAGAGAGAGGGGACAACGTTACTATCCTTTTTCCACACTTGTGCTTCAAAGTAGCACCATGATCTTCATGATAGAGAGTCTCCTATTTTGTCACTTTCATATACTAGTGGGAATTTTTCATTATAGAACTTGCCTTGTATATTCCAACTATGGGCTTCCTCAAATGCCCTAGGTCTTCATGAGCAAGCAAGTTGGATGCACACCCACTAAGTTTATTTTTGAGCATTCATAAACTTATAGCTCTAGTGCATCTGTTGCATGGCAATCCCTACTCACTCACATTGATATCTATTGATGGGCATCTCCATAGCACGTTGATACGCCTAGTTGATGTGAGACTATTTCCTTCTTTTTGTCTTCTCCACAACCACCCACAACCACCATATTCTATTCCACTTATAGTGATATGTCCATGGCTCACGCTCATGTATTGCGTGAAAGTTGAAAAGGCTTGAGAACATCAAAAGTATGAAACAATTTCTTGGGTTGTCATCGGGGTTGTGCATGATTGGAATATTTTGTGTGATGAAGATGGAGCATAGCCAGACTATATGATTTTGTAGGGATGGCTTTCTTTGGCCATGTTATTTTGACAAGACATGATTGCTTTATTAGTATGCTTGAAGTATTATCGTTTTTATGTCAATATTAAACTTTTGTTTTGAATCTTATGGATCTGAACATTCATGCCACAATAAATAAAATTACATGGATAAATATGTTAGGTAGCATTCCACATCAAAAATTATGTTTTTATCATTTACCTACTCGAGGACGAGCATGAATTAAGCTTGGGGATGCTTGACACGTCTCCAACATATCTATAATTTTTTATTGTTCCATGCTATTATATTATCTGTTTTAGATGTTTTATATGCATTAATATGTTATTTTATATTATTTTGGGGACTAACCTATTAACCTAGAGCCCAGTGCCAGTTTCTGTTTTTTCCTTGTTTTTGAGCCCCGCACAAAAGGAATATCAAACGGAGTCCAAACAGAATAAAACCTTCGTGGTGATTTTTCTTGGACCAGAAGACACCCAGGAGACTTGGGGTCCAAGTCAGAAGACCTTGGAGTAGACGACAAGCCACAGGGGGCGCCCCCTGCCTTGTGGCCTATTCCAACACCCCCTGACCTAATTCTTTGTCCTATATATTCACAAATATTCCCAAACCACCAAAGGCATCCACAATAACACTTTTCCACCGCCGCAACCTTCTGTTCCGTGAGATCCCATTTAGGGGCCTTTTTCGGCATCCTGCCGGAGGGGGATTCGATCACATAGGGCTTCTACATCAACTCTATTGCCCTTCCTATGAAGTATGAGTAGTTCACCACAGACCTACAGGTCCATAGCTAGTAGTTAGATGGCTTCTTCTCTCTCTTTGATTCTCAATACAATGTTCTCCTCGAAGTTCTTGGAGATCTATCCGATGTAATCTTCTTTTGTGGTGTGTTTGTAGAGATCCGATGAATTGTGGATTTATGATATGTTTATCTATGAATATTATTTGAATCTTCTCTTAATTCTTATATGCATGATTTGATATCTTTGTCTTCGAACTATCGGTTTAGTTTGGCCAATTAGATTGATTTTTCTTGCAATGGGAGAAGTGCTTAGCTTTGGGTTCAATCTTGCGGTGTCCTTTCCCACTGACAGTAGGGGCAGCAAGGAACGTATTGTATTTTTTCTGTCAGTGTCAAAACCGGCGGATCTCGGGTAGGGGGTCCCGAACTGTGCGTCTAGGCGGATGGTAACAGGAGACAAGGGACACGATGTTTTTACCCAGGTTCGGGCCCTCTCGATGGAGGTAAAACCCTACTCCTGCTTGATTAATATTGATGGTATGGGTAGTACAAGAGTAGATCTACCACGAGATCAGAGAGGCTAAACCCTAGAAGCTAGCCTATGGTATGATTGTTGTTCGTCCTACGGACTAAAACCCTCCGGTTTATATAGGCACCGAAGAGGGTTAGGGTTACACAGAGTCCGTTACAATGGTAGGAGATCTACATATCCGTATCACCAAGCTTGCCTTCCACGCCAAGGAAAGTCCCACCCGGACACGGGACGAAGTCTTGAATCTTGTATCTTCATAGTCCAGGAGTCCGGCCAAAGGTGATAGTTCGGCTATCCGGACACCCCCTAATCCAGGACTCCCTCAGTAGCCCCTGAACCAGGCTTCAATGACGACGAGTCCGGCGCGCATATTGTCTTCGGCATTGCAAGGCGGGTTCCTCCTCCGAATACTTCATAGAAGATTTTGAACACAAGGATAGTGTCCGGCTCAACAAAATAAGTTCCACATACCACCATAGAGAGAATAATATTTACACAAATTCAATCTGCTGACGTATTCCGTGGCGTGACATCACACCACGTCCAAGCCTTTATTCGAATCGTTTTACTATCCCACCTCGGCGCGTTTAGCGAGGCGGTTTCCTTGGCACGTCTTGTCAAAGCAGAGATCGTGTCCCCTTATTCCGGGATTCTCATTAATACGGGCGCGGGTAACCCAGTCGTGCCCGTTGGCATGTCTCCTCTATCGAAGGCGAGTCCCGAACGGTCACGGGGAAGGCTCTTGGTATTCAACCTCTTTATAAAGAGACCAAGGCTCCACTCCTTTCTTTCAATCTCAATCGAGTCCGCCCCTCGCCTCGAGTTCCAACACCCAAAGCTCTAGATTCAGGCGCTTCGGACCATCGATGATGTCCGGCTCCGACCTCCAAGGCCGGTGGATGCCTTCCTCCGTTACGGAAGAAGACGTGCTAAAGCTAAGAGATGCCAGGTATCTAACCGGCGAAATTTTGCATAGGCTGCCTGCCCAAGGGCAGGTTATTCCCACTCCCAAGCCTGGTGAAAGCGTGGTGTTTGCGTCTCACTTTCTTCGGGGGCTAGGCTTCCTAACGGACCCCTTCGTGAGGGGGCCCATGTTTTACTATGGGTTGGAATTTCATGACTTGGATCCGGAGTCCATCCTCCACATCTCATCGTTCATTGTTGTATGCGAAGCCTTCCTCCGCATTACCCCTCACTTCGGATTGTGGCACAAGACCTTCAAAGTGGAGCCGAAGATGATCAAGGGGCAGCAGGCAGAGTGCGGAGGGATTGTTATAAGCAAGAATGTTGATGCTCCATGGCCCGAGGGCTCTTTTCAAGAGGAGCTCAGCCTATGGCAACAAGAGTGGTTTTATATCACAGCTCCTAGGGGCACCAAATGGGTGGCGCCACCTGCCTTTCGCGGGTCCTCCACCGCGGCTGGCGTCATGGGTCAATAAAGGACTTGACTGGGGGCCGTCCAAGGACGTGCCCTTATTGCCGGGCCGCATTCAAGACCTCCTAGAGAGAGAGATCACTCTGGTCGTAGTAGCGCAGGTCATGCTGATTCGTCGCACCCTGCCCTGCAAACGTCGCCCCCTCCGCCTGTGGGAATTTAACCCGGAGGGACCACGAGCTCTCCAACATTTTATGGGCGCGACGCCCGTGGAGACGTACAAGCTTTTCTTCGGATCACAAGCGATGTGTCCGGACTTGACCGAGGACGCAGGTCTGAGCTGCAATCGCCCGGATACTCAAGTAAGTAGCCTGTACCCGGACACGTTATCCCATATTTATCACGAACTTGCCCTTTAAAAGAGTTGTTCCTTGAACAGAAGTGGATAGCGAAAGCAAAGTTAATCAGGTGTTCGGCCCCCCTCCCTGAGACCACGCCAGATCCCGTGTTAACCAGGATGCTGGAGGTTGTGCCTTCGGAAGAAGGTGAAGGGGGGAACAAGGAAGCTACCGCCTCCGCGAGGAGGCTGTCAGGAAAGGAGGGATCGAGAATCCCTCCATCCAAGGGAAGAAGAGGACCGCCTCTGAAGACCCAGAGACCATGATCTCAAAGCGGGGGAAGAAATCTTCGTCAGAGGGTCCTGCGCTGAGAGATGCCTCGGCCGCATTGTGCCCCCAAGGGGATCATCCCTCCACCGAGCCGTAAGTAAAAAGGGGAGTTTTTTTAAAATAAAGGATATCCCTGCCCTATTTTTGATGAAGATAACTGAAATTTTACCTTGTAGTTCGGATCTCAGCCCTTCTCAGCAGAGCTCATCTTTGGGGGATCTTCATCTGGAGATGATGGAGAGCGAAACGCCTCCCCCTGCCGTACCGTCTTGCGAGGTGGGCGACCCTGAGGTGTCATCGCGGAGGGTTTCTCCGAGTCCGGCGGGGCCGGAATGTAGTCATATGTCCCCTCAAAGCCCTCCGCGTCCGGCCTTCGAAAAAGGCCATCGGACGAGTCCGGCACCACCTGGTGTACGGTCGGAGGAGCTGAAGGATCTGCTCAGGCGAGCGTCTATCTCAGAAGATCACCGTGCGTTAATGTGTATGGTGATTGCAAGGATTTCATCCGCTGAGAGCGGATTGCACGAAGCCGTCAGAAGTTTACTGACAGGTTTTGAGGTACGCAAAATGATGTACCTTCTGATAGTTCCGCATATAAAATGCGCCCTGTGTAGATAGTAGCCCCCGAGGCTCGGTATGTTGTCAAAAATGACAGTGCGCCGAGGATCATAATCCCAGGTATAATGTGTCACCCTTCCTATGTAGGTGGCGAAGGGTCCGGTGGCTAGCCGGACTGACGAATTTGCCGAACTAAAGCGGCAACGTGACGTGGCGGATGCCGACATCGCGCTTGTCAATAAACGACTTGACGAGTCACAAGGTGTGCAATTTCTTCGCGGACACCTGGTAAGGGAGCTTGATGCACGTGCCTTACAACATGTATGCTTGATGCAGATGGTGCCACTGCCATGGAGAACCTTCGGGCGGAGCTCGCCCGAGCCAAGGAGCAGGCCAGAAAGAGTGATGCGGCTGCCTTAAAGGCGGTCGAAGAGCTAAAAGCCGAACAGGCTGCTCACTGCCGAAGCAAGAAGGAAATGGCCGAGATGGCCGTGAAGTTGAAGAATGTTGCCGACCGTTGCAAGCTTCTTGAAAAAGAAGATCGAGCGGTGCAAGAGGACCTGAAGAAGGCCACTACCGAGGCCAATGATGCTCGCTCTGTGATGAGAGCTATGAAGGAGGAGCTGCGTCAGGCCGGAGATATCGCGGCTGGAAAGCCCTTTCTGCTGCGGAGGAAATTCGTGGATCCTAAATATGCTCAGTTGGACCGGCTGTGGAGTGCGGAGGATGCTTATCTGGACTTGGCGGCAAGTGCCGCAGACGCGGCCGAACACTTCCGAGATCAAAAGGATCACGAAATGGAAAAGGTTTTTTGGTCGCAGTTCCATAATCCAGAGCACCCACTTCCATTAACCGATCGCTTGGCCGAATGGGAGGAGCTGAATAGGTTATCCGGACTTGCCATGAAGGATGTCGTGAGTCTTTTGTGGCTGAAAAGGCCCGAGTCGAAGAGTTATTTTGGCTTGGTGCAGCAGTTCCTTGGTGCGGTGCCGCATATCAATGCAATGAGGAGGTCGGCATGCATAGAGGGTGCGCGGATGGCTCTTGCCCGTGTCAAGACATACTGGGCGGAGATGAAGGCCACCGATGTTGCATCCCAAGATTCGGATGGAAGCCGAGTACCTGCCGAGCACTATTTTCAGGAAGTTCTACAGGGCGCTCATTTAATAGAGACACAGTGCTCGAAGGATATTATGTTCGAATAACATGTATTATTGTGAAACAATGTATCGATGGAATATAAAAGCTTTTTATACTTGTGCCTTTCAAGAATTAAAATACCTCTTGTGTGGCCGCTAATGTATATGTATATATAACCTGAAAGATGGCAGTCTTCGGCTTCAGCCCCCACGCATATAATGCGGGGGTGTTTGCAAAAGGCGCATTTTCACACTTGATCCAATGTCTTGGTCCTAGAAAGGAGGTGGTAGTGCAGCAAACTAGGCAACCGGACTATAATGCTTTATCACTTTCACTTAGCCATAGGAGTTTGACAGTGGGGCTACTATATAGCCCCTAGGGGCACCGCGCTCACCCAAATTCGGGGCGCGTATGTGCCTGACCGGGAAATGGCCCTTCGTCAATGCGGAGGAATCCTATAGATTCCGGCGGGTCATCGAGTGGTTGACCAGTCTCACGCTATATCATGACAGTCAGTTTTCGGCTTTCTCTACTGAGGTGCTCGCCGGCCGAACCGGAGCACAATCGCAGTAGTTCTCCTGGTGCCGCCTTAGCCGATAGAGCGGAACATAAGGCAGCAAAACACAGGAGCCGGGCAAACCCAACATTTGACCAAAGACATGATTCAGAGCTGATGCATATAAGGCCTAATTCGAGACGCCGAACACTGCCTAAGGTATTCGGTCTTTATGAAAACGGGCCGGACACCGCCCTTGGTAATAAGCCCCTGGTGTCCAGGTACGCGCAAAATTCTGATGTGGCCCATGCCAAAACACCAGCCCCCTCCTCGGTTATGGCAAGAAACCAGGGGATGTGTATCAACAAGAGACAGTAAAAAAAGGTTTATGCAGGGTCTTAATCTGAAAAGAATCCTTTTCACGGGTCCCTACTGCACGTCTGCGCCTGTGTCTCCGTTATGCCGTATCCTGGACGGGTGTAGCCCGGTGTTCATCTGTAAAAGAGGGGAACTTAGTTGAAAAAGATCATGCGAAAATGTACGTTATACTAAATAAACAAAGTACAATTCAAAAAATGAATAAAATTGAGCTTTATTGTCTCTTGTTGTACATGTGCGGAGCCCCTTGTACAGGGGGTATGCGGCTAGTAAGCCCTTGTATGTTTACGCCAGACTCGTCTAGCCGTGTCCGGGGTCTGAACGACCTGTTTAGGTGCTTTGATTGGTGAAGCCGGTTTAGTGTGTGGCTGTCAAGGCAGTCGCACCATCTTCCACGCTCGAGGAACACTCGGTATTTCCCTTTAAGGAGATGATGCCTCGCGGACCAGGCATTTTAAGTGTAAGGGATGCATAATGCGGTATTGCATTGAAGCGGGCGAAAGCTTCGCGTCCCAGTAGTGCTTGGTAGCTACTTGTGAACGGGGCGAGGTGGAAGGTTAACTTTTCACGGCGGAAGTTGTCGGGTGAGCCGAACACAACTTCTAGCAGTAGAGAGCCCGTACAATGGGCATATGGGCCTGGCATTACCCCTTGAAAGGAAGTGTTGCTATGGCGAATTTTGGTTGGGTCTATCCCCATTTTGCGGATTGTGTCCTGGTATAGCAGGTTTAGATCACTGCCGCCGTCCATTAGGACTTGTGTAAATTGGAGTCCGTCAATTATCGGATCTAATATCAAGGCAGTCCATCCTGCATTCCGGATACTTCTAGAGTAATCCTGATGGTCGAGGGTGATTGGTTTTAACAACCAGTGGCGGTACTCCTCTGGGATAGGCCGTGTGGCACGTACCTCTATGGGCGCCGCTCTATTTTTCCCTTTTGTCACGTGAAGTGAGTTTACTGTTTTGAATTCTTGTGGGAAATTCTTTTGTTTTCCGGTGCTCTGCTTGTGGGGTTCGTCATCGTCCTCGCTTGGTGTGTCGAGCCCCTTGTGTTCGGCGTTGAGTTTGCCGGACTGCTTGAAGACCCAACAATCTCTGTGGATATGGTTTGCAGGCTTCCCAGGAGTACTGTGGATTTGGCATCTCTTGTCCAAGATTTTGTTTAAGTTAGATAGCTCGTCCCTATTATCCTTAAGGGGCAGTTTTTTATGATTCTGTCGAGAGCTTTTGAATCCGGCGTTGACTACCGTGCTCTTCGGACTGTTTCCCTTGGTCCGGCACTGGTCCTTGCTGCGTCGCGGTTTCCCGTTTCCATCCCTGACTTCGGATGTACTTGGGTCACTGGTACTGCATCTTGCCAGTCAGCTATCCTCTCCCGCGCAAAAGCGGGTCATGAGGCTTGTTAATGCGGCCATTGTTCTTGGCTTTTCTTGCCGAGGTGTCTGGCGAGCCATTCATCTCGGACGTTGTGTTTGAAAGCTGCTAAGGCTTCGGCGTTCGGACAGTCGACTATTTGGTTCTTTTTAGTAAGGAATCTGTTCCATAATTTTCGGGCTGACTCTCCGGGTTGTTGAGTTATGTGACTTAAATCGTCTGCATCCGAAGGTCGGACATAGGTCCCTTGAAATTTTGCCCGAAAAGCATCCTCGAGCTCTTCCCAACTTCCAATGGTGTTTTCGGGGAGGCTTTTGAGCCAATGCCGGGCTGGCCCTTTGAGCTTGAGGGGTAAGTATTTTATGGCGTGGAGGTCATCTCCTCTAGCCATGTGTATGTGGAGGATGTAATCCTCAATCCAGACTCCAGGGTCTGTTGTTCCGTCGTATGCCTCTATGTTTACGGGCTTGAATCCCGCTGGAAATTCATAATCCAGAACCTCATCAGTGAAACATGGGGGGTGTGTGGCACCCCTATATTTAGGTGTACCGTAATATTCGGATACTTGATGTGTTGCATTGCTTACTAGAGCTTGCTTTCTTGGCCCGTAGATAGATCTAACTGGGCCATCTTTTTGATGTGAATCCGTGTGTGGGTCGCGTGCCGGCTTGTGTGCGGCGCCGTTTGCCGCTCTATGTTTGCCATGGGGTCGTCTATCCGACCGGGTGGTCTCCTTGTTCTTTGATTGCGGGGGCTCTACGGCCTCCTCATCAAATTCGGGCAGTAGTTTTCACTTCGGGTAGCTCGTTGTTCGATGACTATCGCCGTATTTGTCTGCGGTGTTGAGTACTTTGCTCCATCTGATTTTGAGCGCATCTTCCGCTGTTTGGAGCTTCCGCTTCTGCTTTTTCAGGCTACATGCAGTGGCGACGAGCCTTTTGTGGAGGTTCTTCTGCTCCAGCAACTTGTCCGGCGTGAGATCGTCCAGACTGTTATCTTTGCCGAGGATGGATTGTTTATCCAGGTTGTCCTGTTCGGACGGTTGCTCGATGGCATGTTCGTCGTCCACCGGTTCGCCCTGCTCTATGCCTGGGTCTGTATGGCTGTTGTCTTTGTCGAGGCGGGATTTTGAGCGGCGCTTACGTCGCCGTTTTCACTGCTTTTCGAGGGAATGATCCCTCGTGGCGTCCCGTTGTTCCTCGTTGTCTCTTCCTTTAGGTGTGTCCATCATGTATACATCGTGAGATGAGGTGGCTGTCCAGTGCCTTATAGGTGCTAGTTCATGCTTATCTCCTACATCCTCGTCCATACCGTCGATGTCTTCAGAGTCTAAATCGAGCATGTCGTTTAAACTTTCGACAGTGGCTACGAAGTGGGTGGTGGGTGGGCTTTGAATTTCTTCGTCGTCCGCATCCCAACCTTGCTGACCATAATCCGGCCAGGGCTCTCCTGATAAAGAGAGAGACTTTAGTGAATTCAGGATGTCACCAAAGGGCAAGTGCTGAAAGATGTCCGCGGTGGTGAACTCCATGATCGGCACCCAATCGGATTCGATTGGCAGGGGCGCGGAAGGTTTGGAGTCCGGAGAGGAGTCCGGCACCTTGGAGTCATGAGCTTCGCAAAGGACAGGGTTGGTGTTCGGCTCAATCGCCGTAGAGATAGCAGCCCCCGAGGCGGTGTCCAGCCACCCGTCCTCGATCGGCGCAGTTGGCTCCGAGCTAAGGGTCGGAGCGGACACTTGTGCGGCCTCCAAGGCACTGTCCGGCGGCAGAGCTAGATCATGCCCATCGTGACAGTGCGGCGCGCTTGGCTGTGGCTCGAACCCGTCGAAGATCAAGTCTCCGCGGACGTCTGCCGTATAGTTCAAACTTCCAAATCTGACCTGATGGCCAGGGGCGTAGCTTTCAATCTGCTCCAGATGGCCAAGGAAATTGGCCCACAGTGCAAAGCCGCCGAATGCGAAGATCTGTCCGGGGAGAAAAGTCTCACCCTAGACCACATCGTTGTTTATGATCGAAGGAGCCATCGGGCCTAAAGATGACGACACAGAGGAACTCTCAATGAAAGCACCAATGTCGGTGTCAAAATCGGCGGATCTCGGGTAGGGGGTCCTGAACTGTGTGTCTAGGTGGATGGTAACAGGAGACAAGGGACACGATGTTTTTACCCAGGTTCGGGCCCTCTCGATGGAGGTCAAACCCTACTCCTGCTTGATTAATATTGATGGTATGGGTAGTACAAGAGTAGATCTACCACGAGATCAGAGATGCTAAACCCTAGAAGCTAGCCTGTGGTATGATTGTTGTTCGTCCTACGGACTAAAACCCTCGGGTTTATATAGGCACCGAAGAGGGTTAGGGTTACACAGAGTCGGTTGCAATGGTAGGAGATCTACATATCTGTATCACCAAGCTTGCCTTCCACGCCAAGGAAAGTCCCACCCAGACACGGGACGAAGTCTTCAATCTTGTATCTTCATAGTCCAGGAGTCCGGCCAAAGGTGATAGTTCGGCTATCCGGACACCCCCTAATCCAGGACTCCCTCAGTTTCCATCAAGGATAAAAAGATGGGGTTTACATCATATTGCTTGAGTTTATTCCTCTACATTATGTCATCTTACTTAAACCGTTACTCTGTTCTTCATGAACTTAATACTCTAGATGCAGGCAGGAGCCGGTCGATGTGTGGAGTAATAGTAGTAGATGCAGGCAGGAGTCGGTCGATGTGTGGAGTAATAGTAGTAGATGCAGGCAGGAGTTGGTCTACTTGACACGGACGTGACACCTATATTTCACATTCATTGCCTTGGATATCGTCATAACTTTGCGCTTTTCTATCAATTGCTCGACAGTAATTCGTTCACCCACCATATTATTTGCCTTCATAAGAAGCTTCTAGTGAAACCTATGACCCCCGGGTCTATTTTCCATCATATTAGTTTCCAATCTACTATTTTTCATCATATTAGTTTCCGATCTACTATTTTGCAATCTTTTACTTTCAGATCTATAAACCAAAAGACCTAAAAATATTTTATATTTTGTTTATCTATATCTATCAGATCTCACTTTTGCAAGTGACCGTGAAGGGATTGACTACCCCTTTATCATGTTGGGTGCAAATTGTTTGATTGTTTGTGCAGGTATTGGTGGCTTGTACATTGCCTCCTACTGGATAGATACCTTGATTCTCTAACTGAGGGAAATACTTATCTCTACTTTGTTGCATCACCCTTTCCTCTTCAATGGAAAAACCAACACAAGCTCAAGAAGTAGCAGAGTGCGAGTTGCTACAGGCCTGCACGCGGGAGAGTACGGCGGCACGGGCATCGTGGATGCCGTGGACGACGTCACGTCGTATCGCTCCTCCTGTGCCAGAGACCACGCCATCCACCGTCAACGTACGCGTAACCGCACCCTACCGCAGAGAAAGAAGCCGGCTTCGCGGAGATGGACGAAACAGTGGCCAGCACGTCCGCGCCACCTCTATCATCGAGGAGAAGTAGAACATGGAGGCCGCCGCTGCTTGGGTCCCATGAAGGCCAGCACCGAGGCAACGTCGGCGTACATAGATGGTGTCTTGCCCGGTCGTAGGCCATCGTCTTCCCCTTCCCTCCGGCTGAAGCACAACGCGGCAGTTCCACTCTGTTGAGGGACACTGCCGAACATTGGGAAGCTAGCCGCTCTTTGCGTTGAAGCATATACCTTTGGGGCTCACAACAGTCCGACGAGTGGGCTGCCGGACATGGAGAGGACAATGGAGATCCACCGCGACCGGCCGTAGACTAGTCAAGGGTATCCGTGTTGTGCGCATGGATATCCGTCGGTTCTGGCGGTAGACTAGTTTTATCTTAGTCCAGTATAGTATTTAGTTAAAAGAATGTCCAAAATGTAATGAATATCGTCCGGTTTATATGAAATCCGCCGTGTTTCCATGAAATTTATTCGGTTGGTTTAAAAAGTTGTTGAAATGTGTGCGGACAATGTTGGATGATCGCCTCCTGTATCCATGTCCGCAGATGGATGCGGTGTTTCCATGAAATTTATTCAGTTGATTTAAAAAATTGTTGAAATGTATGCGAGCATCATTGGATAGCTGCCTTCCGTGTCTGTGTCCGTAGACGGATTCGGGAGCAATGTACAAACCGGCTAAGAGGTAGCAAAACTGAGAAAAATAATAAAATTCATGACGACGTGGCCACGGCGACGCCCAGAACAATACTACAGTATACCTTCTTTTTGTAAACTCATACTGCAGTATAATTTTGTGAGCCGGAGGCGGCAGTCTTGCAGTAAGACGTGACCGTGGCATGTCCCTCCTGAGCCCGGTCTTGACGCTATCCGAGATATACTATTGATCAGCATTTATGTACTTCCTCCATCCGGAAATACTTGTGCTGCATTTTTCCTGCATTTCAGGGTCTAGTCCGTTGTAAAGCTGGCGTAGAGGTTTCGTCCGATCCCAGCAAGCAAACAAAAGGCGTTTCTTTCTTCCGCCAAAAGAAAGAAAAGGCGACCTCGCCGCCAGGAGTCTTCCCTGCCGCCGCCGTCCGGCGGCTCTCCTCCGTCGGCGGCCTCGGTCGTCGGTGGTGAGGGGGTCGCCGGATCCACGCGCGTGGATCGTTTTCTCTTTTGTAGATTAGGAGTTTAGGCCGTTCATCGTCTTGGCTTCGGCGGCGGCGATGGCGGCGCTGAATAAAGTTTCTTCGGACCCTACTCCAACAAGGCGATCGGTCCTATAGTTGGGGATGGATTTGGCAATCAGTCTGTTCAAGCAAGGATTGCGTTGCGGCGACGACATCCTTGTGGTGAACCTGTGTCCTCGGGCTCCGCCGTTGCGACGGCGTTTGCTCCAGCGCCGGCGCGGAGCTTGGGAGGTAGTCCAGGAGCGGATGCAGATTGTGGTCTGCATCGGCGGCATCTGGAAGATGATGGATCATGTGCTGGGTTCGCGGTTCGTGGATGGCAGATGTGGTTTTCTCCTCCGGCGTTCTAGTTGTGTGGGGGTGCCAGATCTGGAGTTCGATGGCGTGTCCGGGGTGTTGCCCCGGTCTGATTCGTTCAACGGTAATGATTTTATCTTTGGTGAACCACCTTGGAGGTCCGCAAAGCTGCATGTCAGCGATGGAGCCGCTACGAGCTCGGGTGCGAAGGTGATCCGTCACTTTCCCATTTGGTGGCTACTGTCGTGGTTTCAGAGGCAGGTGACGGATGTTGGTGTTAAGTTCAGAGGTTTTTTTAATCTTGATTGTAATTTTACTTCTTGGTTGTTGTTCCTTTGTGCAAAGGCTAACTTTCTACTGTCTTTTCAGTTTTGTCAGGTCGGTTACGTGACTTGTACTATGATACTTATGATATAAATGAGACACGTATTACCATGAAAAAAAAAGTTTCGTCCGATCCTATCGGGTAAATCCCTGAACGTGGGATGCATTTACCTTTACGATTGGCTGGGTTGGGCCTGTAGAAACCGTGTCGCTCGGGCAAGGTTCGATAGCTCCGCATATTAATTGCCGCGCCGTGTGATCGCCGGCAATGACAAGGTGACTGATCGATGCACCTGTGGCACAGGAAGGATGGGGTTCTGCTTCTGCACAAAGCCCATATCCATGTATAAATTCAACACCACTCCCGCTGTAATCTGCACATAGCCAAACAGCCATTTCCTGCCCAGCTCAATGGCCTCGCCGTCCTCCATGCCTGCCCGTATTCCCATCTTCCTCCTAGTACTGCTTTCTGCCATCTCGTTTTCTTCTCCCAGTCCGACCAACGGCAGCGACACCGACCTCGCCGCCCTGCTGGCTTTCAAAGCGCAGCTCGCCGACCGTCTCGGCGTCCTTGCCGCCAACTGGACCACCGGCACGTCTTTCTGCCACTGGGCTGGTGTCTCGTGCAGCCGGCGCAGACAACGTGTCACCGCTTTATCATTGTCTGACATGCCTCTCCTTGTTTTCTTTCCGTCTTTAACCTCAGGAACACCAATCTCACAGGGACTATCCCGTCCGAACTTGGTAGGCTACATCGTCTCAGGTTCCTTGGTCTTCATGAAAATAGCCTGTCAAATGCCATACCTGCTGCCCTAGGCAATCTCACGAGGCTCGAGTTTCTCTATCTTCATTTGAACCAGTTGTCAGGCCAGATCCCTCCTCAGATGATGCTACGCAGGCGTAACCTTACACAGATTAATCTGTACGGGAACGGCTTGAGTGGACAAATACCTCCGTATTTGTTCAACAACACGGCTATGTTGACGTTCATTAATTTTGGAAACAATAGTCTCTCAGGTCCTATACCACACGCCGTTACATCACTATCCATGCTTGAATTATTAAGACTGGATTTTAATCAACTCTCTGGCCTAGTGCCACAAGCCATGTTCAACATGTCTAGATTACAGGAAATTCCACTAGTAAATAATCGTAACCTGACTAGAACTTTTCCGAGCAATCAAAGTTTCAGCCTCCCTATGTTACAGTTTATTTCCATATATGGTAACAAATTTGCCGGTCGGTTACCATCAGGGTTTGCATCATGTCAATACCTACAAGTAATTGATTTGCACGAAAATTCTTTTGTGGATGTTCTGCCAACATGGTTGGCCAAATTGACAAACCTCAAAAAACTTAACTTGGGTTTTAATCACCTTATTGGCTCGATCCCGGCGGCCTTTGGTAATCTTACAAAACTCACTCAACTACAACTCGCAAACGGCAGTCTAACAGGTGAGATTCCACCAGAATTAGGTCTTATGCAGGAACTCTCTTATCTAGATCTTCAATACAACCAATTGATTGGTAAATTTCCAGCTTCGCTCGGTAACTTATCCAAATTGTCCTACCTAAATTTCCAAGTGAATCAGTTGTCCGGTCAAGTACCATCAATGCTTGGAACAAATACAGTTTTGAATATTCTTGCTTTGGGAGACAACAATTTAGAGGGGAATCTAGATTTCTTGTCAGCTCTTTCCAAGTGCAGACAACTCCAATTCCTTGATTTTGAAAAAAATCGTTTTACAGGCACCATCCCTGGTTATGTGGGAAAATTCTCAACACGTTTAAACTATTTTGGTGCAGGTGCCAACCAGTTGACAGGTGGACTTCCAGTAGCAATTTCAAATATAAGCAACCTTCTATGGATTGATTTTCGGGATAACCTATTCACCGGGCCAATTCCAGAATCTATCACTATGCTGGAAAATCTTGCATGGCTTGATCTCTCCTGGAATAACATGCCAGGCCCTATCCCTACACAAATGGGTATGCTTCGAAGTCTAGAACGATTGTTTCTCCAAGCCAACAAATTATCAGGCTCCATACCAAGAAACTTTGGTAATCTTAGTTGGTTAGAAAGCATAGACTTGTCATATAACCAGTTAAGCTCAACGATACCAACGAGTTTCTTCCACCTGGATAAACTTATCACACTTGATCTTTCACACAATTCCTTTACTGGTGAAGTACCGGTAGATGTTACTGGCCTAAGACAAACATATCAAATAGACATGTCTTCTAACTTGTTGATAGGAAGCATACCAGAAACATTTGGACAACTTAGTATGCTTACTTACCTAAATCTATCACATAACTCCTTCAAAGGCTCAATTCCAGTTCATCTCGAAAAAGTAAAAAGACTAGCATCATTGGACCTCTCGTTTAACAATCTTTCGGGTACAATTCCAGTGTTCCTTGCTAACTTTACGTACTTGAATACCTTGAACCTATCATTCAATAGGCTAGAAGGACAAATACCCGAGGGAGGTGTTTTCTCAAACCTCACATTGAAATCTTTGGTTGGGAATCCTGGGCTATGCGGCGCTCCGCGACTAAGATTTCCACCATGCCTTGATAGAAATCATTCAAGTAAAAGACACTTGCTTCAATTTCTACTGCCAACACTCATATTAGCTTTTGGCGCCATTGCCATTTACGTATACCTATGGTTCAGAAAGAAACTTAAGAAGGGAAAGGACAATGCTTCTGTTGATCCAACTGATGCCATAGGCCATCAAATAGTCTCCTATCATGAGCTTGTTCGCGTCACCAATAATTTCAGTGATGAAACACATCTTGGGATGCGGAAGCTTTGGAAAAGTTTTTAAGGACCAACTGAGCAATGGTTTGGTGGTTGCGATAAAAGTTCTTGACATGCAACTAGAGGAGGCCATCCGAAGCTTTGATGCGGAGTGTCGGGTGCTTTGTATGGCGCGACACCGCAACCTGATAAGGATAATTAACACATGTTCCAACCTTGACTTCAGAGCACTAGTGCTTCAATACATGCCAAATGGCAGCTTAGAGTTGCACCTTCATGGATCACAGAGCACAACAACGCGCTTGGGATTCCTTGAGAGACTGGGCATCATGCTTGATATTTCGATGGCAATGGCTCATCGACACCATGAGCACTACGAGCTGATCTTGCATCGTGACTTGAAGCCTAGCAACGTGTTGTTTGACGAGGACATGACGGCGCATGTGGCAGACTTTGGCATTGCAAGGTTGGTTCTAGATGACAACTCCATGATAAGTGCGAGCATGCCTGGAACAGTTGGGTACATGGCATCAGGTATTTAATTAGCTTGTTGTTGTTATTTTGCTCAGCAAACATTTGTTTAAACCAATGATAAATTATGACTCGACTCAAAACAACATGGTTGAGCAACTGCATCTAATTTATATTTTTGTTTTTTCTCAAACAGAGTACATGTCACTTGGAAAAGCATCGCGGAAGAGCAACGTCTTCAGCTATGGGATCATGCTCCTTGAACTCTTCACTGGAAAGCAGCCCACTGCCACTATGTTTGGCGCACAATTAACGCTCAGGCGGTGGGTTCATGAGGCATATCCTGCAGAGCTTGTCAAGGTCGTCGATGGACAGCTACTACATGGCTCCTCTCTTTCTAGCTGCACCTTGGACGATGGGTTTCTTGCTTCAGTATTTGAGTTGGGTTTGATTTGTTCTAGCGACTCTCCTGACCAGCGAATGACGATGCAAGATGTGGTCGTGACACTGAAGAAGGTCAAAGCTGAGTACACTAAACGGACAGCAAAAACATGACGTAGCACAATGGAATTATCGTTCTCCTTTGCCTTGTTTTTAACAAAGTACAGACGCAAGCGCTCATACAATATGTATACAAGATGAATTTTCTACCTGTATAAGTATAGCTAATTCGATGTACATACATTTTCTTTTTGCGAAAACGATGTACATACATATACATGATGATTATACCTCTATATGTATACCTAATTTGAATTAGCTAGTACTTAATTTTTCGATAGTGTCCGTTATGTCTGGCTCTCCACCCGCATACTTGTCCATAATAAAGGTCCACTTAAGTGTTGTGATATGGCTCCCGGTGACAGGTAGCCATTTGTTTTGAAAAAACATACTTTCGAGACATTATAACCTACAAAATATGTTACTCATTTAACAAAACGACTTACTAGCACTACCTTCATGGACCAAACGAGTTTGCAGTATACATGACATTTAGTTCATGGACTTCATATTTGCTTGCCGAATCCTAAGATCTCTGAACACAAAAAACATGGCTTTACATACATTTGCACAACTGGCAATGACGAAACAACTTGTATTATGCCGGACTATACTTTTATCTAATGTTACTTTATACAATGCAGGTTTCACAATAACAATTTGCAGGCAACCCAAAAAATCTCAACTCAGCATTACTGCTGTTACTGTCCCAGGTAAAGGGGAGCTGCCGAAGATATGCCACTTCATATATTCTTCCAAACTATGCCTACTTACAGAAACCAATTAGGTAACACATCTGGTTTTCCATGTGCCAGAAATTTGGGCAGCAAAGACAAAACCGAATCTGGAGACAGGACCGTTCCTGAAACTCAATCGCTTCCGTACTTTTTGGGTTTTCGGACTCGTTGGCTCCTCCGCGTGTCCACAGCTACGAAAACAGGCTTTTCATTCTTCAGATTGTGCAGATCTTTCACAGTTCTCTTCTTTGCAGGTACATCAGGGGACTTCTCGATTTGCTCTTCCAAAGGAGGCAGAGAGCTCCCAGATTTCTTCTTTGGTTTCTTGCTTCGTTTATTTCCAGGACAGACTTGCTTCACACTTGGAGCTATTTCATAAACTGGTTCAAGCTTAACCACCTGTCTTGCAACAGTTTCTTCTCCTCTGGAAAGAAGGGTGTTAGCAACCTTATTAGCCAGCTCCACATGATTCTGTGCTTCCTGCTTCACCTTCTCAAACTGCTGGTACCCTTCTACTAGGGCTGCTCGATTGTCTATTAGGACATCATCAGCATTCTGCAAATACAATAAAAAATCATCAGCTAAAAGTGTGTTCGACAAATGTCCATCCAAAAGTTGGTAGTATGTCTCCATTTCACAATAATTCAAGGATAAAACTACAAATCTGATACATGGTTTAATATTAAATTTGACTTGACTAGTTAGCTACAATCATGAATGGATGGTAAACATAGGGGAAACGACACGAATCATATGAGCTTCAGCACTCCTTCCTCATAAAAGTGTAAACAGTGCCCAAAATCATTAGTTTCAGGTTGTTACCCAACAATCTACTTCAAGACGATTACAATTACAAAGACCTGCATTCGTACAACTGAAACTCCTAAGATGGTAACACTGAAAGTATAGATTATTCATTACATTTGGTTCTGAATTGTCAAATTATAATTATTTTTTAAAAACTGTGTGGTTAAAATAGAGAAGAATGATATGGAACATGAGCTTACTTCTTGGTATAATTCTCCTAGATGAGTATGATGAATTAAGGGATTATCTGCACCAAAGAGTGTCTCAAATGTGACTTTTTTTGCATATGGTTGTGTTGCACCTTCTTCTGCGATATTTCTCTTTCCATATTCCATTGCATAGTCAGTGCACCTATCTGATAAAGCAGTTGGAACTCCAACAAGTGGTCTAGGTTTATCCTCCTCCTGAAGCAAACTATTCAGATCCCTCTTTTTCTGAGGACGGTGCCCATCCTTCTTACAAGAGGCTAACTGGGTTTGAGCCTTCTGACTCTTTGGAGGCACCTTAACTTGTGCGTGGCTGCAAACCTTGCTGAGATGACCTTGAAGCCTAAGGACTCGAGACTGGATACTATCAATTGTCCGAAGAATATCTGTTAAAGAATATTGTTCTAAGACCCTGTCTGTTTCCTTAGACTCCGGTAATGTATTGTCAGGACCTCTTCTTTTGGTATCCTCAACAACTGCATTAGAAATTACAAGCAAACCAAGGATTAGACATTGGTAAAATAAAACAACGCCGCACCATATATACAAAACAATGACCAGGATGCACGTGTTCTGGTTTTCCAACTTCAATAATCTAACTATAATAACTACAATGACATTCAATATTGTCGTATCCCAATATATTATCAACAAATAAGTAATAACAAGATACATAAAGGGATGGACAGTCAAAATAAATACGATAGATGCAAAAGCGGCTAACATATGTATATCAAGATCAAAGGCTGTAAAGATAGCAGTGGCCGGAGCTACATCCACATCTTTGGGCAGGCCAAAACAGACCAGCTTAAAAAATACTAGTACAGTACATCTGAAGTTTTGCTCTTAGGGCCCAAATTCAGCACCAGTCTTCACTAAATTTTCGTTGAGCTGAGCAGGCCATGGCCTGGTTTTGCCCAGCCGTAGCTCCGCCACTGAAAGATAGTAAAGTGAGGCCAAGCAGTAGTTTGCACCCAACAAATTTTTGCAAGTATGTCACATCTCAGAACTTGCCTGCACTGATTAGCAGGGTTGCTAATACCGCTCGAGTCATATTAAGTAGGTAATTAGCGTTTCCCTTTCTTTTCTAAATGAGAGCAATGTGCATTCTTTGAAAGAAATAAATTCTAGAAAAGAGGTAATCTAAAACTAATAATAAAAGTTACTTGCCAAACCCACAGTTGTGTAGCACAAACAATTAATGTTATATGTACATAGGACATAACTATGATAAACATTACACTTTCTACATTCAAACTAATAAAATAGGAGAACTTTGAGTGCAAGGGCAAAGCCATCCACCATACCTGCATCATCGTAAATCAACAGACCATCTGTTTCAGCTCCACTGTTTCTGTTTTTGCTTTCTGCAAAAGAAGGAGACACGTCATCATTACCAAGTATCAGTACAAGCTCCGTGCAAAATACGGATCTACTGCAGGATATAAAATATAAAATTTCTAGCCCTACAGAATAAGGATAGATGTCAAACCATGATAATAGGATAATATTTGATGACTATCCATGTACAATGAGGTGTCCACGATGTCTTCAAGCCTTTGCCGTTGTCTCCTCTTCATAATATTTCTATCATGGCCTTGGGCATCCAGTTTTGCCAGATCTGGACCAGAAGTATCTGTTGCAATCATCTCAGACTGCAGATCTTTTTCATGACTGATTAAAGCAAGTTCCCTGTCATACTTTGCTACTTGCGACGAAAGCTCCTTCATACGCAATTCTAACCACTGGCATCGCCACATAATTGGGCGAACGGCCTTTCTCCACTCAGCAGTCACTTGTTTATGTCTGAAACATGATTTATGTCATTTACAAACTATTAATAATAAGAAAGGGATACAGAGTACACAAAACAAATTTCATTTACAAATATCACATAGCAGAAGTATTGCGCATTCATGCGCCAATCTTAATCGCCCCTAATCTATTTCAAGGTATAAGGCACCCCAAAATAGGCATGCTTTCACTTGTGCATGTGGGGCCTGTTTCACACTTCGAATTTTGCATTTTTTTTGGAGTCATGAAATTTGGTGACAACAGGGCATGTGTAAAAGGGACACAGTAGCACATGTCAGATTAGTTCTTATTTTATTGTTATGGTAATCAGTAAAAGAAATTATCCATTTTACAGTATCCAGTAATTCTATCAATAGGACATGCCCGACCTTTCTTTTGTGCTGAAACAAAACCATGCAAAGATAGAATGGAAACTTGACAAGGGCTTGCGGAGATATGTGCACCTGGCCGTCTTTGGAAGAGAAGCGGCGCCATCCACATTGAAATTGCCCAGGAAAGGCGATTCCACCTCCATGTCGTGCATGCCTGACTTGGTCTCGTCATCAGATACAGAGCAAGAGGGCCCAAATGAGCTTGAGCACTCCGTGCTGTCCCCATGGCCGTCTTCGGAGAAGCAAAGATTATCAGCAGCCGTATCGCCTGAAGACTCGATCGTCTCCACCGTATGACCACGGACAGGCACCGGCGCGCCGGGGCCGGGGCGAGCAGGGGGGTGGGGGCGAAGAAGGTTACCCCGACAGCTGGCCCTGCCATGGGCGTCATGGCCGTTGCTGCCCACCGCCGGAGCCGCTGCCATGGCCAAAAAGCAAGAAAGATCCCCAACCGCGGAGACCAGAAGAAGAAGAGGAAAATGCGCCTCCTTCGCGCCTCCCCGAAAAATTCCCCAGGATCAAGAAACCCCCTGCGGACCAGGGGCGGATCTAGACGGACGGCGCGCGCCCAGGAATCGCGGGACTGGACTAGTCGCCGGACGAAAACCGCCCCATACCTCACAACCGAACGGCCAGAGACTCCGGACGGAGCGGAGGGGGCAGGAACGCGACGCCCCGACGAGGAAGGACGGGGACGGCGGTGGGCCGCGGGAAGCGATTACTCGGAGCGGGAAGGTGCGGATTTCCGGGTGGAGGGAGGGG
>NC_041381.1:452467352-452470133 GCF_002162155.2 Triticum dicoccoides | reverse complement strand
GAGAAGAAGAGCAGGCGAGAGGGAGGGGGGATTGGGATTTCGGACGGAGGGGAGGAGGGGGGTGCTGTGTTCGGTTCGGTTGAGGGGGTTTGGTTGGGTTTAAGAGGTTGCTCGCTGGGAGAAACAGAAAGAGACGGAAAACGTAAGCAGCAAGATGGGTGGATCGGCCAATCATATCGTCCGAGGGGGAGGGGAGGAAACTAAATTCAAGCGGAAAATGGATTCGGGTGGAGATGCGGTGGGGCGAGAGGCGGCGCCGCGTCGTGGCACTCATCACACTGGATCCGGTTGGTTTGTTTGTTCCTAAAAACTTAAAAGTGCACGCGCACTATCTAGATGGAACGAGCGGCAGGTTCCTGGCTGCAGGATCAGGCCACATCGCCCCGCCGTGCGTCACGTGCCACCTTGTCGGAGCCATCATATCCTCGTTGTCTCGATTTTTTGTCCAAAAAGACCACCTGCCAAGACGAATTGACAAAAAAAACCACCTCTAAATCAAATAGTCAGAAAAGACCCCCTTGATCGTGGCGGCAGGCGCGCCAGCTGACACGTGGCACCTGCCGCCACGGCGCAAGGCGGCAGCCCCTGCCGCCATGATGTGAGGCGGCACGCTGCAGATTACAGAATTCCACACCGCGACGGAACGGAGTCGGTCCCGTGGGCCATGCCGCCACTGTGTGAGGCGGCGGCTTGCGATGAGACAGCTCTGCTGGCTATCGGTTGGTGAGCTCTCGCGTTTTATGTATGCCGACACTGTCTGTGTATGCTCTGGAATCTGCTCGTTGTTATATGAGGCAGCCCAGCTCATTTCTTTGCGCGCCCACTCCTCTCCTCTCTGCTCTAAGTAACCTAGCACATTGAGAAGAACAGCTCAAATAGCTACTTTGAACACGATTTTGAGCGTTTTAAAGGCCGATTCAAAAGATGTTTTAGTTGAGTAAAAGATAGAACAAGGTCAGATCTGTCCATTTTTGTAGGTATCGTTCACATGCATAATGTTTTTGGTCTGTTAATCAAATAAACCGAACCAATATATTTTGATTATTATGGTTCGCTTGCTAATTTTTGTGTGATTATTTCGGTGGCCATTTCAATAAAATCAAATTATAAAAAACCGAATAAACCGAATCGTATTAACCATATTAACCGAACTTCGAGCCCTACTAGCGGTAACATCATTCACAATAGTACATCAATATAAAAAATATTCACAATATTACACGGTGCTATTTATACCTTAGCTTCAATATGAATGTCGTTCTGCATAAAATTAAGCATCACAAAAGTTCAAAAAAGTATCCGTCAGCATGAACATATAACCGGCAATATATCGACGGAGTCAACCTATTATCACATGCACATAAATATTAGCCACGGATTTTTTTTCTATCAACTGCATCAAAATAGCACTTGCATGAACATGGTCATCACCTCAGCGCCGACGGTCGGCCGTTTTTAATCCGAGCATGCGGCGGACGACGTCGCCACCGCCTGGAACACGGCGTCGCCCCGCACCGACGTTGATCAACCCAACTGGCCCCGACGATGACGAAGAGGATGTCCTGGGCAGCGTGCCACCTCGTAGTTTAGTTTTTTTAATTTTTAATTAATGTAAATGTGGACGCATGGACTCTCACCGTCCTTTGTGGCCGGCATTAATATTTAATTAATGTTTTTTCATTTTTGAAATATTTGTGTTCTATTTTTTCGCGCATCATAAAAATGTGTTGGCCAGCGTTGGGCGCATGCGCCGAACCAAACGCGAAAGCGGACATGGATGTCTGCCGGGCCGACCCAAACAGACAAAAGGCAGACAAAATCGTCGTCCGTTTGGGTCGTCACGTTGGAGTTGCTCTAACTAATTTCCACCGTGCATGCACAAAAAAAAATTCATGTAATGCAAAGCTCATACCTCGATCTTCACCTTTGTAGTTCACTTCGCACAGCAAATCCTACCACAGAAGCTCTAAATGAGTCCACATTGTCAAATAATATAAAAAACAGAGAATACATACCTAGGAACCAATCAAACAGAACAAAAATATACATGCGAATGAAACCAACAAAAATGGATAGATCTGACCTTGGTCTATCTTTTGTTCAACTAAAACATCTTTTGAATCGGCCTTCAAATCGTTCAAAATCGTACTCAAAGTAGCTATTTGAGTTCTATTTGAGTTCTCAGTGTGCTAGGTTACTTAGAACAGAGAGGAGAGAGTGAGCGCACAAAGGAATGAGCCGGGCTGCCTCATATAAAGAAGGGAACAACGAGCAGATTCCAGAGCCAACACGGGCACTGTCGGCATAAAACGCCAAAGCTGACCAGAGCTGTCTCGTCGCGCGCCCCATGCACAGTACCGGCCGCCTCACGCAGCGGCGGCATGGCCCGCGGGACCGTCTCCGTTCCGTCGCGGTGTGGAATTTCTGTAATCTGCAGTGTGCCGCCTCACACCATGACGGCAGGGACTGCCGCCTCGCGCCATGGCGGCAGGTGATAGGTGTCGCCTGGCGCGCCTGCCGCCACGGTCTAAGGAGTCTTTTCTGACAATTTGATTTAGAGGTGGTCTTTTTTGTCAATTCGTTTCAGTAGGTGGTCTTTTTGGACAAAAAATCCGTTGTCTCCTCCACTCCCCGACCCCACCCGTTGCGATTTCGCCTCTCCACCGCCGCTCCCACCCCCGTGTCGTCCTCCTGCTGCTCGCGCCCCCCCCCCACCCCAATCCAGGTGGCGATGTGGGTTCCGCCTCGGCCTCTCGAATCGGCCGCCGATGGCGACTGCTC
>NC_041381.1:452452730-452466818 GCF_002162155.2 Triticum dicoccoides | reverse complement strand
GGAAACGGCCCCGGCGCTCACCGTCGGCCCCGTCTCCCACAAGGCCGCCTCCAAGCGCGCCTTACTTGACGCCTCCCTCGCCGCGGTTGTTTCGCTGCCGCAGCTGTCGCCACAGTTGAAGGAGAGCACGGACCTCACCCGCATGCCCCGCTTCCTGCAGTCCGCGAGAGCCCGCGTCTTTCCCGAAGCGCGCGTCGCGCGAAGGCCGCCTTATCCAGAATCAACACGCTTATGCGATCCTCTCGTCCAGCAGCGCACGACATGGATGGATTTTGTTTACTGTGGCCTGTGGGCTTCACCGCTTCAGTTCTGAAGAAACTGTGCGCCGCCGTGCCGGCAGGCGTCAGCAGCGGCATCTAGCAAGGGCAGCAGGTAGCGGCGGCATCTAGCAACGGAAGCAGCAGCAAGACATGGTTCAGTTGAGTTTCAATTTCAGCAGCGGCGGCAGCAGGTCATGGCTCATTTTACTATAGAAAATCAAACATAAGCTAGCAACGGCAGCAGGAGCAGGCCATGGTTCAGTTTACTGCAGAAAAGCAAATACTACTATAAGCTAGCAGCGACAGAAGCATCGATTTACTCCTTAGTATCAAAAAGGCTCTTATAAGTTGACTAAATGTTTCTTTCTAAGTTGATCTATTATTACTATTTTCTCCATCCCAAAATTTTTGTCTTAAATTTGTCTAGATACGGATGTACCTAATACTAAAACGTGACTACATCCATATTTAGACGAATCTAAGACAAAAATTTTGAGACGGAGGGAGTATTTTTTATTGGCATCCATAGTAGTTGCAATTGCACACATATTAGTCTTAGTTGGCACATGCATGACCACGGAGTTGCACAATTTGATCTACATAGTCTCATATGAATTATCGTGGGAGGTTCTCACGCCCTGCCGTGAAGTTGCACACTTCGTCGGCGTAGTCGCACGTGCATGGCAACAGAGTTGCACAATCCGGTCCGCATAGTCGCACATGAATTGTCGTGGGAGATTCTCACACCCGGCCACAGAGTTGCACAATCTTGCCGGCATAGTCGCACACGCATGGACACAGAGTTGCACAATCTCGTCCGCATAGTCGCACATGAATTATCGTGAGGGTGCTCACGCATGGCCGTGAAGTTGCACACTTTGGTCGGCACAGTCGCACATGCATGGCCACGGAGTTGCACGATCTCATTCGCATAGTCGCACATGAATTGTCGTGGGAGGTGTTCACGTCCGGCCGTGGAATTGCACACTCTCGTCGGTATAGTCGCGCATGCATAGCCACAGAGTTGCACAATCTCGTGCGCATAGTCGCACATAAATTGTCGTGAGAGGTGCTCACGCATGGCCGCGGGGTTGCACACTCTCGTTGACACAGTCGCACATGCTTTAGTTTTTATATGAAATCTATAGTTGGATATGATCATTGGGAACTCGCACACATGATGATCATTTTTATTGGCATCTATAGTAATTTTAATTGCACACATAGTTGTTTTCAATTGGATCCAATCATTAGGAACTTGCACACATGGTTATCATTTTTGTTGGCATCTATAGTAGTTCTAATTGCACACATAATCATTCTCAGATGGATATATACGATCATTGGGAAGTTGGACACACGGCGATCATTTTTATTGGCATCTATAGTAGTTCTAGTGATTACACAAATAATTGTTCCCAGTTGGATATGGTCATTCGGAAGTTACACACACAACAATCACTTTTTGTTGGCATCTATAGTAGTTGTTGTTGCACACATAGTTGTTCTCAACGATACGATCATTGGGAAGTTACACATATATCGATCTTTTTTTGTGGGCTTCTATATTAGCTCTAGTTGCACATATAGTCATTCTCACACTACTAGAATCTGGTTTTGTCCCGAGTTCCGATACTTCACCGAGTTCATTTTACCGGAAACTCGACAAACTTCTCTCTGTCAAGTTTAATCCAAAATTGGACTCGATGGTGATAAGCAACTCGGCAGAGCTATGCCTTTGCCAGGTTCCAACAAAAAATAACTAGACGAACTTAATAAACTCGGCAGAATTACATGTTCACCGAGTTTCTGCGAAAATACACTTGGCAAAGCCTGACAAGTGGACCCTGTTGTATGGTAGTCTATGGAGCAGCCAGCCAAAAAAGAAGTATTTTGTCCCTAGTCTATAAAAGGAACTAAATTGTCTCCCTAATTCATATAAAAAATTCTAATTCATATTAAAGAGAAAAAGTAGCAGGTGAACGGAAAAAAGAAAATGAAATTACAAAAGCATGTGTGAACACATTTAATTGGGATCTTTGAATTTTTTTAAAAAGCCATAACTTTTAAACCATGCGTCGGAATTAAGATCCGTTTTCACCGTTAAAACCCTTCCAGCATGCTCTTCGACACATGATCCCGCATGGATATGCTTCGATGAATTTTTTTTGTGTGCAATTTACTCCCCGTTTCGGTTCAACTGTTTAAGAGTCGATGTGCAACTACTTGAGCGTCGACATGCAACTTTTGCACTACCTTGGATGTGCAGTTTTCACTGACGGAGACCTCCACCCTAAACTACCCCTAACACTTTGATGTGCAACTTCGTTTGCTGCCCAAGCCAACTGCCTAGTAGTTGATGTGCTACTTCCCCCCGCCCGTTGATGTGCAATTTTCACTATTTTGCTATCTCGACCAACTGCCTAGCAGTGGATGTGCAACTTCGGATGCTGCCTCGGCCAACTTTCTAAGAGTGATGTGCAACTTTTCCCGTACCCCTATGGGCGTATAGTTTTGACTGCTAGCACCCCGTCCAAACCACATGTGCTAGTGAGATGTGCAACTTTAGCTCCATGTATATATGCAACTTTTTACTGCCCTCATGGATGTAGTTTTCACCAACCAACTATCCCTGCCTGAGATGTGCAACTTCGCTTGTTGCCCCGGCCAACTACCTAGCAGACTATGTGTACCCTCATCTCTTGCCTCCGCCAACTGAAACTACATATCCACAAGTAGATAGGGGAAAGAGTTGCACATCGACTACTAGGCAGTTGGTTGAAACAACAGACTAACTTGCACTTATTGCTGATAGGGCAGATTGGGCAGGGTGTGCAAGCAGTGAAAAACTACACATACACGAGTAGTGCAACTTCGTTTGCTGCCTGCCTATAAGTTGTTGGTGTCCTTGTCAGAACTACCCTTCCTATGAGATGTGCAACTTCGTTTGCTACCCCTACCAACTGCCTAGCAGTTGATGTGCAATTTTATCTGTTAGCCCAACCAACTATGCCAATGATAGCATGCAACTCTGCGGCTGTGCGTGTGTGACTATGATGTCGCGCGTGTGCAACTCCCACATCCGATTGTGTGACTATGCCACTGCGTGTGTGCAACCGCCGCAGTTGTCCGTGAGCTACTATGCAGACGAGAGTGTGCACCTCTGTGGCCGTGTATGTGCGACTATACTGACGGGAGTGTGCAACTCCATGGTTGTCATGTGCGACTATGCGGCGAGAGTGCGGCTATGCTAACAAGAGTATGCAACTCCGCGACCGTGGGTGAGCTACTACGCTGACAAGAGTGTGCAACTCTGGGTCCTAGGTGTGCGACTATGCCACCAAGCGTGTGCAATCCCGCAGTCATGTGTGAGCTACTATGCATGCGGACGAGAGGGTGCACCTCCATGGTCGTGCGTGTGCGACTACGCCGACATGAGTGTGCAACTATGTGGCCGTCATGTGTGACTATGCGACGAGGTTGTGCAACCCGGCAGCCGCGCGTGTGCAACTACGCTGTCGCGCATGTGCACCTCTTGGAGCCATGCGTGAGCTAGTATGTCGATGAGAGTGTGCAACTCCGTCATCGCGCATGCGCACTTTCTGCAGTTGTGCGTGTGCGACTATGCGAATTAGAGCGTTCAACTCCACAATCGTTCGTGTGCAAAATTCTTGTTTAATTCAGTAGTATATTCAGTAGCTCAAAGCACACCATAGCACTATATTCAGTAGGAGAAAAATCAGCAAACCATCAACACACAGTGGCACCGCGACCAAAGCAGCTGCCGGCCTGCAGCACACCGGCCTGTGCTCGTCTTGCAAAATTCAGCATAAATGAACTGGGCAAACACGAACAGCGGCCACGCAAGAACTCTGTTCCTTAGCAATCTTCGTCTCCGTCCTGCTCCAGACCAAGGACGATCTCAACCCCCTCCTCTGCCGAAGCTTCCTCCTCTGGCCGTTCCATCTATAGCAAGCTCGTGTTTCCTCCTCTCTCTCAACCGCAGTAGCCATGCCTAGAGATCCCTGCTACAGACCCGCCCAGATTAGAGAGAGAGAGAGAGAAAGAGGAGAAGATGGGGCCTTCCTTGGGGGCACTAGGCATGGCGCCGGGGGCAGGAATCGAAGCAGTAGAAGAAGCCCATGGAGGGGCGCCCAGGTGAAGAATCCCGTGTCGGTGGCGGCGGGTTCTGTATCTGCCGGCCGCCTGACCTGATCTAGTCGCTCGATCTCCCTCATCTCCTCTCTGCTATTCTCTCGTACAAGGGGAGGGGGACGGGGAGAGAGTAGGGGCGGAGGCCGGCGACGAGGTGTGACTCCGCAGACGAGGCTTGGGTCAGCGGCCGAGGGCAAGGAAGGGAAGGTCTCCCGTTGTTTTTCTTATTAATATTAATCAAGTAGACAAAAATATTTCTATTTTAGGCCGGCCGCTCGCGAAGCCCAGCGAGCAGCCGGCCGCTACCTAGACTTGTCCTTGTTTGTTTGTTTCCTTTCTTTTCTTTCCCTTGGGGGCGTGAGTACGGTGGAACGAACAAACGCAGCAGGCAGCAAATCCGTATTCCGTCCACAAATGACAAACAGTCGCCGTCTTGTTCCCGGAAATTTGGAAGGCATTTGTGTCGAATTATTTTAGGATCCAAATAGTTGGCCAACGTTCGCCGTGAGGGATGGCATTTATGAACGTCTTTGCCGCCAGTTTTTTTCCAGACGCATAACATTTTCTTGAGAGGCGCATGGTAGTTTCTAAAAATAAGGGAAACTTGAGGCAAAAATGGACTGAGACCGCCACCGTTTGATCTCATGTTGCAACTAAAACTATAAGAAAAATGAGTTCGCTTGTCATCCCCCTCTCAGAAAACGCTCGGTAGATAACATTTTCATTATTTTAATCTCTGGCAACTCAACACCGTGTAACACTATTTATGATGTTCGTACTACTTTCCGCTCCCGCCATGAAAACGACCAACCTGCCCATTCTTTAAGAGCAACTCCAACAATTCCCTATCTCTAAAATAACCGACGTTTACCAGAAGTTGTGGCAAAAAAAACTCTCTAACAGTTCCCGTAAACTAGCTTTATGTTTAGAGGACCCCGTAAAAGAGGTCTTTCCTCCCTGCAGATTTACCGGAAGATGGCATTCCCGTATCTTTTTGGCGGGATTGCTGTTGGGGAACGTAGCAGAAATTCAAAATTTTCTACGCATCACCAAGATCAATCTATGGAGTAATCTAGCAACGAGGGGAAGGAGAGTGCATCTACATACCCTTGTAGATCGCTAAGCGGAAGCGTTCAAGAGAACGGGATTGAAGGAGTCGTATTCGTCGTGATCCAAATCACTGGAGATCCTAGTGCCGAACGGACGGCACCTCCGCGTTCAACACACGTGCAGCCCGGTGACGTATCCCATGCCTTGATCCAGCAAGGAGAGAGAGAGAGGTTGGGGAAGACTCCGTCCAGCAGCAGCACAACGGGGTGGTGGTGGTGGAGGAGCGTGGCAATCCTGCAGGGCTTCGCCAAGCACCGCGGGAGACGAGGAGAAAGAGAAGTAGGGCTGCGCCAGGGAGAGGTGGAAACTCTTGTGTATGGCAGCCCCAAAACCTCAAGTATATATAGGGGAGAGGGAGGGGGTTGCGCCCCCCTTAGGGTTCCCACCCCAAGGGGTGCGGCTGCCCCAAAAACCCATCTAGGGTGGCGGCCAAGGGGGAAGAGGGAGAAACTTGCCCCCAAGCAAGGTGGAGGCGCCCCCTCCCCAAACCATAGGCGCCTTGGGCCCTGGTGTGGGGGCGCACCAGCCCACCTGGGGCTGGTCCCCTCCCACAGTTGACCCATGCAGCCCTCTGGGGCCGGTGGCCCCACTTGGTGGACCCCCGGGACCCTCCCGGTGGTCCCGGTACATTACCGATAACACTCGAAACTTTTCCGGTGACCAAAACATGACTTACCATATATAAATCTTTACCTCCGGACCATTCCGGAACTCCTCGTGACGTCCGAGATCTCATCCGGGACTCCGAACAACATTCGGTAACCACATACAAACTTCCTTTATAACCCTAGCGTCATCGAACCTTAAGTGTGTAGACCCTACGGGTTCGGGAACCATGCAGACATAACCGAGACGTTCTCCGGTCAATAACCAACAGCGGGATCTGGATACCCATGTTGGCTTCCACATGTTCCACGATGATCTCATCGGATGAACCACGATGTCGAGGATTCGATCAATCCCGTATACAATTCCCTTTGTCTAGCGGTATTGTACTTGCCCGAGATTCGATCGTCGGTATGCCGATACCTTGTTCAATCTCATTACCGGCAAGTCTCTTTACTCGTTCTGTAACACATCATCCCATGATCAACCCCTTGGTCACATTGTGCACATTATGATGATGTCCTACCGAGTGGGCCCAAAGATACCTCTCCGTCAACCGGAGTGACGAATCCCAGTCTCGATTCGTGCCAACCCAACAGACACTTTCGGAGATACTCGTAGTGCACCTTTATAGCCACCCAGTTACGTTGTGACGTTTGGTACACCCAAAGCATTCCTACGGTATCCGGGAGTTGCACAATCTCATGGTCTAAGGAAATGATACTTGACATTAGAAAAGCTTTAGCATACGAACTACACGATCTTTGTGCTAGGCTTAGGATTGGGTCTTGTCCATCATATCATTCTCCTAATGATGTGATCCCGTTATCAACGACATCCAATGTCCATGGTCAGGAAACCGTAACCATCTATTGATCAACGAGCTAGTCAACTAGAGGCTTACTAGGGACATGGTGTTGTCTATGTACCCACACATGTATCTGAGTTTCCTATTAATACAATTATAGCATGGATAATAAACGATTATCATGAACAAGAAAATATAATAATAACTAATTTATTATTGCCTCTAGGGCATATTTCCAACAGTCTCCCACTTGCACTAGAGTCAATAGTCTAGTTCACATCGCCATGTGATTAACACTGATAGGTCACATCGCCATGTGACCAACATCCAAAGAGTTTACTAGTGTCACTAGACTAGTTCACAACACCATGTGATTAGGACTCAATGAGTTCTGGGGTTTGATCATGTTTTGCTTGTGAGAGAGGTTTTAATCAACGGGTCTGCAACCTTCAGATCCGTATGTATTTCGCAATTCTCTATGTCATATTGTAAATGCTGCTTCCACACTCCACTTGGAGCTATTCCAAATGATTGCTCCACTATACGTATATGGTTTGCTACTCAGAGTTATTCGGATCGGTGTTAAAGCTTGCATCGACGTAACCCTTTACGTTGAACTCTTTATCACCTCCATAATCGAGAAACATGTCCTTTATTTACTCCAAGGACAATTTTGACCGCTGTCAAATGATCCATTCCTGGATCATTCTTGTACCCCTTGACTGACTCATGGCAAGGCACACTTCCGGTGCGGTACACAGCATAGCATACTATAGAGCCTACGTCTGAAGCATAGGGGACGACCTTCGTCCTTTCTCTCTCTTCTGCCGTGGTCAATCTTTAACTCTTAACTTCATACCTTACAACTCAGGCAAGAACTTCCTTCTTTGACTGATCCATCTTGAACACCTTCAAGATCATGTCAAGGTATGTGCTCATTTGAAAGTACCATTTAGCGTTTTTGATCTATCCTCATAGATCTTGATGCTCAATGTTCAAGCAGCTTATTGCAGGTTTTCTATTGAAAAACACTTTTCAAATAACCCTATATGCTTTTCAGAAATTCTACATCATTTCTGATCAACAATATGTCAACAACATATACTCATCAGAAATTCTATAGTGCTCCTACTCACTTCTTTGGAAATATAAGTTTCTCATAAACTTTGTATAAACCCAAAATCTTTGATCATCTCATCAAAGCGTACATTCCAACTCCGAGATGCTTACTCCAGACCTTAAAAGGATTGCTAGAGCTTTGCATATTTGTTAGCGTTTTTCAGGATTGACAAAACCTTCTGGTTGTATCACATACAACCTTTCCTCAAGGATATCGTCGAGGAAACAATATTTTGACATCCTATCTGCAAGATTTCATAAATCATGCATTAATTGCTAATATAATTCCAACAGACTCTTAGCATCGCTACGAGTGAGAAAGTCTCATCGTAGTCAACTCCTTGAACTTGTCGAAAAACATCTTAACGACAAGTCGAGCTTTCTTAATGGTGATACTTACCATCATTGTCTGTCTTCCTTTTAAAATCCATCTGTACCCAACGGCCTTACGACCATCAAGTATTTCTTCCAAAGTCATGGATCCTCTCTCCGATTTTATGGCCTCGAGTCATTCGTCGGAATCCGGGCCCACCATCGCTTCTCCATAGCTCGTAGGTTCATTGTTGTCTAGCAACATGACCTCTAAGACAGGATTGTGTACCACTCTAAAGTAGTACGTGTCCTTGTCGACCTACGAGGTTTGGTAGTGACTTGATCTGAAGCATCATGATCACTATCATCAGCTTCCACTTCAATTGGCATAGGTGCCACATGAACAACTTCCTGTGCCCTGCTACACACTGGTTGAAGTGATGGTTCAATAACCTCATCAAGTCTCCACCATCCTCCCACTCAATTCTTTGGAGAGAAACTTTTCCTCGAGAAATGACCCGTTTCTAGAAACAATTACTTTTGCTTCCGGATCTGAGATAGGAGGTATACCCAACCATTTTGGGTATCCTATGAAGATGTATTTATCCGTTTTGGATTCGAGCTTATCACGATGAAACTTTTTCACATAAGCGTCGCAGCCCCAAACTTTTAAGAAACGACAACTTAGGTTTCTCCAAACCATAGTTCAAACGGTGTCGTCTCAACGGAATTACGTGGTGCCCTATTAAAGTGAGTGCGGTTGTCTCTAATGCCTAACCCATGAACGACAGTGGTAATTCGATAAGAGACATCATGGTACGCACCATATCCAATAGGGTGCAACTATGATGTTCGGACACACCATCACACTATGGTGTTCCAGGCGGTATTAATTGTGAAACAATTTCCACAATTGCTTAATTGCGTGCCAAAGCTCGTAACTCAGATACTCATCTCTATGATCATATCATAGACATTTTATCCTCTTGCCACGATGATCTCCAACTTCACTCTGAAATTATTTGAACCATTCAATAATTCAGACTTGTGTTTCATCAAGTAAATATACTCAGTATCTACTCAAATCATCCGTGAAGTAAGAACATAACGATATCCACTGCGTGCCTCGGCACTCTTTGGACAGCACACATCAAAATGTATTACTTCCAACAAGTTGCTTTCTTGTTCCATTTCACTGAAAACGAGGCCTTTCAGTCATCTTGCTCATGTGGTATGATTTGCATGACTCAAGTGATTCAAAATCAAGTGAGTCCAAACGATCCATCTGCATGGAGTTTCTTCATGCATACATACCAATAGACATGGTTCGCATGTCTCAAACTTTTCAAAACGAGTGAGTCCAAAGATCCATCAACATGGAGCTTCTTCATGCGTTTTATACCAATATGACTTACATAGCAGTGCCACGAGTAAGTGGTACTATCATTACTATCTTATATCTTTTGGCATGAAAATGTGTATCACTACGATGGAGATTCAATAATTCTTTTAGGTGCAAGACCATTGAAGGTATTATTCAAAAATTAGAGTAACCATTATTCTCCTTAAATGAATAACCGTATTGCGATAGACATAATCCAATCATGTCTATGCTCAACGCAAACACCAAATAACAATTATTTAGGTTTTACACCAATCTCGATGGTAGAGGGAGCGTGTGATGCTTGATCACATCAACCTTGGAAACACTTCCAACACATATCGTCAGCTCACTTTTAGCTAGTCTCCGTTTATTCCGTAGCTTTTATTTCGAGTTACTAACACTTAGCAACCGAACCGGTATCTAATACCCTGGTGCTACTAGGAGTACTAGTAAAATACACATTAACATAATGTATATCCAATATACTTCTATCGACCTTGCCAGCCTTCTCATCTACCAAGTATCTAGGGTAATTGTGCTCCAGTGGTTGTTCCCTTTATTACAGAAGCACTTAGTCTCGGGTTTGGGTTCAACCTTGGGTTTCTTCACTGGAGCAGCAACTGATTTGCCGTTTCATGAAGTACCCCTTCTTGCCCTTGCCCTTCTTGAAACTAGTGGTTTCACTAACCATCAACAATTGATGCTCCTTCTTGATTTCGACATTCGCGGTGTCGAACATTGCGAATAGCTCAAGGATCATCATATCTATCCCTGTTATGTTATAGTTCATCACGAAGCTCTAGTAGCTTGGTGGCAATGTCTTTGGAGAAACATCACTATCTCATCTGGAAGATTAACTCCCACTTGATTCAAGTGATTGTTGTACCCAGACAGTCTGAGTACAAGCTCAACGATTGAGATCTTCTCCCTTAGTTTGTAGGCTAGAAAACTCGTCGGAGGTCTCATACCTCTTGACGTGGGCACGAGCCTGAAATCCCAATTTCAGCTCTTGGAACATCTCATATGTTTTGCGACATTTCAAAAAAAATGTCTTCGGTGCCTCAATTCTAAACCATTTAACATTACCGAACTATCATGTAGTCATCAAAACGTGTATGTTAGATGTTCGCAACATCCACAGACCACGTTCGAGGTCCAGCACACCGAGCGGTGCATTAAGGACATAAGCCTTCTACTGTCCGCATAATTGCTACTGTCAACTTTCAACTATATTTTCTCTAGGAACATATCTAAAACAGTAGAACTAAAGCGTGAGCTACGACATGATTTGCAAAATTCTTTTGACTATGTTCAGGATAATTAAGTTCATCTTATGAACTCCCACTCAGATAGACATCCCTCTAGTCATCTAAGTGATCACATGATCCGAATCAACAAGGCCGTGTCCGATCATCACGTGAGACGGACTAGTCATCGTCAGTGAACATCTTCATGTTGATCATATCCACCATACGACTCATGCTCGACCTTTTGGTCTCTTGTGTTCCGAGGCCATGTCTGTACATGCTAGGCTCGTCAAGTCAACCTAAGTGTTTCACGTGTGTAAATCTGGCTTACACCCGTTGTATGCGAACGTTAGAATCTATCACACCCGATCATCATGTGGTGCTTCAAAACGACGAACTTTCGCAATGGTGCACAGTTAGGGGGAACACTTTCTTGAAATTTTAATGAGGGATCATCTTATTTACTACCGTCGTTCTAAGCAAATAAGATGCATAAATATGATAAACATCACATGCAATCAAAAAGTGACATGATATGGCCAATATCACTTTGCTCCTTTTGATCTCCATCTTCGGGGCTCCATGATCATCATCGTCACCGGCATGACACCATGATCTCCATCATCGTGTCTCCATAAAGTTGTCTCGCCAACTATTACTTCTACTACGATGGCTAACGGTTTAGCAATAAAGTAAAGTAATTACATGGCGTTGTTCAATGACACGCAGGTCATACAATAAATTAAGACAACTCCTATGGCTCCTGCCGGTTGTCATACTCATCGACATGCAAGTCGTGATTCCTATTACAAGAACATGAACAATCTCATACATCACATATCATTCATCACATTCCTTTTTGGCCATATCACATCACATAGCATACCCTGCAAAAACAAGTTAGACGTCCTCTAATTGTTGTTTGCATGTTTTACGTGGCTGCTATGGGTTTCTAGCAAGAACGTTTCTTACCTACGCAAAAGCCATAACGTGATATGCCAATTGCTATTTACCCTTCATAAGGACCCTTTTCATCGAATCCGATCCGACTAAAGTGGGAGAGACTGGCACCTGCTAGCCACCTTATGCAACAAGTGCATGTCAGTCGGTGGAACCTGTCTCACGTAAGTGTACGTGTAAGGTCGGTCCGGGCCGCTTCATCCCACAATACCGTCGAAACAAGATTGGACTAGTAACGGTAAGCATATTGAACAAAATCAACGCCCACAACTACTTTGTGTTCTACTCGTGCATAGAATCTGCGCAATAGACCTAGCTCATGATGCCACTGTTGGGGAACGTAGCAGAAATTCAAAATTTTCTACGCATCACCAAGATCAATCTATGGAGTAATCTAGCAACAAGGGGAAGGAGAGTGCATCTACATACCCTTGTAGACCGCTAAGCGGAAGTGTTCAAGAGAACGGGGTTGAAGGAGTCGTACTCGTCGTGATCCAAATCACCGGAGATCCTAGTGCCAAACGGACGACACCTCCGTGTTCAACACACGTGCAGCCCGGTGATGTCTCCCATGCCTTGATCCAGCAAGGAGAGAGGGAGAGGTTGGGGAAGACTCCGTCCAGCAGCAGCACAACAGCGTGGTGGTGGTGGAGGAGTGTGGCAATCCTGCAGGGCTTCGCCAAGCACCGCGGGAGATGAGGAGAAAGAGAGGTAGGGCTGCGCCAGGGAGAGGTGGAAACTCTTGTGTATGGCAACCCCAAAACATCAAGTATATATAGGGGAGAGGGAGGGGGCTGCGCCCCCCTTAGGGTTCCCACCCCAAGGGGTGCGGCTGTGAAGGAAATATGCCCTAGAGGCAATAATAAAGTTATTATTTATTTCCTTATATCAAGATAAATGTTTATTATTCATGCTAGAATTGTATTAACCGGAAACATAATACATGTGTGAATACATAGACAAACATAGTGTCACTAGTATGCCTCTACTTGACTAGCTCGTTTATCAAAGATGGTTATGTTTCCTAACCATGGACAAAAGAGTTGTCATTTGATTAACGAGATCACATCATTAGAAGAATGATGTGATTGACATGACCCATTCCGTTAGCCTAGCACTTGATTGTTTAGTATATTGCTATTGCTTTCCTCATGACTTATACATGTTCCTGTAACTATGAGAAATATGCAACTCCCGTTTACCGAGGAACACTTTGGGTACTACCAAACATCACAACGTAACTGGGTGATTATAAAGGAGTACTACAGGTGTCTTTGAAGGTACATGTTGAGTTGGCGTATTTTGAGATTAGGTTTTGTCACTCCGATTGTCGGAGAGGTATCTCTGGGCCCTCTCGGTAATGCACATCTTTATAAGCCTTGCAAGCAATGTGACTAAATGAGTTGGTTACGGAATGATGCATTACGGAACGAGTAAAGAGACTTGCCGGTAACGAGATTGAACTAGGTATAGGATACCGACGATCAAATCTCGGGCAAGTAACATACCGATGACAAAGGGAACAACGTATGTTGTTATGCGGTTTGACCGATAAAGATCTTCGTAGAATATGTAGGAACCAATATGGGCATCCAGGTTCCGCTATTGGTTATTGACCGAGAATAGTTCTAGGTTATGTCTACATAGTTCTCGAACCCGTAGGGTCCGCACGCTTAACGTTACGATGACAGTTTTATTATGAGTTTATAAGTTTTGATGTACCGAAGTTTGTTCGGAGTCCCGGATGTGATCACGGACGTAACGAGGAGTCTCGAAATGGTCGAGACATAAAGATCGATATATTGGAAGCCTATATTTGGACATCGGAATCGTTCCGGGTGAAATCGGCATTTTACCGGAGTATCGGGAGGTTATCGGAACCCCCCGGGGGGTTATTGGGCCTACATGGGCCTCGAGGGAGAAGAGGGAAGGAGGCAGGAGGGGGCCGCGCGCCCCTCCCCTTCCTAGTCCGAATAGGACAAGGGAAGGGGGGCGACGCCCCCCCCCCTTTCCTTCCCCTCTTCCTCCTCTTTCCCCCCTTCTCCTATTCCAACTAGGAAAGAAGGGAGTCCTACTCCCGATGGGAGTAGGACCCCCCCTTGGCGCGCCCTCCTTGGCTGGCCGCCT
>NC_041381.1:452413704-452452296 GCF_002162155.2 Triticum dicoccoides | reverse complement strand
GATCTACGGATCGTTCCTTAGCCGTGTGCGGTGCCCCCCTCCACCATATTCCACCTCGGTCATATCGTCACGGAGTTTAGGCGAAGCCCTGCGCCGGTAGAGCATCATCATCGTCACCACGCCGTCGTGCTGACGGAACTCATTCCCGAATCTTTGCTGGATCGGAGCCCGGGGATCGTCATCGAGCTGAACGTGTGCTGAACTCGGAGGTGCCGTACATTCGGTACTTGGATCGGTCGAATCGTGAAGACGTACGACTACATCAACTGCGTTGTCATAACGCTTCCGCTTACGGTCTACGAGGGTACGTGGACAACACTCTCTCCTCTCGTTGCTATGCCATCACCATGATCTTGCGTGTACGTAGGAATTTTTTTGAAATTACTACGTTCCCCAACAGTGGCATCCGAGCCCAGGTTTTATGCGTAGATGTCATATGCACGAGTAGAACACAAGTGAGTTGTGGGCGATACAAGTCATACTGCTTACCAGCATGTCATACTTTGGTTCGGCGGTATTGTGAGATGAAGCGGCCCGGACCGACATTACGCGTACGCTTACGCGAGACTGGTTTCACCGTTACGAGCACTCGTGCTTAAAGGTGGCTGGCGGGTGTCTGTCTCTCTCACTTTAGCTGAATCAAGTGTGGCTACGCTCGGTCCTTGCGAAGGTTAAAACAACACTAACTTGACGAACTATCGTTGTGGTTTTGATGCGTAGGTAAGAACGGTTCTTGCTAAACCCGTAGCAGCCACGTAAAATTTGCAACAACAAAGTAGAGGACGTCTAACTTGTTTTTGCAGGGCATGTTGTGATGTGATATGGTCAAGACGTGATGAGATATAAGTTGTTGTATGAGATGATCATGTTTTGTTGAAGTTATCAGCAACTGGCAGAAGCCCTATGGTTGTCTCTTTGTTGCATAGGATGCAAGTGCCAAATAATTGCTTTACTTTATCGCTATGCGATAGCAATAGTTGCAAGAGCAATAGTTGGCGAGACGACCATGTAACGACACATTGATATAGATCAAGATGATGAAGATCATGGTGTCGTGCCGGTAACGATAGAGATCATGACAGTACTTTGGAGATAGAGATCAAAGGCGCAAGATGATCATGGCCATATCATGTCACATATTTTGATTGCATATGATGTTTATCTGTTATACATCTTATTCTGTTTTGTTTGACGGTAGCATTTTAAGATGATCTCTCACTAATTATCAAGAAGTGTTCTTCCTGAGTATGCACCGTTGCGAAAGTTCTTCGTGCTGAGACACCACATGATGATCGGGTGTGATAGGCTCTACGTTCAAATACAATGGGTGCAAAACAGTTGCACACGCGGAATACTCAGGTTAAACTTGACGAGCCTAGCATATATAGATATGGCCTCGGAACACGGAGACCGAAAGGTCGAGCGTGAATCATATAGTAGATATGATCAACATATTGATGTTCACCGTTGAAACTACTCCATCTCACGTGACAATCGGACATGGTGTAGTTGATATGGATCACGTAATCACTTAGAGGATTAGAGGGATGTCTATCTAAGTGGGAGTTCTTAAGTAATATGATTAATTGAACTTAAATTTATCATGAACTTAGTCCTGGTAGTATTTTGCAAATTATATTGTAGATCAATAGCTTGCGTTGTTGCTTTCATATGTTTATTTTGATACGTTCCTAGAGAAAATTGTGTTGAAAGATGTTAGTAGCAATGATGCGGATTGGATCCGTGATCTGAGGTTTATCCTCATTGCTGCACAGAAGAATTATGTCCTTAATGCACCGCTAGGTGACAGACCTATTGCAGGAGCAGACGCAGACGTTATGAACGTTTGGCTAGCTCAATATGATGACTACTTGATAGTTTAGTGCACCATGCTTAACGACTTAGAATCGGGACTTCAAAGATGTTTTGAACGTCATGGACCATATGAGATGTTCCAAGAATTGAAGTTAATATTTCAAGCAAATACCCGAGTTGAGAGATATGAAGTCTCCAACAAGTTCTATAACTAAAAGATGGAGGAGAATCGCTCAACTAGTGAGCATGTGCTCAGATTGTCTGGGTACTTCAATCACTTGAATCAAGTGGGAGTTAATCTTCCAGATAAGATAGTGATTGATAGAATTCTCTAGTCACCATCACTAAGTTACTAGAACTTCGTGATGAACTATAGTATGCAAGGGATGACGAAAATGATTCCCGAGATCTTCGTGATGTTGAAATCGACGAAGGTAGAAATCAAGAAAGAGCATCAAGTGTTGATGGTTGACAAGATCACTATTTTCAAGAAAAGGGCAAAGGAAAAGAAAGGGAACTTCAAGTAGAATGACAAGCAAGTTGTCAGTCCCGCGAAGAAGCCCAAAGCTGGACCAAAGCCTGAAACTGAGTGATTATACTGCAAAGGAAATGGTCACTAGAAGCGGAAATGCCCTGAATATTTGGTGGATAAGAAGGATGGCAAAGTGAACAAGGGTATATTTGATATACATGTTATTGATGTATACTTTACTAGTGTTTATAGTAGCCCCTGAGTATTTGATACTTGTTCGGTTGCTAAATATTAGTAACTCAAAACAGGAGTTACAGAATAAACAAAAACTAGTTGAGGGTGAAGCGACGATGTGTGTTGGAAGTGGTTCCAAGATTGATATGATCATCATCGCACACTCCCTATACTTTCGGGATTAGTGTTAAACCTAAATAAATGTTATTTGGCATTTGCATTGAGCATGAATATGATTTGATCATGTTTATTGCAATACAGTTATTCATTTAAAGTCAGAGAATAATTGTTGTTCTGTTTACATGAATAAAACCTTCAATGGTCATACACCCAATGAAAATAGTTTGTTGGATCTCGATCGTAGTGATACACATATTCATAATATTGATGCCAAAAGATGCAAAGTTAATAATGATAGTGCAACTTATTTGTGGCACTGCCGTTTGGGTCATATCGGTGTAAAGCGCATGAAGAAACTCCATAAAGATGGATTTTCGGAATCACTTAGTTATGAATCATTTGATGCTTGCGAACCGTGCCTTTTGGGCAAGATGACTAAAACTCTGTTCTCCGGAACAATGGAACAAGCTACTGACTTATTGGAAATAATACATACCGATATATGCGATCCAATGAGTGTTGATGCCCGTGGCAAGTATCGTTATTTTCTGACCTTCACAAAATGATTTGAGCAGATATGGGTATATCTACTTGATGAAACATAAGTCTGAAATAATTGAAAAGTTCAAAGAATTTCAGAGTGAAGTGGAAAAATCATTGTAACAAGAAAATAAAGTTTCTACGATCTGATCGCGGAGACGAATATTTGAGTTACGAGTTTGGTCTTCAATTAAAACAATGTGGAATAGTTTCACAGCTCACGCCACCTGGAACACCACAATGTTATGGTGTGTCCGAACGTCGTAACCGCACTTTATTGGATATGGTGCGATCTATGATGTCTCTTATCGGTTTTACCACTATCGTTTTGGGGTTGTGCATTAGAGACAGTTGCATTCACGTTTAAAAAGGGCACCATCTAAATCCATTGAGACGACACCGTATGAACTATGGTTTAGCAGTAAACCTAAGCTGTCGTTTCTTAAAGTTTGGAGTTGCGATGCTTATATGAAAAAGGTTTTCAACCTGATAAGCTCGAACCCAAATCGGAGAAGTGCGTCTTCATAGAATACCCAAAGGAAACTGTTGGGTACACCTTCTATCACAGATCCGAAGGCAAAACATTCGTTGCTAAGAATGGATCCTTTCTAGAGAAGGAGTTTCTCTTGAAAGAAGTGAGTGGGAGGAAAGTAGAACTTGATGAGGTAACTGTACCTGCTCCCTCATTTGAAAGTAGTTCATCACAGAAATCTGTTCCTGTGACTACTACACCAATTAGTGAGGAAGTTAATGATGATGATCATGAAACTTCAGATTAAGTTACTACAGAATCTCGTAGGTCTTACAGAGTAAGATCCGCACCAGAGTGGTACGGTAATCCTGTTCTGGAAGTTATGTTACTAGACCATGACGAACCTATGAACTATGAAGAAGCGATGGCGAGCCCAGATTCTGCAACATGGCTTGAGGCCATGAGATCTGAGATAAGATCCATGTATGAAAACAAAGTATGGACTTTGATTGACTTGCCCAATGATCGGCGAGACATTGAGATTAAATGGATCTTCAAGAGGAAGACGGACGCTGATAGTGTTACTATCTACAAAGCTAGAATTGTCGCAAAAGGTTTTCGACAAGTTCAAGGTGTTGACTACGATGAGAGTTTTTCACTCGTATCTATGCTTAAGTCTATCTGAATCATGTTAGAAATTGCCGCATTTTATGAAATCTGGCAAATGGATAAACTAAACTGCATTCCTTAATGGTTTTCTTAAAGAAGAGTTGTATATGATGCAACCAGAAGGTTTTGTCAATCCTAAAGGTGCTAACAAATTGTTCAAGCTCCAGCGATCCATCTATGGACTGGTGCAAGCATCTCGGAGTTGGAATATATGCTTTGATGAGTTGATCAAAGCATATGGTTTTATACAGACTTTTGAAGAAGCCTGTATTTACAAGAAAGTGAGTGGGAGCTCTGTAGCATTTCTAATATTATATGTGGATGACATATTGTTAATTGGAAATGATATGGAAATTCTGGATAGCATGAAAGGATACTTGAATAAGAGTTTTTCAAAGCAAGACCTCGGTGAAGCTGCTTACACATTGAGCATCAAGATCTATATAGATAGATCAAGACGCTTGATAAGATTTTTCAATGAGTACATACCTTGATAAATTTTTGAAATAGTTCAAAATGGAACAGTCAAAGAAAGGAGTTCTTGCCTGTGTTACAAGGTGTGAAGTTGAGTAAGACTCAAGACCCGACCATTGCAGAAAATAGAAAGAGAATGAAAAGTCATTCCCTATGCCTCATTCATAGGTTCTATAAAGTATGCTATGCTGTGAACATACCTATTGTATACCTTGCTCTGTGTTTGGCAAAGGAATACAATTTTGATCTAATAAGTAGATCACTGGTCATGGGTCAAGAATATCCTTAGTGAGGGCTAAGGAGATGTTTCTCGATTATGGAGGTGATAAAAGAGCCCGTCGTAAAAGTTATAACGATGCAAGCTTTTACACCGATCCAGATGACTCTAAGTCTCAATCTGGATACATATTGAAAGTGGGAGCAATTAGCTAGAGTAGCTCCGTGCAAAGCATTATAGACATAGAATATTTGCAAAATACATACGACTCTGTAATATGACAGACCCGTTGACTAAACTTCTCTCACGAGCAAAACATGATCATACGTTAGTACTCTTTGGGTGTTAATCACATAGCGATGTGAACTAGATTATTGACTCTAGTAAACCCTTTGGGTGTTGATCACATGACGATGTGAACTATGGGTATTAATCACATACACATGTGAATATTGGTGTTAAATCACATGATGATGTGAACTAGATTATTGACTCTAGTGCAAGTGGGAGACTGAAGGAAATATGCCCTAGAGGCAATAATAAAGTTATTATTTATTTCCTTATATCATGATAAATGTTTATTATTCATGCTAGAATTGTATTAACCGGAAACATAATACATGTGTGAATACATAGACAAGCATAGTGTCACTAGTATGCCTCTACTTGACTAGCTCGTTTATCAAAGATGGTTATGTTTCCTAACCATGGACAAAAGAGTTGTCATTTGATTAACGGGATCACATCATTAGAAGAATGATGTGATTGACATGACCCATTCCGTTAGCCTAGCACTTGATCGTTTAGTATATTGCTATTGCTTTCTTCATGACTTATACATGTTCCTGTAACTATGAGAAATATGCAACTCCCGTTTACCGGAGGAACACTTTGGGTACTACCAAACGTCACAACGTAACTGGGTGATTATAAAGGAGTACTACAGGTGTCTCCGAAGGTACATGTTGAGTTGGCGTATTTCGAGATTAGGTTTTGTCACTCCGATTGTCGGAGAGGTATCTCTAGGCCCTCTCGGTAATGCACATCTTTATAAGCCTTGCAAGCAATGTGACTAAATGAGTTGGTTACGGAATGATGCATTACGAAACGAGTAAAGAGACTTGCCGGTAACGAGATTGAACTAGGTATAGGATACCGACGATCAAATCTCGGGCAAGTAACATACCGATGACAAAGGGAACAACGTATGTTGTTATGCGGTTTGACCGATAAAGATCTTCGTAGAATATGTAGGAACCAATATGGGCATCCAGGTTCCGCTATTGGTTATTGACCGAGAATAGCTCTAGGTTATGTCTACATAGTTCTCGAACCCGTAGGGTCCGCACGCTTAACGTTACGATGACAGTTTTATTATGAGTTTATAAGTTTTGATGTACTGAAGTTTGTTCGGAGTCCCGGATGTGATCACGGACGTAACGGGGAGTCTCGAAATGGTCGAGACATAAAGATCGATATATTGGAAGACTATATTTGGACATCGGAATCGTTCTGGGTGAAATCGGCATTTTACCGGAGTATCGGGAGGTTACCGGAACCCCCCGGGGGGTTATTGGGCCTACATGGGCCTCGAGGGAGAAGAGGGAAGGAGGCAGGAGGGGGCCGCGCGCCCCTCCCCTTCCTAGTCCGAATAGGACAAGGGAAGGGGGGCGACGCCCCCCCTTTCCTTCCCCTCTTCCTCCTCTTTCCCCCCTTCTCCTATTCCAACTAGGAAAGAAGGGAGTCCTACTCCCGATGGGAGTAGGACTCCCCCCTTGGCTCGCCCTCCTTGGCCGGCCGCCTCCTCCCCCTGGCTCCTTTATATACGGGGGCGGGGGGCACCCCATAGACACAAGTTGATCTACAGATCGTTCCTTAGCCGTGTGCGGTGCCCCCCTCCACCATATTCCACCTCGGTCATATCGTCGCGGAGTTTAGGCGAAGCCCTGCGCCGGTAGAGCATCATCATCGTCACCACGCCATCGTGCTGACGGAACTCATCCCCGATGCTTTGCTGGATCGGAGCCCGGGGATCGTCATCGAGCTGAACGTGTGCTGAACTCGGAGGTGCCGTACGTTCGGTACTTGGATCGATCGGATCGTGAAGACGTACGACTACATCAACTGCGTTGTCATAACGCTTCCGCTTACGGTCTACGAGGGTACGTGGACAACACTCTCTCCTCTCGTTGCTATGCCATCACCATGATCTTGTGTGTACGTAGGAATTTTTTTGAAATTACTATGTTCCCCAACAGGCTGCCCCAAAAACGCATCTAGGGTGGCGGCCAAGGGGGGGAGAGAGGGAAACTTGCCCCCCAAGCAAGGTGGAGGCGCCCCCTCCCCAAACCCTAGGCGCCTTGGGCCCTGGCGGGGGAGGGGGGGGCGCACCAGCCCACCTGGGGCTGGTCCCCTCCCACACTTGGCCCATGCAGCCCTCTGGGGCCGGTGGGCCCACTTGGTGGACCCCCGGGACCCTCTCGGTGGTCCCGGTACATTACCGATAACACCCGAAACTTTTCCGGTGACCAAAACAGGACTTCCCATATATAAATCTTTACCTCCGGACCATTCCGGAACTCCTAGTGACGTCCGGGATCTCATCCGGGACTCCGAACAACATTCGGTAACCACATACAAACTTCCTTTATAACCCTAGCGTCATCGAACCTTAAGTGTGTAGACCCTACGGGTTCGGGAACCATGCAGACATGACCGAGACGTTCTCCGGTCAATAACCAACAGCGGGATCTGGATACCCATGTTGGCTCCCACATGTTCCACGATGATCTCATCGGATGAACCACGATGTCGAGGATTCGATCAATCCCGTATACAATTCCCTTTGTCTAGCGGTATTGTACTTGCCCGAGATTCGATCGTCGGTATGCCGATACCTTGTTCAATCTCATTACCGGCAAGTCTCTTTACTCGTTCTGTAACACATCATCCCATGATCAACCCCTTGGTCACATTGTGCACATTATGATGATGTCCTACCGAGTGGGCCCAAAGATACCTCTCCGTCAACCGGAGTGACGAATCCCAGTCTCGATTCGTGCCAACCCAACAGACACTTTCGGAGATACCCGTAGTGCACCTTTATAGCCACCCAGTTACGTTGTGACGTTTGGTACACCCAAAGCATTCCTACGGTATCCGGGAGATGCACAATCTCATGGTCTAAGGAAATAATACTTGACATTAGAAAAGCTTTAGCATACGAACTACACGATCTTTGTGCTAGGCTTAGGATTGGGTCTTGTCCATCACATCATTCTCCTAATGATGTGATCCCGTTATCAACGACATCCAATGTCCATGGTCAGGAAACTGTAACCATCTATTGATCAACGAGCTAGTAAACTAGAGGCTTACTAGGGACATGGTGTTGTCTATGTACCCACACATGTATCTGAGTTTCCTATTAATACAATTATAGCATGGATAATAAACGATTATCATGAACAAGGAAATATAATAATAACTAATTTATTATTGCCTCTAGGGCATATTTCCAACAATTGCAACCGTCTGAAGCTTCCACGCGCCACCGCTTGGAACGTCGCCGCCCTGCCAAAACTTCACCCGAAAGCCATTGTGCCGTCGTCGTCCGCCTCCTCTCCCACCGCCGTTGTCGTCGCCTCACCCGCACCGTCCACCGCCACCACTCGCGCTTGCCGCTGCCTCGGTTGTGCCTCTCGTCGTTGTCGTCCACACCCATGGCCGCCTCACTCGTGTCGGAAGCGCCGCATCCGCACTCACTGCCACGCCATGCCCCTCGCCAACAACCACCCCATAATCGTTCGTGTCACTGACAAGCGGGTCATGGGGATTACCTCTTTTTGTTTAATTGTAAAATAAAATAAAAATGCAGTCAGGGGAAGAAGATTAGGGGAACCGACAAAAGTTGCTTTCGAAAAACTTCCCCTAACTTTCTTGGGAAGGCCAAAAAACCACTTTTGCTGGATGTTTTTAGGGGGGCTGTTGGAGTTTCTTAGGGCCAGTTATTTTGGCGGCTTAAAAAATAAGCCGCTTCCTCCCCAGCTTTTTCCATAAGATGTCTCTCTTATTCATTGGGGCTTTTAAACTAGTTATGGGATACTAATTTAGAAGCCTCACCAAATTTAAGAAGCAGCTTATTTTTTTAAGCTGGGAAGATGCAACTTATTTTTTAAGCCGCCCAAAAGAAGTGGCCCTTAGTCACTTGCATGGCAACATCGTCGGGTTGTACTGTCTTAACATCAGTTGCCTCACTGAGGGTCTCTCTAAGACTAGGGAGCATGCGTCATTATTTGAGGACAACAATGCGCCCCTCAATCACCTCGGACCTCCAAACTTCAGTTTGGACTCGGGTTATGAGTTATGACTTGTATGCTCCGACAGCAGAGTGAACAGATGGCTAAGAAAAGTCGACCTTCACATGAAAAAAAAACTAGTGTGCAACATGTTGAGATCCAAAGGTCGTCCTAGATCCCTTATCCCATGAAAAAAGTGCAACTGATTTTTTGGTTGTAATCTACAAGAGCATGCTAGAATATAAGAAAGTCAGACTCAAATGTTTCTATTAACTACAAGATCATGTCTCGAGATGAATGCAATAAAGTAGGACTTATATATTCCTATGTTGTGAGAATCAACTCCACCTACTCAAGATTTCATGTGAGAATCCAACAGGATTCTTATGAGATTGTGCCAATGAAAAATAATCCCAAATTCCAGTGGTAAGGGTACCCACCCGAAGAGGAAAGCTTTTACGGGTACAAATGGATCATATCACCGGCCCGGGTATCTAGGGGCTTTCGAGTCATGCGCCGCGTCGGAGTTGCCACTCTTAAGGGATAAGAACATTAGCTCCATTTCAAAGAATTAATGGTTGCAGGAGAGTTGTTTCCTTGCAATTACAAAATCGAATGGTCGTATCCCTTGAATACAAGATAGGTAGGGGCGTAGTGCTATCAGCCATCTGGGTCCTGAACCTATCAACCGTGTTACCATCATCGTCGATGAGACCCCTTCGGGCATCAACCCCTCCCTATAGTCTTCAAACAACATCCAGATGGAATGAATCTCTTTAGTGATCCTTCACTGACCAAGATGACCTACCGGGCACCCTCCATCCCAGTCATGATGGTCGTCAAATTCTCCAGCATGAGGAAGCAAGTGCGGCCAAAGGGTACCGTAACCGTGCAAGGCAAAGTGAGAGAGGTTGACCTCTCTCGACCGGCTCAGTTCATAAGGATCGGGTGGCTCTATAATCCCGTCGTGAACATGAGCTCCTAGCATTCCCTAGGTTCCTGGATGTTTTTGCTTAGAGCGTTATTGGCATGATGTGGTTAGGGAAATGTGCAAAAGATAGAAAAACACATCTATCATTCGCCCATTTTTCTTATGTCACTCTAAAAATTGGCATCACACTTCTCTCACTCTTACCGTTTTAGTGTATCACAAAAGTCGGTCCGAGTGGCAAGATCGAAATTTTCGGAGGGTAAATTAATTTTGTTTATGCCACTATAACAAGGCTAGAGTGGCAAAAGTGAAATGTCAATGCTTTTAGCTCTAGTACCTCTTGTGTTTGGGATGATATCCCTGACTTTATTTCATCTTCCCTTGTAAATGATCTTTCCATTATTTGATGAACAAAGTCTCTTGATGTAAAAAATGGCATAAGAAAATTTGGAAAAAAAAACCTAGAGTGGCAAAAACAAAACCCTCAAAAAAATGAATCTCCTAATAATTCCTGGCCCTACTCCGCACCGAGCTAAACCCTGAGACCGAAAGAGGGGACGAAGCAATTTCATGACCCAAAGGATGCTGCGGTGTGTGTACACCCAGCGGCGGTGGGCGCACCGCCGGGGCGGCTTCGTCACCGGCGGCACCGGATGGTCGCAGAAGGCCCGCCCGGCCGCCGTGATGGGCGCGAAGAAGTCGGAGTGGTGGGCGGTGGACGGCGAGCTGCACGAGATCGGGGAGGGCGTGCCGCACCGCGAGCGCTTCGCCATCCCGCGCGACAACCTCCCGAACCGCCGCCGCAAGCAGATGCGCGAGCAGTTCATGCGCCGCACGCGTCTCGTCCTCAAGGACTCGGTAATCACAGCCGCGCCTGGCAAACATTCTGCGCTTCCCCACTTCTGACCCATTGGCCTGTTGGTAGCTGTTCCTTCAACCCTAGATTTATTTTTTCTGTGGTTAGGCGTCTCTGTATGGTTGGTCGAAATGGGGTGATTGCTCCGAGCGAAACCAAATTCGGTGAATCGTTAGTGGGGTATCCAATTGAAAGTTTGAAACGGGTTCCACTGGAATTTGGTGGCAGCGTCCTCATTTCTCTTCTTTTCTGTCAGAAGACAGGGCGTTCAGGTTTGGTGGAAGCGAATTAACATGGCCTTTCGCTTCACGATTTGGGCTCAAATCAGCTGTGATTGGCTATTTTTGTATTCGTTTATGAATGATTTGGATGCGGTCGGATGGAATGATTTCTGCTGGTTGGTTAGTGCAGTGTTTAGGCAGGATCCATTTATGTTCGTTAGGAATTTGGGATGAATTCCACCAGAATCAACTAAATTTGTTCCTCTTTATTATTAGAGATGATGTGGCCGTTCTGGCAGTCATCATGCACAAGTTTGGAACCATAGTATGTGTTGTTGAATGGATGCAACTTGAGTTATAGAATGAAATGAATGACATGTGGTACTATTGACCAAAACTTTTCAGACTCTTATAGTGGCTTTGTTTTATTCCATAAGAAACAAAGAAATTCTGAAGCACATTAACTTGCTATAATTTAATCTGCTCTTGATAGTTAGATAACATGTTAACTGTGAGGACCACAGTTTTATTAGCGTGCTATCTCAGCGCTATAGCGTTTGGAGGGGCATCATGCTATAGCGCCAATTTAGCGCGCTAACGCTTCGGCCGCTATTTGCCATAGCCCACCATTTAAAAGTTTAGTGAGGACAGGTGCAAACCAAAGAACATGTCGCGTGTAGCAATTTCATGATCAGTACATGCTTTGGATGGGGACAAACAAACTGAAGCAATTCTATAACTAAGGGCCAACGCATAACATAGGCTATGCTTAGCTGATTCTGGCGAGTCCTGTGTTAGTAAGTGCTTCCATTGGGGTGTTGCAGCCGCTGGTTCATATAAAATAATTTTCTAACTGTTTGCGGCATGCCGCAACCTTTAGTACAACATTGCTTGGTTTTTTACTAAACTTTGGCTACCACCACACCTCTTTTACTGATTTTGAGGTGTTTCTGTCTTGGAAGTTCATGTGGAGCCTTTTGCTTGGGGACCAACTTCATTGAAAATACTGGCACCTCAGAATTTTGTTTACACAAACAATAAGCCAAACAGTCCCACTGTACTGTGGTTATTTCATGTTTCTGGATCCACGTCGTGTTCTTATCTCCATTCTATGTATGTTTGGATGAGATGTTTGTTTGGGATGCAATGTTCAACTTCCTTTTGCTACTCATGTTTCATAGTAGTTGTTAATAGTAAAGGCCTTGTTTGGGATGCCTGATCATGGCTGGGATCCTGACCTAACACCTACCAACCCCCAATTCATTTTGGTTGGGACAGGGCTTGCCAAACAAGACCTAAGTTGAGACTTGAGATATCCAGGATTCAAGAGATAAGGAGCCATTCATATCAATTTCATGTCTGGCTATCCCAAGGCACTTTACAAGATAATCTGTAGTATTTAGACCAAATACCAATCCTAGTTTTGCACTACAACGTTCTCACTTTCCTTTCTCTGATGTTGTCCAATTGGAAAAGATGAGTTGAGTGTTTAATTGTTATGTTTGTTTCGCTAGCTCCTGTAATGGATTACTTTATTCAAGAATCAGCTGCTTAATTACTTTTTTTTACAACGGAGTTAATGCTAGCATCAATAAATGAAGGGGAACTTTTTCCTCCGTTTTCATGTAATAGTTGTTGATACTATGTAGGTACATAACTATATTATGCAAAAGTCCGATCCTATTTGCGATTTCAAATACTTCCATTCACTTTCATATTATCAGACTTAACCATCACAAACTTACAGGAACATGAAACTTGGTGCAAAAAATATATGGAACTGTACCAAGAACTTAGAGAGAACTGGGAACGGTTGTACTGGGATGAAGGTTATTCAAAAAAGATTGCCGAAGATCGCGCTAATTATGACTCTGCTGAAGAAGATGATCTAGACTTCTCACCATACAGGTAACAGACCCTGAACAGTTCTATAATTCTTTTCACACTAATGAGCAAAGTTGGTCCCTCGAATTTGGATAATAGGCCACTTTAGTCCTTGATGTTTCCAATTTGGGTCACTCACAGACCCATGAGATAACATGACGGTGTTCATGCAACATAAGCACCCCTTCTATCCTAGTGCCCAAGTCATATCATCTAATTTATTTGCTCAACTGTCAAAGGAGCCAGAGTTGACATCACTCTATATGTGGCTGATCTTCTTGTTTCCAAGTGTTGCAATATGTTATACATTGCCATGAAAAAGTAATTTTGGAAAATTCAAATATCAGTTCCCATGTTCCATTTATGTGCTGATCATTATTGGATGCCTTGAACAGCAATCTAGGAAAAATGGGTGCTGACGTTGGATGACAATGTGGCTGCCATGTCATCTCACAGATGTGTTCAGGCCAAATTATAATACCATGGACTGAACCTGAACCGGCCCTTTCTAACTTCAGTGATGTAGCTTCTCCAATTAATGAAAAGATGTGCACATCCCCCTCCAGCCCCCAGCTAATAAACTTGAAGAAACAACTTGGACATATATCTTGGAGTAATATTTTAATTGGTTTCTTTCAGGACATAACCCAAGTTTACTTAAATGTAATCATGTGATAAATATCGGGTAGAACTACAAACTTTGCGCTTTCCTCTCATTATTCGATTATTGCAGCTTCCAAATGTTTAGCAATCTTTTCAACTAGTCATGAGTAGATTAGCGTCACAAATATATCTTCATTCAAGTGGTCTCATATATTCAATTTTATATTGCAGCAGGAGAAGGAGCTCCAGTGTAGAGCCAAACAAGGTATTTTATCTACTCTTGTACTGTTGATACATGTTGCATGCCATTTTGTTATGCACAGGAACTTGAATGCTGTTGACTGCATGCTAATACTTTGGGCTTTTCTGATATTCTTCACATACTGCAAACAGTTAGAGTCAGGCTGACAGAACCGTTGGAAAAAAACTGAGTAAACTGTTTCAGCTAATTATTTATGCTTACACCAGAAGCTATTTAAGCTGGCAGCAGGAAAAGTACTTGAGCTGACAGATCTGTTGGAAAAAACCCGAGTAAACTGTTTCAGTGAATTATTTAGGCTTACACCGAAAGCTCTTAAAGCTGGCAGTGGGAAAGCCACCTCTTTTTGCTGGGAATGTGTGGGAAAGCCAACTAGATTTTGTACTTCTTGTTTGGGCATCTTAATTTGGCATACATCAGGTAACATGGAAACAGTATTGTGCTCTGTATGTTGGTCAGTCTTGACCTTGTACTATCTATTCTACTGGAAGTGCTGCCTAAAAGTACCATATTACCATATGCTACCTGGATTTTGCTACAATTGAACAAAATCTAGCATGAACCATTAAAGAATACAGAAATCCTCAGTGTACCTTCTTACACTCTCCCAGTTTTTCTCTCTTTTAGTTTATTTTCATATGCACCAGGCGAATTGAGGCATAGACATGTCTTATCTCCACAAACTTTTGAATCCTCGGTGTGATAAGATTACCACCTAAAATTGCATATTGGTGAATGATCACGTAGCAAAGACCCAACGGAGTCTCAAGATAACCCGCTCTCCAGACCTGCCAAACAGCCCACCTAGAACAGATGGCAGAATTAACAGAGTTAATCAATGATTTGTTGTGTTTTGAAGCCAACGAAACCAGTGACATGGACAAAGTGACCTTGTTTCCCTCTTTTTTTAACGCTGCTGCTGCTCCTGTTGTCTTCTTTGGACCGGCCTCCCTCTGTGACCCTAGTGTATGTCAGCACCCGCAGTCACAAAAACACTGAGCAGGACCTTTGCTCAAGTGTTTAAAGCCAAATTAAATTATTAAACTTAGTTTTCACTGTGCGTTGCTGAAGTTTATGTTTGGCTATGTCCGTAGGTGCCAGTGTGGGTGCTTCAGTTGGACCATACAACTGGTATCTGGGCATACAACTTCCTGATTGTGATGAGAGTTATTGGGAAATCTGATGTTGAATTAGTACACAACAACTGCTAGTACATTGTTGCACCTCAATTTACAAGGACGATTACACCGTGTTAATTTTGGAAATGGGGTAGTTTGACCTTCTATAAGGTTGTGGATGAAGATGATGCTATTGGCTTTGCACAAGAGTAATTGATGGTAGTAAGTCGAATTACCATACCCCAGCGCTGTGTATACCGTATAAACGAGGCTCTACCGGCCTGGGTTTATACAGGGCCTGGAAGCTCATATGGAGTACCACCGACCTAGGAGATGTACGCTCCAGTTCAAGGATAAGGAAACCTTGCGGGCTACGTAGGAAAGTGGCCATGTGTTCTACTCGCATCCAGTCTGGACTCCTACCCATAAACGATGAAGGCATTGACATGAAGGGGGAGATTACCACCATCGAGGAGCTATATAAGGGCGTCCATGATCCCGCAAGAGGGGCCAAGCAATCCAATCCAGAGTTCTTGAAACCCTAATGATCATGGTGCATATTGCCTAGACCGACCACCATTGCCCATCGAGTTGCCTATCAACTTGCTGGATCTACTCTTTGTAACCGATATTAGTCTACATTGTACACTTTTCTCATATAATACCATCAAAGGCAGGAGCAGGGCTATAACCCATGCAAGCGGACCCAAACCTGGATATATCATGTTCTAGATCCCCTCGGTGACCTGAGGTGATGTTCCCGTGACTGCATAAATCACATGTGACTACCGTACCGCTGTGAGGTCAACAAATTATCCTCGACAATAATCATCGCTAAATGAATTAAATTGTCCAAACATTATGTATTTGTGTGACATTTGTGTAGCTTCCTGATCTGGATCTTCCATTTATCCTCAGTTCTTTGAGTATCTTTTGCCGCATCATTAAACAACCGTGTCAATGACACTAAATTTGCGAGTCACAGGTGTTGTCACTTACAAGTTTGTACTGCAGGACCTTGGTTCTGGGGAAAGCAAACAGGGTGAAACATGGGAAAGGGTTACTCAAATTCGTGACAAGTTTGAGTATGACAGAGAAAGGAGAATGAGAGAGCGAGGTAAATATCATGTCTTGATGCTGGATTATTTTGTTTATCCTGTCATTATTGATTGGTTGCATAAATTAAAAATTGCATGGTTCTTGTGAAATTTGTTGTGAAATATCAATGGCTGCCCGACACCACAACCCTGCAAATTCTTTTTGCACTGTTAGGTAGTGTTGCATGTAAAGTTTCGTTGGCGTTTCTTTCCTGGAGCTTTTTTATCACGTGTGTTTATTCAGTTGCTCATCTACTGTCTCCCTGTGATGCAGCGTTTGCTCCCATGAATATGGAAAACAATTTTGGCCAGCAGAACTGGAAAAGGCCAGAAGCCAGGACGAATCAGGGTTTCCCTCGACAAACTTAGAAACTAACTCTGGTCCACATGATTGGGCTTTCATAAATCAAACTGGTCGGGGTTTCCAACGTGACCCAAGTCCCTGAGATCAGCACAATTCGGATTTCCAAAAGGAATCAAGTTTCAGAAATCGGCAATATCCAAATTTTCGAAACCAGCTTGATGGAAACAATAAGTGATTTGGTGACCAGAATCAAGTTTTAGCCAGCATGTTGCAATCCTGCGGAGACACTAAAAGGTGGTGCACGATTGCCGAGTCTTTGTGTTCGCTGATTTCACACCTTTGTAATGCTAATTGAATTGAAAATGAGATGAGAGGTGATGGCATGCTTTTTATGTTCGTTGATGTAGTAGCACTACAGTTTATCCTTGTCCGTCAAAATGAGACGAGTGTAACATAAGATACCGCTGCCCTATTTTGCCTTTGCGGTCTTGCCCAGCTCTTATCGTGAGAAGCAGAATGGTTACTCAATGCAGTCCACTAGTTCTATGATGCTTGAGCATTTCATTCACCCTTGATTGTGATAAGAATTGCCATCCTGTGTGCTAGTAAGTATCATGCGACAAGAATTATGGAACGGGGAGGGAGTATGATTTAGTATATACTGTAATTGCTTGACAACTTAAACATCAATTATGTTTTACCGATTCCCCTTAGTTGGATGTTGAACTGTGTTTGTTAGGATGGCCGCATCCAAATATTATCGTGTCAATCTTTTTTTTTGTATCTGTTTTACTAAATGATCTGATCAACCAGGGTATCAGACTGAAGAAACTGAAATACACACGAGAAACAAACATCTCTCATATGAGTGGTGCTATCTTGCAAGTTGCTATCGGTGTTCTGTAGCCGAGTGGTCTAAAGCAGGGAATCGCGCGGTCGTGTAAGGACCATTGGTGAGCATGTTGCTGCGGCAACTTGGGAGGACTGAGAATCCCTGAAGCAAAAAATTCCGAGAGCACCGGGTTGGAGACAAGCCGCTTCTCAACTTGGATGGCGTATCTCGCCTTGGTGGGACACGGACGGTTTTGGTCGTGCTGAGATTGCTGTCGTTCTTCAGGAGATCAAAGAATCAAGTGGGCATTTTCAGAGCTTTAGGGTGTAATTCATATGGCGGCTCATTTATGCGCGAAACACGCGCCTCGTCGTCAACGGGGATGTCTTCTCTGGTAGACTGGGGATATCACAGTCACTCTAACCATCCAACCACATGTTGGTTCGCTTTTCTAACGCAGGTTGTATCGTGATTGTATGCCTTATTAAGTACTCCCTCCGTCCGAAAATACTTGTCATCAAAATGGACAAAAGGGGATGTATCTAGAATTAAAATACATCTAGATACATCCCCTTTTATTCATTTTGATGACAAGTATTTCCGGACGGAGGGAGCATTAAGGAATTACTCAAAAAAGAAAAAAGAAACCTCGGAGAAGCAACGCATCAAATATCTGCAATCTCCACAGCAAATCTGTGGATAACGAAGGGCCACAGAAAGATGAAAGGCATCTCATATCTCCTCCCCACTATCATCCATCCGTACGAACCAACAGGTCACCGAGCATCTGCCTGCCGCTTGGATGTGTGACGGAGTCGGAGAACTCGCCACGGATAAACAATCGGACGGGGGTGGATGTCGCGGCACCACGTGATGGCAAAGGGAATGAATATTAACTTAGTTGCATGGAAGCAGTGACAGCCATGGACGGGGAGCTTATTTTGTTATTGCTTCTGGTGAGGAATCCCACGCAACGCAATCCCAGAGGATCAGTGCCAATTGCCAAATGGGGGTGGAGTAACTACCAATCGTGCACACAGAGAACTTCTTTTTTGGGTAATTTTGATTATCATATTCGTAATCTCTGACACGCATGGATCCTCTTGATGCCAGCCCTAACTTGCAAGTTGTGGCTTAAGATAATAATCGGAAAGGGGAGGATTCAAAAGCCCAGTATGCCAACAAGGATGATCAACCCTACCCTAACCTAGCAAGTGTGGAGCGTAATTGGTATTCTAATTGCAGAACATAGCTGCATAGGACGCGGATTGTGAATCTGAACTCGTCAGGGTACATATATATGGCGCCAATGTTGTTGTAAAAAAATCCATTTCATTCTTCTTTTATGCTAAGCATCAGCCAAAGTTACTACATCGGATGAAAAGATACAAGAGAACAGATGCATCACTCGGAGCTCGCCGAGATCCACATCGCGGCCATGCACGCACCGAATTCTCGTGAGAGCCTGCGAGCTATGCTGCTTGGCGATCGATCTAGCAATGCCAGAGCGTGGCATGCCTGCCTGTCATGTCGTCGCCGCCGGACCGGACTGGAGCAAGCGGTCAGGCGTAGAGCGGGCGCTCGGTCCAGGCGCCGGCGACGTGGCCGTTCTCGCAGACGTAGGCGCGCACCACGGGCTCGCCGTCGTCGTGGTACCCGTAGAAGCTGCGGAGGCAGAAGGCGGAGTAGAGGTCCCACGCCTCCGTGCATCCGCAGAAGGCGCAGTCCACGGCCACGGTGGGGCGCCGCGTGTCCCGGAGCGCGCGCCGCACCTGGGAGCGCGCGAAGTCCTGGAACACGCCGCGGAACACCATGTATTTGCGCCGCTCCTCCGCGTGCACGCACCCGGGCCACTCGCAGATGTACAGCCGGTCGCCGCGGAACCGGCTGGCCAGCAGCTTGTTGCCCTGCTCGCGGCTCAGCGTCCAGGACCCCGACGCCAGGTGCGAGCCCACGGGCCCCAGCCACCGCCGCGCCCGCCGACGGGTACCCGACACCACGCCGCGCCGGACGGCATTGGCTGCCGGCGGCGCCTCCTCCTCCTCTGCCGTTGCGGCCGGCGCGGGCGCGGCGGCGATCTGCGTCTCGGAGCAGTCGTAGGCCGCGTCCAGGTACAGGTCATCGTAGAGGGACCACGCGGCGGCGTCCGTGGCGGCCAGCGTGCCGTCGCTGGGTCTCGGCTCGGCCTGCGCGGCGGCCTTGGGCGGCTGGAGCGAGGAGGTGGCCGTGGGCTCGAGGGATGAGGAGGAGGATGACGAGGAGGCCGGGACGGTGAGGTCGGGGCCGATGTCGAGCTCGAGGCCGAAGTCGTCGGAGGGCTCGAGGAGGATCCCGGCGCGGAGGAGGCCGGGGCAGCAGACGGACATCTTGTGGAGCGCGGCCCACGCGGCGGGCGCCCCGTCCGCGGGGAGCAGCTCGGCGGGGAGCGCCCGGGAGAGGCGCGGCGGGAAGCAGGCGGCCCGGAGGAGCGCGGCGAGGCGCGGGGACGCGCAGGACGCGCGCGCCCAGTCGCGCGGGTCCCCCTCGAGGCGTCCGAGGATCTGCAGCAGCACGTCGTCCGCCAGCGCCGACAGCGGCTCCACCTCCTCCGCCGCCGCAGCAGCCTCCTTGCCGTCCCTCCGCCTCTTGGCGACGACGACGGCGATCTCCCCCTGCTGCTGCTGCTCCGCGCCGCTCATGGCTGCGGCCCGCGTCGCGCTCCTGCTTTCTTGGCGAGCGAGTGGCTGCGCTGCTGACCGTTCGGCCGTTCGGTTGCGAGGCTGGTTTAACTTTCGGGTTGTGTTGGGTCCGTTTTTCTGTGGTGGTGGCCTGGGCTGGGGGCTGGGGGCTGCGGGAGACGGATGAGATGATGCTTTTCTTGTCGTTACAAAACTCTTGCCTGCAATCCCAACGTGTGGATGGAGGCTGCGCGGGTGTGCCGAACGATGAGCGGTCACTCTCGGCCCCCGTGTGTCAACCTCCACGATTATTTTATTCGATTGAAACGAGGGGCTCAACATTCTTCCAACAGAGCATTGTCTCTCACTCCTCCCAGTCCCAGGAACACCATGCATGCAGGCACAACACAACTCCATCACACCCACACACTTGACCGGCTGCTAGAAAAAACAAACTCACCTCCTGCTAAAAAAAGGACCAGCCCTCATAAGGCCATGTGCAGCGTCGGGTGCTTATGCATATCGGTGTTTAAAGGGAGAGAACACAATTACAGTACATCTCAAAAATATTGTCACACGGATAAACATTTATCTCAAAGGGTACCCAGCGTGCGCTTCACATAAGATACGTTGTAGACAAGATTTTTAATAAATACAGATATAATGACACACGCTATTACAATCACATAGGTGCACGATATCTCAAACCATAATCCTAGACCTATGGGCGATCTACGCTCGTTTTACAAAAGCTTCCAAATAATTCTCTCCTCCCTGTTTCGAGAATACCCCCCTCCCCCCCTCTAATTTCGAAGGGGTGGGGCCCCTCCCTCCTCCTTAGCTTCAATCCTAATATTTCATCTAACCAAGTCCGTTAAATCCGTAATTGTTTTTCTGTAGCTCTAGCATTACTTCAAAATATTACTACAATCACCCTAGCAGATTGACACATGCTAGGTTGATAAAAAGGCAACAACAAACAACACAAAAGAGAAATATAATGTTATGAGTTGTGCAAACACGGATTAGAAGACCACTCTCACTCCTAGGAGAGAAGAACATATAGTAATATAATTACATCTCAAAATAAATGTACCTACCATGTGCTTCACACGGGTTCTTAGATACTGTTCAATTGTAGTATCTGTGAAATCAGGATAACATTTATCTCTCATAAGCACCGGCTAGCATTGGAAGCCAAAGTTTGCTTCTACACCCCCCCAACCCGATTACTCGTGCAAACCTATGTCATAAATAAAACCATTATCTTCTTATTGAGGCACCCGTTTTAGCACCTACATTATACAAGGTCTAAGACACACATTGTGATAAACATGAGGTTTGATCCTGGGTTGAAACGACAACCATTCTCTTTAACGTCCAATCAAAGCTTGATTCTCTCGGGTCTAACAGAGCCTTGTCCGATCCTAACTACAAATGTCAATGTTATGAGTACTTCATGAATAGGGTGGAAGCATAGTTTAAAAACCGAACCGGCGACTGAACACGTGAGGCTATCGGTTCAGGTTTTTATTGGTCGGACCGCCGGGTCATTGATTCATTGGTGACAAAAATAGAGCACTTAAGATAAATTTTCCAAATTTTTAACCTCACATTATATGAATACACGGAATATTAGTTGTAAACCATTAATAAACCACAAAGTATTGTTAGCCTAATTGGTTAATTAGCCTTGAGTGTTTGATCCCTAGTTTATGCACCATTTTTAGAATATTTCTCCCTATTTTTTACTAAAAGACCAATACACCTTAAAAACAAGACAAGGCGTTGGTTCTTTTTAAAACTATGGATGGAAGCCAATTTATCATAGACTTAGATCTTTAGAGGATTTAAAACCTTCAAATGTATATGTTGTGTGTTTCATACTATATTTTTATGAATAGTTTGCACTCCTTCTCCTTTTTTCCGTGAATAAGCAAAACTTGCGTATCATTTCATTGATAGAAGAAAGGAGAATGAGTACAATAAAGGGTACAACACATGACATGAACGCAAGAAGGCATGAGCATGGTGTCTTGAGCAGAGAGACACGGGGTGCTTAGCCCAAACAGGGTGAAGGACACAACTGAACCCACCAAACCCAAAACTAGAGGAGCACACCAAATCAGCAGGACGTTGAACATCTTCAAATCCAACACCAGGACACCACGAGCTACCAAGATCAAGAAGGGGAATGATGTCGTGACATCACCGCCATCTAGTCCAGAGAACCGGACCTAGGGTTTCCTCTGATGCTCGAAGGAGGGCATGGATAGAGGCCATGACAGCGCCTCCAAGAAGGGAAACGACACCCACGAGTGTCATCGCTGCCAGCATCGGCAAGCCGAGCATGGATTTCTCCTGGCCTAAGTCTGAGCAATCCCAAAGCCGCCAAATCAGGATCCAAAGATGCTAGAGACAACCTGCTTGTCGGCCGCTACCTCAAATGGGATGGGGCTGCACCTGTCGCCGACGAAAAACGCAAACTTTGGAACCAACATGGTGTGTAGGTAGATGGGGTTGGAGAGGCAGTGGTGTAGAGAGCTGTCGCGGATGGAAGGATGGTAGTCAGAGCAATCCAGAGCCGAAAGGGAACACATATCCGTGCCGCTAGAGGCGAAGCCACCAGAATGCCGACGAACCGAATTTGGAAGGGGCGCAACTGTCGGTGCATCGGGGTTGAAACCACGCTGGTAGAGGATCTCGACAGACCAATGACATTGGAGAACGCAAGCCCATGGAGGCTGGGACCGACGCGGTGTCGACAAAATCCACCGCAAAGCTTCAACAACCTGCCAGAGGATTACCATCACCACACACAGAGGCCGACATCGTAGCTCGGAGGAGACGCTGTCGGGGACAAAGGATGGCCTGCACGTTGGCATGAACGAGCCGTGGCCACCTCCCCCAAGGGTCACACCCGCCCCAATGGACATTAGCAAGAAGAGGGGTTGCACCACGGGGGGCAAGACGCAAATGGGGGGAAGGATCACCACGGATGCGGCCGCGCCGCCGAGTAGGACCAATGGGACGCGGTGCAACAGTTAGACGAGGAAGTGGCCGCGGTGCGCCAGATCTGATCTGGGGCCGTGGGTAGGGAGGGTCTCTAGCGCGAGCACCCAGGGGGGTCCGCTCCACCGCAGCCATCCTCAGGCACGGCGCAGCCGCACGGTGATGACCCACAAGTATAGGGGATCAATCGCAGCCCTTTCGATAAGTAAGAGTGTCGAACCCAACAAGGAGCACAAGGAAATGACAAGTGGTTTTCAGCAAGGTATTTTTTGCAAGCACTGAAATAGTCGGTAACACGTAGTTTGATAGCAAGATAATTTGTAACAGACAAGTAACGGTAACGGTAAATAAAGTGCAGCAAGGTAGCCCAATCCTTTTGTGGCAAAGGACATGCCAAAATGGTTTCTTATAATAGGCAAAGCATTCTTGATGGCACATGAGAATTTCATCTAGTCACTTTCATCATGTTGGTTTGATTTGCGTTCGCTACTTTGATAATTTGATATGTGGGTAGACCGGTGCTTGGGTGTTGTTCTTACTTGAACAAACCTCCCACTTATGATTAACCCCATTGCAAGCATCCGCAACTACGAGAAAAGTATTAAGATAAAATCTAACCATAGCATTAAACATTTGGATCCAAAATGATCCCTTACAAAGTAGCGAAACTAAGGTTTAACCTTCTGCCACTCTAGCAACCCATCATCTAATAACTACTCCACAATGCATTCCCTTAGGCCCAAATATGGTGAAGTGCCATGTAGTCGACGTTCACATGACACCACTAAGGGAATCACAACATACATATCATCAAAATATCAAACACATATCAAATTCACATGATTACTTGCAACGTGATTTCTCCCGTGGTCTCAAGAACTAAAGTAAGTACTCACAAATGATATTCATGCTCAAGATCAGAGGGATATTAAATAGCATAATGGATCTGAACATATAATGTTCCACCAAATAAACTATATAGTAATCAACTACAAGATGTAATCAACACTACTAGTCACCCACACGTACCAATCCGAGGTTCCGGTACAAAGATTGAACACAAGAGATGAACTAGGGTTTGAGAAGAAATGGTGCTATTGAAGATGTCGATGGAGATTGGCCTCCCAAAGATGAGAGAGTTGTTGGTGATGACGATGGCTTCGATTTCCCCCTCCGGGAGGGAAGTTCCCCCGGCGGAACCGCTCTGTCGGAGGGCAAAAGTGCTCCTGCCCAAGTTCTGCCTCGAGATGGAGGTGCTCCGTCCCGAAAGTCCTCCCCTTACTTTTTCTAGGTCAAAATGACTTATATACCAGAAGATGGGCACCAGAGGTGGGCTGGGCTGACCACTACCTACCAGGACGCGCTTGGGGGGCCTGGCGCGCCCTGGTGTCTTGTGGTCATTAGGTGGCCCCCCTCCGATAGTTATTGCTCCAGTATTTTTCATATATTCCAAAATAATTCTCCATGAAGTTTCAGCTTATTTGGAGTTATGTAGAATAGGTAACTCTGACATAGCTTTTCTAGGTCCAGAATTCCAGCTCCCGGCATTCTCCCTCTTTGTGTAAACCTTGCATAGTATGAGATAAAAGACATTAGAATTACTCCATAAAGCATTATTATGCATAAAAACATTATAAATAACAGTAGGAAATCATGATGCAAAATGGACGTATCAACTACCCCAAGCTTAGATCTCGCTTGTCCTCAAGCAAAAACCGATATAAAAAAACATGCCCACATGCTTAGAGAGAGAGAGGTGTCGATAAAAATAAAATACGGACATAGTAACATCATGCTTATTATCATAACATGATGTAGGGCAAAACCCTAGTTGGACGATCTTTCACGTTTGGAGAGGATCCTACGGAGAATCACGAAGAACACGCGGAAGCACAAAGGGGAAAACACGGGGGAAAACGAGAGAGAATCACGAAACCGACATAGAATCAATCACACGAGTGCTAGATCACCGAACACCAAGAGATACACATGATCCACAATCAACAATGGCAAGCATATAAAGGAACCATTCTTCTCCGTACGGAGGTCTTGATGATCTTCCCTAGAAAGGGGTCTTGAATCCGCTTGGGGGATCTTCTCCGAAGAGGTCATGAACTCCGAGGAGAAGTATCCAAGTGGATGAGCAAGGCTCTCACACAAATATGAGCTATCCAATGCTAACCCTAAAACGTACGGGATGAGGGAGTATATATAGTTTACGGGGCGGAAGGGTACACGGGCCTCGGCCCAAGTGGCTGCGCGCAGGCAGGGCCGGAAGTTCCGGGCCAGGACGGAAGTTCCGGGCGCTGGAGGTTCCGGGAAGGGTCCGGCCTAAGCTGAAAGTTGGTGCGGGTGAAGCAGGGCTGGCGTCCGGGGGCCGGAGGGTCCGGGCAGGCCGGAAGTTCCGGGGGCCGGAAGGTCCAGGCCAGGTTCCGGGCAGGTTTCGGGCTAAGCAGAGAGTTGGCATGCCCGGGGTGGTCGATGTCGAAGGAGGCCGGAAGCTCCGGGCAGGCCGGAAGTTCCGGGCCAGGTTCCGGGTAGGTTCCGGGCTAAGCAGAAAGTTGACGCATGTCGCTTCTTCTTCAGCGTTGTACCTGATCACACACAGAGTTTTCGTCTGAGGTAGTAGCCATGTCTCGTGAGTAGGAAGAGGGATTTCGGAGAGGAGCGAGTTCACCTTATCTTCGATAGCCTTAGCTCGGGCTCGAGTCATGGGTCCACGTGGTGTTGAAGGAGATGTAGATGCGTCTATGGGGATGAGCGAGGGATGCTCCGCATCATCTCCTCCCCCTTGGGAGAGATCCGACCTCGGATCAAAAACTTCATCTCCATGGTAAGGTGCGAGGTCCTTGACGTTGAAGATGTCGCTCACATTGTACTTGTCTCGAGGTAGGTCAATCTTGTAGGCGTTGTCGTTGTAGCGTGCTAGCACCTTGAAAGGTCCGTCGGCTCAAGGGAGAAGCTTGGACTTGCGTTCGTTGGGGAAGCGGTCCTTGCGAAGGTGTAGCCACACTAGATCACCAATGTTGAAGACCATGGGTTGCTTGTTGACGTTGAGCTTGGTCGCTAGTCGTTGTACTTGTCGTTCGATGGTGTGCCTTGTATCTTCGTGCATCTTCTTGATGTAGCTTGCATGAGCACTTGCGTCGAGGTTGGTTCGCTCTTGTAGAGGAAGAGGTAGAATGTCCAATGGGGACAATGGGTTGAAGTCGTAGACGACCTCGAAGGGGGACTTGCCGGTCGTCGAATGTCTTGTACGGTTGTAGGCGTACTCGGCGATGGGTAGGCACTCTTCCCACTCCTTGATGTTCCTCTTGATCAACACGCGAAGTAGAGTGGAGAGTGTACGGTTCGTCACCTCCGTTGGCCGTCGGTTTGAGGATGGTATGCCGAAGAGAACAATAGCTTGATGCCAAGCTTGGCGCATAGGGTCTTCCAAAAGTAACTCAAGAACTTGACGTCGCGATCCGAGACAATTGTCTTTGGCACTCCATGAAGTCGCAATATTTCCCTACAAAATAGATTGGCAATATGTGAAGCATCGTCTATCTTGTTGCAAGGAATGAAATGTGCCATCTTAGAAAATCGGTCCACAACGACAAACACGGAATCCTTTCCATTTTGAGTTCTAGTCAAACCAAGTACAAAGTCCATACTAATGTCTTCCCATGGTTGATAAGGAATAGGAAGAGGCATGTAAAGACCATGAGATTGAGCTTTAGACTTAGCTTTACGACATGTAGAGCATCGGGCGGTGAAGCGTGAGACGTCGCGGAACATCTTGGGCCAATAATAGTTCTTGGAGAGCGTAGCGAACGTCTTGTCGCGTCCAAAGTGTCCCATGAGTCCACCTCCATGAGCCTCTTGCAAAAGGAGCAAACGAAGAGAAGACTCGGGAATGCATAGTTTGTTAGCTCTCATAAGATAACCATCCTTTATGTAATATTGTTCCCAAGATGTATGCGTCAAACATTTAGCATAATGAGGTGCAAAAGGTGGATCATGAGCATACAAGTCTTTTATGTGCTCAAAGCCAATAACATTCAACTCAAGTTTAGTGACAAGCGTGCATATGCGTGAAAGTGCATCGGCAACTACATTTTCCTTACCCTTAATGTACTTGATCACATATGGGAAAGATTCAATAAATTCACTCCATTTGGCATGACGCTTGTTCAACTTAGTTTGACCTTTTAAATATTTAAGTGTTTCATGATCGGTATGGATGACAAACTCATTAGGTCTAAGGTAATGTTCCCAAACATGTAACACACGCACTAAAGCATACAATTCTTTGTCATAGATGGGATAGTTAAGTTGAGCACCCGAGAGTTTTTCACTAAAATAAGCAATGGCTCGTTTTTCTTGCATCAAAACTCCGCCAATTCCGGTACCACTTGCATCACAATGAACCTCAAAAGTTTTGTCAAAGTTGGGCAAAGCAAGAATCGGAGCATGAGTAAGCAAAGATTTAAGCTCATCAAAAGTGGTGGATTGCAAAGATTCCCAAACAAAAGGAGTATTCTTCTTACTCAAAGCATGCAAAGGAGCAGCGATTGTGCTAAAGTTTTTCACAAAGCGGCGATAAAATCCTGCAAGACCAAGAAAACTACGCACTTGTTGCAAATTGGTGGGTTGGGGCCAAGTTTTAATTGCTTCAATTTTAGTTTCATCAACATGGACACCCTTGGAAGATACAACGAAACCCAAGAAAACCACTTTGTCAACGCCAAAAGTGCATTTTTTCAAGTTCGCATAAAGGCTTTCCTTGCGAAGGGTTTGCAAAACAGATTTAACATGATTAATATGCTCTTTCATGGTTTTGCTAAACACAAGAATATCATCGAAGTAAACCACTACAAAGACTCCAATGTAAGGTCGAAGTACATGATGCATGAGACGCACAAAAGTACTGGGAGCCTCCGATAAACCCATAGGCATGAACCACTCATATAAGCCAAATTTTGTTTTGAAAGCAGTTTTCCATTCATCACCTTCTTGTATGCGGATTTGATAATAGCCACTTTTAAGATCAATTTTTGAGAAAAAGTTGGCTCCACTAAGTTCATCAAGCATATCATCTAAGCGAGGAATGGGATGCCTATATCGGACGGTGATAGCATTTATAGGTCTACAATCGGAACACAAGCGGAAACTTCCATCGGGCTTAGGCACAAGTATAACAGGAACGGCACAAGGGCTTAAGATTTCACGTACATGACCGTTGTCGATTAGTTGTTGTACTTGCCATTGAATTTCCTTGGTTTCTTCGGGATTAACACGGTATGGAGCTTTGTTTGGAAGTGGCGCTCCGGGAATGAGGTCAATTCGATGCTCAATGCCTCGTAGGGGAGGTAGACCCGGAGGTAGCTCATTGGGGAAAACATCTTGAAATTCTTGCAAAAGAGATTGAAACACTAAAGTAGCTCGTGAGAGGTGTTAGTTGTTGGCTCTCCATCCTTGCACACAAGGACAAAGTGCATCACACTCGATGGGTTCTCACACACTTCTCTCATCTCACTTTTGGTGGCTAATAGGATGAGGTTTTTCTCTCTAGGCGAAGAGGCGCTCAAGTTTGGCTTGTGGCTCTCACTCACTTTTGGGTGGGTCACTTTCTCACTCTTCTCTCCATGGTGGGTGGCTTGCTTGTCGGCTATCACTTGACTAGGAGACATAGGTCGTAGCACATACTCCTTCCCTTTCATCTTTAAGCTATAGTGATTGGTACGCCCATTGTGGATGACACCATGGTCGAATTGCCATGGTCGACCAAGAAGGAGGTGGCAAACGGTCATTGGGACCACATCACACTCCAACGTGTCTTCATAAGCACCAATTTTGAAGGAGACTTGGACCGTATGCTCGACTCGTATAGTGCCGGAGTCACTTAGCCATTGAACCTTGTCGGGGTGTGGGTGCTTCCTCTTGACCAATTGAAGCTTGGAGCATAGTTCTTCACTTGCCAAGTTGTGACAACTACCTCCATCGATGATGACCTTGACGGACCTTCCATTGATGCCGGCCTTAGTGTGGAAGATGTGGCATTGTTGGTCTTCTTCTTGTTGATGTTGAAGTGTCAAGACTTTGGAGACAACGAGAGCGGGACTCGAATCCTCATCACAAAAGACTTGATCATCTTCATCTTCATTCACGCGCTGGTGCATGGCCACTTGCTCAAGGGCTTCCATCTCCTCTTCACTCATGGAGTCATATGTACCATCATTGTTGAGGATCATGGTGCGCTTGTTTGTGCATCCATAAGACTTGTGGCCTCGGCCGCCGCAAGTGAAACACTTGAAGGAGCTTGTCTTGATGGTCTCATCGGTTGGAGTAGATGATGAAGCACACGGCTTGAAGTTGCTTGTAGTAGGAGGAAGACGACTTGAACTTGACGAAGTTTTCTTGTAACTTGACTTGTCGTCATTTCTTGGAAAAGGCTTGGTTGATGTAGATGTTTGAGGAGTTGTTGAAGCTTGATTGTTGGAGAAGCCATATGTCTTGGATGAGTACTTGGCGTACTTGAAGTCATCTTGCACTTGACGTTCCGCCTTTGTAGCTTGATGCACGAGCTCAATGAGGTTGGAGTAGGGTTGAAAGTCGGCAATCTTCTTGATGGGATGATTGAGACCATTCAAGAAACGTGCCATTGTTTGCTCATCATCTTCCGTGACATTGGCTCGAATCATGGCAATCTCCATCTCCTTGTAGTATTCTTCAACACTCTTTGTTCCTTGTTTGAGGAGTTGTAGCTTCTTGAAGAGATCACGGTTGTAGTAGGTTGGCACAAAACGTGCTCGCATGACTTCCTTCATTTGAGCCCAAGTGGTGATAGGTGGTTCACCTCTTGCTTCACGGCGCTCAAGGACTTGTTCCCACCATATGAGCACATAGTCTTGGAACTCAAGTGATGCCATAGCGATCTTCTTCTCTTCCTCATAGTTGTGCAAGCGGAAAATTTTGTAGGTATGGTGGACTCTCAAAACATGAGTTTGGGTTTAGGGTTTTTGGCTGCACATGTAGTATCTCTACTTAGTGCGGAATTTTGGCTAGCAAAGATATTGAGAAAGCACCACATGTTGAAGGATCTATGACAACATAACTTCTATGTGAATATGAACAAACACTGGTACAATGAGGTGCTATACAAACAGCTTTTAACCCCTTTCCGCGACGGCATTTGGAACCTTCGCCAAGTGAGTGTGGGCGATAGGGGGCCCTTCCCACACGACCCAGAAACCGTCGAGGATAGGCCCTCTTGGCACACAGGCTGGGGCAAAACGAGCTCGTGTGCGATCGGGCGAGACATCGAAACCCAATCATTTCCGTTCGTATGTACATCCCACATAGTCAACCCAAACAAACATTTCTGTTTGTTATGTACATTCCACACAGTCAATCCAAGGAATATGTTTCCGTTCTTATGTACATCCCACACAGTCAATCCAGGGAAAACATTTTCGTTCGTTATATCCCACACAGTCAATCCAAGGAAAACGTATCCGTTCGTATGTACATCCCACACAATTTTATGTATAGGCTCGTGTGTGATAGTTGTAACTATCACACACACTCTGCCTTGGTTAACCGTTTGCTTTTATTCAACTACATCACACACGATTTGATGAAGAAAACTGTGTGGCATTGGGCTATCCATCACAAGCGCTTTTACTGCTAGAACCGTTTGCAAAGTTCCATGACCCATTTAGCAGGTTTATTAGTTTACAATTAATAATTCCAGTATTACGCAAATTCACATTTCATATCGAACAACTGTTTGCCAATTTCATATCAGGCACATAAATATATTTTAATATCATAGTACGATAGCTACCTGAAAACATCACAGTACATCATATAGCTAGTTCAGCTTCATAATAACAATATATTCATTTCCCTAATCGAGATCATTCATGCTCGTCTTATCCTCCTTTGCTTTCAGTTCAGTAAGAACATGTTTTGCATGAGCCAACTGGGAAAGTGCCTCCTCCTTCGCCAACACCATCTTAGCAAAGTATGATTTAAAAAATTTGAGCTCATTCTCCACCTTCCTCTTTTTATCCCGCATCTTCAAATATTCTTCAGCGTTGACTACACTTTATCTAAGCCTACCTCTGTTCTCTTCCTCATACATGCTCCAGAGATTTGCTAGGCACATCTTCAAAGACTGTGGCCAGTCTTGATCAACCCACTCCAAGTAAGAACACTTCCGTTCATCTTATAATAATTAAAACTAGATCAGTAACAATTGTAGGGGAAATGGGTTTATAGCAACATAGAAAATCACCAACAATTATATTGAAAAACTGAAGAAGTAGGTTAATTATGACATATCTTCTCAAAAAGATCAATTTGCAAATGAATTAATTGATACTGAGACAACAACCAAATTCTGAAACATCAAAATCTATAATTAACTACAACAACGCTACAAGTTCTTACTCATGTACTATAAATAACAAATTGAACATTTTATGAGGAAGGTAAATATAACTGCAACAACATAGTGACAGTGTTTGGATGACAGCAAATTAATACTAACAGGTGTGTACATGCAGAAATTTAGTAACATAGAACTAATAGCACTAAGGCCGCCCACTATGTACCAAAACCGGTGTAAAGACAATTGTTGCTACATCTCGCACCAGTGCCCTGCACTGGCGAGCTGATGCAACGGAAAAAATCAGGGACCCGGACTCCAGGGCACCTAGTTGCTCCGATGCCTAGTTCCTTTGTGCCATAAAGATTTACTCCCTCCGTTCCATAATATAAGAACATTTTTGACATTAGTGTAGTGTTAAAAACGTTCTTATATTTTTGGGACAGAGGGTGTAGTATTTTACTGCTTGGCTGCTCAGATGTGTGGACCAAAGTTGGCTGCACAAACTGTTGAAGCGGTGCCAAATAACTTTCTAATGGCACCGCTGATGAGATGGCAAGATTTTAGATACTAGGCACAAACTATGAAACTGTCTTAGGATGTGTTTGGTTGAAGGTGTGGTATGAATGGGTTGGGACCGTGATAGTGTCTGAATCACATATAACAAATGATTTGTAACAACAAAAGAGGGTTTAAACTTCTCTGCACATGCCAGAAACTTCCTCCCACTATCCAGAAATTCAAATGCAACTAGCTTCACGCATGGAGATTGATGGTGAAAACGAGCAGACAGATCTTCAGCCACCCCGCTCCATTCGTTGCAACTGATGGTCCTAGGGAGCTACAAGAGGAAGAAATGACTCAAATCGACCGTTGGGTTAAAATCCTTCATCCCAAGTCATAGCCCAAGAGAGAGAAGAGAGTCATACCCGGGTGGTGAAGGAGTCGTCGTCGGAGGAGGAATTGCTGGAGAGGTTATTAAAGAAGACCATGGCGACCCCGATGGTAGGATGCGAGACAGCGAGAGCGAGGAAGCAAGCGAGGAAGAGGCTATAGCTTAGGAAGGAAGGAAGGAGGAAACATGGGAAATGTGACTTATGGTCGGGGAGAAAAGGAGGTGGGGAAGGGGGCGGGGTAGATATTTCGGCGGCAGGCCAAAAATTTCGAAATGTGGAGGGAAACTTTGCGCGCGGTGCCGCCGGACACCATTCACTTTGAACGATTGTGTGCATCGCAAACGATTCTTCTACTTTATGCGCATGAGATGAGTTTGATAGTTCAATTTTTTGTGGAAATTTCTCTGAGTACGTCATTGCATAATTTAACATCGCTTGCTAATCTGGGCACACAGAAGAGCATACCGCACACAGACCACACTTACTGAATTGAGCAATTTTAGTAATTAAACAGAGCGAGTTGACCTAAACATTGCTCTAACAAAATACCAACATTAAAAACAAAGCATAAGTATGCATAATTTTAACAAATCCACTGCCACACAGGCTTATGCATCGCCGGTGTGAGATGAGACGTCGATGACTTGTCTTGGCGACATGCCGCCGTTGGTGGACTCCATGTTCCCCCTGCTGAAGTCGACCGCATCCTTGTCCTCGTCCTCAGCGCCGCCCTCAAGGTTGTAGTACTCATAGTAGTGGTTGCGCCAAAGCTCGCGTTGGTACTCCACCGCCAATTCCTCGACGGATAGACTCTTCTCTACCTCTACCTCGGCCACGCGCAACTCCTCCTCCCAGTGCTCCTCGATCTCCGCCGCCTCCTGCATCTCCATCTCCCGCTCGGCGATCTCATGAGGAAGCAAGTGCTCCATGGCCATCGCCACCTTTTCAGACGTGGGTTGCATGCTGGATTCTGATGTGGCCTGGAATATCTTGGCGTGTGTGTCCTCGATCTTGGCGTGGATGGCCTCAACCCGGGCCAGGGCGACATCGGCAGCACAGACGACAGCTCGAGCGCTCTCGGCATTTGCAGCCGCCGTTGCAATAGCTGCTGCAGCCGTCTTGGCTGCTGCAGCAGCCCTGTCGGCTGCCACAGACACCCTCTTGGCAGATGCGGCCGCGCTTAATGCGTATGCGGCGGCACTCTCGGCGTAGGCGGCCTTGCTCTCGGCGCAGGTGGCGGCACTCGGGGAGGACGTGGCCATCGTACGGGCCTTCACAAAGCGTTTTCATGACGTCGTCTTTGCAAGTAGGGGTTGCGGGAATGGGGATCAGGACTTGTGGATTCGAGGGTTGCCGGCACTTGAGCAGACGAGCCGGCAAAGCTTAAGGAGGAAGACTTAAATAGACCCAGGAATTTTCATTGCAAACGGTTCCTACAAAAAACGGTGTGTGATGTTATTGATATTTTTTATTAGCTGTGAAAGACGAATTTGGAGTAAAGTGGCAACAGATGGTGTTTTAAATGTACGAGAATTTTTTAGTACTAATACAACTGTCATGTCAAAATTTGAAAAATTCCAGGAGTCATTTGACCTTTTAAGTCATTTAATTGATTTTCTAGCCATTTAATGACCATAATTCAAATTTGAACTACATGTACATGCAACAACTAACCATAATGGTTTGAAAAGTCATATTTTGTGTACTTGTGTGCGATTTAACTCCATGTGCAGTAAATTGGAAGGAATTTTCAAACATATTGGTCTAACGACTATGACACAATTAAGTATGGAGTGCCATGGCATTTAAATTCCAAAAAATTAAAAAAAGATCAGAAACACATGAAACCTTGCTTGATGTAATGTCATGCCACCAAGATGAGTGGTAAAAAATTTGGCATGTTTGACGAAAGTTTGGACACACACCCCTCACAAACCGAAGCAACTCACTAGAAGGCTCGTGGTTCCAAGAGCGAACAATGCATGTTTGATGACGAACGAGAGATAGCTTCCCCTTGCGGCCTTCAATTTTTTTCTACATTTAGCGTGCACTAATATAATTGTCATGTGAAAATTTGGAAAATTTCAGGGGTCATTTGACCTTTTAAAGACATGATTGATTTTCTAGCCATTTAATGACCGTAATTCAAATTTGAACTACATCTACATGCAACGGCTAACCATAATGGTTTGAAAAACCATATTTGTGTACTTGTGTGCGAGTTAATTCCATGTGCGGTAAACTAGAAGGAATTTTCAAACATATTGGTCTCACGGCATGGACACATGCATGGAGTGCCACGGCATTTTAATTCCAAAAAAATAAAATATGATCAGAAAAACATGAAACCTTGCTTGATGTAATTGAATGCCACCAAGATGATGTGGTAAAAAAATTGGCCTGTTTGACGAAAGTTTGGACACACACCCCTCACAAACCGGAGCAACTCACTAGAAGGCTCGTGGTTCCAAGAGGGAACAATGCATGTTTGGCGATGAACGGGAGATAGCTTCCTGAAAGTACTAGTTATCGACTAGAGGGGGGGGGGGTGAATAGGCGATTTTTTTGAAAGTCTTCAAAACACGAGGTCTTTGAAGACAAACTATTAATATGAACCTATTTGATATGCAGCGGAATATGAAGTACACTAGACAATCCATAGTCAAGTAAGCTATATAGTGAAAATACAAAGACTAAAAGCAGTAGGTAGAATGGATCGGAATGGAAGACAATATGAAGCCAAACAGATAATAGTCTTCACACAATAAAGTCAAACAGATTAGGCTAGCAAGCAATGACTTCACGAAGACAAACTGAAATGTAAGGAAGGTAGGAGATGGAACCAGTAGCTTGATGAAGACAAGGATTTGGTAGACCAGTTCCAGTTGTTGTGACAACTGTACGTCTAGTTAGGGAAGCTGAGATTGAACTCAGAAGACTGTGTCTTCACCTTATTCCCCTTGAGCTAAGGACACCTAGTCCTTGCCCAATCACTCTGCTAAGTCTTCAAGGTAGACTTCCAAACCTTCACACACTCTGTTCACTAGCGATCCACAATGGCTCTTGGATCCTCAGAACGTGATGCCTAACCGGCTGGAGGATGCATAGTCCTCAAGTGTAACAAGTCCTCAGGTCACACGGACAGAAAGACTTCAGTGATGCCTAACACTCTTTGGCTCTGGGTGTTTTGGGCTTTGTCCTCGCAAGGATCTCTCTCTCAAAGGCTTCAGAGGTGGGTTGCTCTCAAACGACAAAAGCCATGCACTAATTAACTCTGATCAACCACCAATTTATGGTGTAGGGGGTGGGCTATTTATAGCCAGGAGGCAAACCGACACGATATGTCCAAAATGACCCTGGGTCATTAAGGAACCGGCACGTGTCCAACGGTCAGATTTCAAACACACGTGACGGCTTGGCTTGGACTACAATCAAAGCTAACTCATCCAACTCTGGATAAGATTTGCTCTCATTGTCTTCACTTGAAGACATAGGATTTCGGTTGAGCATCACGTCAGTCTTCTGACTTTGTTCACTTGGACCCCACTTAATAGTTCGGTGATTCCTATGACTCAAGAAAGAAGAAAATGAAACTATGAAAGAAACTATGTCTCCGCGCTCCATTGTCTTCAAATGAATATCTTCACATGTCATTATCTTCGACGTGTATGTCTTCACGAACCACCATTGTCTTTAATGTCATCATACATTTTTAGGGGTCATCTCCGGTAGGTAAACCGGATCAATGAGGGACTACTACCTATGTTATCCTGCAATTCTCACAAACACATTAGTCCCTCAACCATATTTGTCATCAATACTCCAAAGCCAACTAGGGTTGGCACTAGATGCACTTACAATCTCCCCCTTTTTGTGATTGATGATAAAATGGTTGAAGTTTTCAACGGGGATAAAAGTATGTGAAAGTTTAAGTACATTGGCATTGTGTTAATAGGTTGTAAGTGCCCCCCCAGAAGATCTACATATAAGTAGTTTGCCTTTGAATGCAAATGCGCATGGTAGTTTTTGCTTTGTGGAGATCTTCTTCAACCATGAAGACAATTCATCATGCATATATAAAAGTAATGAAGATAATGACATGCATAATGAGAAATGGGAGTCTGCAGAATGACTTCATGTGGGATTTATCATCACATCATAAGGTAGCAGCAAAAGTGGTAGACGACCATCAAGTTTAAGTGTTACAACTCAAAATCCAACAGTTTCAAGAACGAGAGTTGTAAGAACTTAGCAAAAAAATAAGCACCCAACCCATATGGACCCGCTTGAAGACTATCAACTCATATGCTTCTCCCCCTTTTATCAGCAAGGACCAAAAAGGTTTGAAGACACAGACTACTCATTCCCAGTCGGTGAAGATGTTGGGGCAGCGGGGTCGACGTTGGAGTTTGGCGGTGCAGAGGGACCTGCTACAGAATCATGATGCAGTGAAGCCATCGCTGGTGAAGTGGCGTTGTCCTCTTCATCTATGACTCAAGCAACAACAGTAGGAGCTGAAGAGGTATACTCGGAATGTTCAAGTGAGGGAGTTGGACGCCAACTTGCAGATTGTGGAGGCCTGGAGTCAAACTTTAAATGTTCCGTGAAGTTGTCTTCTCAAAAATTGCCTTCAGAACAGAGCATTGTAAGGCTCTTCCAGGACCGCCGACAGGCTTCATGTGCAACAAATGAATTCTTTGTTGCAAGATTGCGAATATGATTGACCTCAATGAGCAGACTTTGCATCTGGCATTTCAGCCAGTCATGATGCCTATCCTGCTTCTGGTGAAGGGATACAAGAAGCTCTCTGTCATTCAGGACACGAGCATGCTTCTGGGGCCTTTGTGCTACCGTGCTGGCTATTGCATCAATGTTGGCACGACGCGGCAGACGAAGTTGACCAGCAAGAGGACCAACAGGTGCAGGAGGATTTGGCACATGAACACCTTTGATAGATTGAGTGAAGCTTTGGAAGGCGACATTATATTCATGGAGTGGATTCTTTGCGGGCTCAGACATATACAATTCAGGCAAGAACACAACATGGTTGTGTGCTGAAGCTTGATAGTTGATGGAGGAGTGAAGCTTAATGAGCTGCATGACCCATGGAGCATAAAACTTGGGGCCAAACAGATCAATGCCTAAAGCAGCCAACTGTCTAATGAAGAAATCTTGAGTGTTGAACCTGATGCCATTGAGGATGTAGAAGAGCAATGTCTTCATGGTGCCTTCAAGTTTGGCGTTAGGAGAATGTCCCTTGATAGGCCACAGAGTACACCTCAGAATGTGATAAATGGTGCGGGGAAGGTACTCGAGGTCCTTGACATAGAACTCCTTGGGATATTCAATATTAATGGGCAACAGCTTGATCATGCTGAGCATTTGACTCATATTGGGCTCGAGCTTGTGAAATATGCTGATGTCTACTACGCAACTTTATTCTTGTAGACACGTGTTGGGCCTCCAAGCGCAGAGTTCTGTAGGACAGTAGCAATTTTCCCTCAAGTGGATGACCTAAGGCTTATCAATCCGTGAGAGGTGTAGGATGAAGATGGTCTCTCTCAAAGGACCCTGCAACCAAATACAAGAAATCTCTTGTGTCCCCAACACACCCAATACAATAGCAAATTGTATAGGTGCACTAGTTCGGCGAAGAGATGGTGATAAAAGTGTAATATGGATGGTAGAAATATATTTTTATAATCTGAATAAATAAAAACAGCAAGGTAGCAAATAGTAAACTGGCACAAAAACGGTGTTGCAATGCTTAAAAATGAGGCCTAGGGTCCGTACTTTCGCTAGTGCAACCTCTCAACAATGCTAACATAGTTGGATCATATTATTAACCCTCAAAGTGCAATAAAGAATCACTCCCGAGTTCCTATTAGCGGAGAACAAAAGATAGGAATTGTTTGTAGGTCATGAAACCACCTCAGATCTACAACCGTGGTAGAAGCGAGGGCGAGGAAAATTTCGGGGAGTTCCCGGTTACGGTGGGTGGTCGGGGCCGAGCAATGCGCGTTTCTCTCATACACGTACGTGCGTGTGTGCGAGGCATTGGCTCTAACTGAACCCGAGTGAGGCATTGGGCTCTAACTAAACCCGAGCGATTGCACTACACGCTACGCGTTACTGAACTCGAGCGATCGATCGATGGCTGTTATCTGAACCCGATCGAGCGATTCCTTCGCTACTGCTGCTAACTGAAGCTGATCGATGCTGCCTCTCGATGAA